>NW_026970007.1:0-333079 GCF_028390025.1 Pseudophryne corroboree
CTGTTAGGCCATCATCTACACGATATAGCCCTGAATTTTCCAATGCGCAGCTCTTTGCAAACGAGAGATATTGGCAAGGAAAAGCTGTCTTGTACCTTTGCATTTTTCTCCCAAACGAAGGACACTAGAAAGAACATTTTCAAGCCTCCTGTTAGACCATCATCTACACGGCATAGCCATGAATTTTCCAATGCGCAGCTCTTTGCAAAAGAGAGATATTGGCAAGGAAAAGCTGTCTTGTACCTTTGCATTTTTCTCCCAAACGAAGGACACTATAATTAAAATGTTAAAGCCTCCTGTTAGGCCATCATCTACACGATATAGCCCTGAATTTTCCAATGCGCAGCTCTTTGCAAAAGAGAGATATTGGCAAGGAAAAGCTGTCTTGTACCTTTGCATTTTTCTCCCAAACGAAGGACACTAGAAAGAAAATTTTAAAGTCTCCTGTTAGGCCATCATCTACACGACACAGCCCTGAATTTTCCAATGCGCAGCTCTTTGCAAAAGAGAGATATTGGCAAGGAAAAGCTGTCTTGTACCATTGCATTTTTCTCCCAAACGAAGGACACTAGAAAGAAAATTTTAAAGCCTCCTGTTAGGCCATCATCTACACGACATAGCCCTGAATTTTCCAATGCGCAGCTCTTTGCAAAAGAGAGATATTGGCAAGGAAAAGCTGTCTTGTACCATTGCATTTTTCTCCCAAACGAAGGACACTAGAAAGAAAATTTTAAAGCCTCCTGTTAGACCATCATCTACACGACATAGCCCTGAATTTTCCAATGCGCAGCTCTTTGCAAAAGAGAGATATTGGCAAGGAAAAGCTGTCTTGTACCATTGCATTTTTCTCCCAAACGAAGGACACTAGAATTAAAATTTTAAAGCCTCCTGTTAGGCCATCATCTACACGATATAGCCCTGAATTTTCCAATGCGCAGCTCTTTGCAAACGAGAGATATTGGCAAGGAAAAGCTGTCTTGTACCTTTGCATTTTTCTCCCAATCGAAGGACACTAGAAAGAAAATTTTAAAGCCTCCTGTTAGGCCATCATCTACACGACATAGCCCTGAATTTTCCAATGCGCAGCTCTTTGCAAAAGAGAGATATTGGCAAGGAAAAGCTGTCTTGCACCATTGCATTTTTCTCCCAAACGAAGGACACTAGAAAGAAAATTTTAAAGCCTCCTGTTAGACCATCATCTACACGACATAGCCCTGAATTTTCCAATGCGCAGCTCTTTGCAAAAGAGAGATATTGGCAAGGAAAAGCTGTCTTGTACCATTGCATTTTTCTCCCAAACGAAGGACACTAGAAAGAAAATGTTAAAGCCTCCTGTTAGGCCATCATCTACACGACATAGCCCTGAATTTTCCAATGCGCAGCTCTTTGCAAAAGAGAGATATTGGCAAGGAAAAGCTGTCTTGTACCTTTGCATTTTTCTCCCAAACGAAGGACACTAGAATTAAAATTTTAAAGCCTCCTGTTAGGCCATCATCTACACGACATAGCCCTGAATTTTCCAATGCGCAGCTCTTTGCAAAAGAGAGATATTGGCAAGGAAAAGCTGTCTTGTACCATTGCATTTTTCTCCCAAACGAAGGACACTAGAAAGAAAATTTTAAAGCCTCCTGTTAGACCATCATCTACACGGCATAGCCATGAATTTTCCAATGCGCAGCTCTTTGCAAAAGAGAGATATTGGCAAGGAAAAGCTGTCTTGTACCTTTGCATTTTTCTCCCAAACGAAGGACACTAGAAAGAAAATTTTAAAGCCTCCTGTTAGGTCATCATCTACACGACATAGCCCTGAATTTTCCAATGCGCAGCTCTTTGCAAAAGAGAGATATTGGCAAGGAAAAGCTGTCTTGTACCATTGCATTTTTCTCCCAAACGAAGGACACTAGAATTAAAATTTTAAAGCCTCCTGTTAGGCCATCATCTACACGATATAGCCCTGAATTTTCCAATGCGCAGCTCTTTGCAAACGAGAGATATTGGCAAGGAAAAGCTGTCTTGTACCATTGCATTTTTCTCCCAAACGAAGGACACAAGAAAGAAAATTTTAAAGCCTCCTGTTAGGCCATCATCTACACGACATAGCCCTGAATTTTCCAATGCGCAGCTCTTTGCAAAAGAGAGATATTGGCAAGGAAAAGCTGTCTTGTACCATTGCATTTTTCTCCCAAACGAAGGACACTAGAAATAAAATTTTAAAGCCTCCTGTTAGACCATCATCTACACGACATAGCCCTGAATTTTCCAATGCGCAGCTCTTTGCAAAAGAGAGATATTGGCAAGGAAAAGCTGTCTTGTACCATTGCATTTTTCTCCCAAACGAAGGACACTAGAATTAAAATTTTAAAGCCTCCTGTTAGGCCATCATCTACACGATATAGCCCTGAATTTTCCAATGCGCAGCTCTTTGCAAACGAGAGATATTTTCAAGGAAAAGCTGTCTTGTACCTTTGCATTTTTCTCCCAAACGAAGGACACTAGAAAGAACATTTTAAAGCCTCCTGTTAGACCATCATCTACACGGCATAGCCATGAATTTTCCAATGCGCAGCTCTTTGCAAAAGAGAGATATTGGCAAGGAAAAGCTGTCTTGTACCTTTGCATTTTTCTCCCAAACGAAGGACACTAGAAAGAAAATTTTAAAGTCTCCTGTTAGGCCATCATCTACACGACATAGCCCTGAATTTTCCAATGCGCAGCTCTTTGCAAAAGAGAGATATTGGCAAGGAAAAGCTGTCTTGTACCATTGCATTTTTCTCCCAAACGAAGGACACGAATTAAAATTTTAAAGCCTCCTGTTAGGCCATCATCTACACGATATAGCCCTGAATTTTCCAATGCGCAGCTCTTTGCAAACGAGAGATATTGGCAAGGAAAAGCTGTCTTGTACCTTTGCATTTTTCTCCCAAACGAAGGACACTAGAAAGAAAATTTTAAAGCCTCCTGTTAGGCCATCATCTACACGACATAGCCCTGAATTTTCCAATGCGCAGCTCTTTGCAAAAGAGAGATATTGGCAAGGAAAAGCTGTCTTGTACCATTGCATTTTTCTCCCAAACGAAGGACACTAGAAAGAAAATTTTAAAGCCTCCTGTTAGACCATCATCTACACGACATAGCCCTGAATTTTCCAATGCGTAGCTCTTTGCAAAAGAGAGATATTGGCAAGGAAAAGCTGTCTTGTACCTTTGCATTTTTCTCCCAAACGAAGGACACTAGAAAGAAAATTTTAAAGCCTCCTGTTAGGCCATCATCTACACGACATAGCCCTGAATTTTCCAATGCGCAGCTCTTTGCAAAAGAGAGATATTGGCAAGGAAAAGCTGTCTTGTACCATTGCATTTTTCTCCCAAACGAAGGACACTAGAAAGAAAATTTTAAAGCCTCCTGTTAGACCATCATCTACACGACATAGCCCTGAATTTTCCAATGCGCAGCTCTTTGCAAAAGAGAGATATTGGCAAGGAAAAGCTGTCTTGTACCATTGCATTTTTCTCCCAAACGAAGGACACTAGAAAGAAAATTTTAAAGCCTCCTGTTAGACCATCATCTACACGACATAGCCCTGAATTTTCCAATGCGCAGCTCTTTGCAAAAGAGAGATATTGGCAAGGAAAAGCTGTCTTGTACCATTGCATTTTTCTCCCAAACGAAGGACACTAGAAAGAAAATGTTAAAGCCTCCTGTTAGGCCATCATCTACACGACATAGCCCTGAATTTTCCAATGCGCAGCTCTTTGCAAAAGAGAGATATTGGCAAGGAAAAGCTGTCTTGTACCTTTGCATTTTTCTCCCAAACGAAGGACACTAGAATTAAAATTTTAAAGCCTCCTGTTAGGCCATCATCTACACGACATAGCCCTGAATTTTCCAATGCGCAGCTCTTTGCAAAAGAGAGATATTGGCAAGGAAAAGCTGTCTTGTACCTTTGCATTTTTCTCCCAAACGAAGGACACTAGAATTAAAATTTTAAAGCCTCCTGTTAGGCCATCATCTACACGACATAGCCCTGAATTTTCCAATGCGCAGCTCTTTGCAAAAGAGAGATATTGGCAAGGAAAAGCTGTCTTGTACCATTGCATTTTTCTCCCAAACGAAGGACACTAGAAAGAAAATTTTAAAGCCTCCTGTTAGACCATCATCTACACGGCATAGCCATGAATTTTCCAATGCGCAGCTCTTTGCAAAAGAGAGATATTGGCAAGGAAAAGCTGTCTTGTACCTTTGCATTTTTCTCCCAAACGAAGGACACTAGAAAGAAAATTTTAAAGCCTCCTGTTAGGTCATCATCTACACGACATAGCCCTGAATTTTCCAATGCGCAGCTCTTTGCAAAAGAGAGATATTGGCAAGGAAAAGCTGTCTTGTACCATTGCATTTTTCTCCCAAACGAAGGACACTAGAATTAAAATTTTAAAGCCTCCTGTTAGGCCATCATCTACACGATATAGCCCTGAATTTTCCAATGCGCAGCTCTTTGCAAACGAGAGATATTGGCAAGGAAAAGCTGTCTTGTACCATTGCATTTTTCTCCCAAACGAAGGACACAAGAAAGAAAATTTTAAAGCCTCCTGTTAGGCCATCATCTACACGACATAGCCCTGAATTTTCCAATGCGCAGCTCTTTGCAAAGGAGAGATATTGGCAAGGAAAAGCTGTCTTGTACCATTGCATTTTTCTCCCAAACGAAGGACACTAGAAATAAAATTTTAAAGCCTCCTGTTAGACCATCAGCTACACGACATAGCCCTGAATTTTCCAATGCGCAGCTCTTTGCAAAAGAGAGATATTGGCAAGGAAAAGCTGTCTTGTACCATTGCATTTTTCTCCCAAACGAAGGACACTAGAAAGAAAATTTTAAAGCCTCCTGTTAGACCATCATCTACACGACATAGCCCTGAATTTTCCAAATCGCAGCTCTTTGCAAAAGAGAGATATTGGCAAGGAAAAGCTGTCTTGTACCATTGCATTTTTCTCCCAAACGAAGGACACTAGAATTAAAATTTTAAAGCCTCCTGTTAGGCCATCATCTACACGATATAGCCCTGAATTTTCCAATGCGCAGCTCTTTGCAAACGAGAGATATTGGCAAGGAAAAGCTGTCTTGTACCTTTGCATTTTTCTCCCAAACGAAGGACACTAGAAAGAACATTTTCAAGCCTCCTGTTAGACCATCATCTACACGGCATAGCCATGAATTTTCCAATGCGCAGCTCTTTGCAAAAGAGAGATATTGGCAAGGAAAAGCTGTCTTGTACCTTTGCATTTTTCTCCCAAACGAAGGACACTATAATTAAAATGTTAAAGCCTCCTGTTAGGCCATCATCTACACGATATAGCCCTGAATTTTCCAATGCGCAGCTCTTTGCAAAAGAGAGATATTGGCAAGGAAAAGCTGTCTTGTACCTTTGCATTTTTCTCCCAAACGAAGGACACTAGAAAGAAAATTTTAAAGTCTCCTGTTAGGCCATCATCTACACGACACAGCCCTGAATTTTCCAATGCGCAGCTCTTTGCAAAAGAGAGATATTGGCAAGGAAAAGCTGTCTTGTACCATTGCATTTTTCTCCCAAACGAAGGACACTAGAAAGAAAATTTTAAAGCCTCCTGTTAGGCCATCATCTACACGACATAGCCCTGAATTTTCCAATGCGCAGCTCTTTGCAAAAGAGAGATATTGGCAAGGAAAAGCTGTCTTGTACCATTGCATTTTTCTCCCAAACGAAGGACACTAGAAAGAAAATTTTAAAGCCTCCTGTTAGACCATCATCTACACGACATAGCCCTGAATTTTCCAATGCGCAGCTCTTTGCAAAAGAGAGATATTGGCAAGGAAAAGCTGTCTTGTACCATTGCATTTTTCTCCCAAACGAAGGACACTAGAATTAAAATTTTAAAGCCTCCTGTTAGGCCATCATCTACACGATATAGCCCTGAATTTTCCAATGCGCAGCTCTTTGCAAAAGAGAGATATTGGCAAGGAAAAGCTGTCTTGTACCATTGCATTTTTCTCCCAAACGAAGGACACTAGAAAGAAAATTTTAAAGCCTCCTGTTAGGCCATCATCTACACGACATAGCCCTGAATTTTCCAATGCGCAGCTCTTTGCAAAAGAGAGATATTGGCAAGGAAAAGCTGTCTTGTACCTTTGCATTTTTCTCCCAAACGAAGGACACTAGAATTAAAATTTTAAAGCCTCCTGTTAGGCCATCATCTACACGACATAGCCCTGAATTTTCCAATGCGCAGCTCTTTGCAAAAGAGAGATATTGGCAAGGAAAAGCTGTCTTGTACCATTGCATTTTTCTCCCAAACGAAGGACACTAGAAAGAAAATTTTAAAGCCTCCTGTTAGACCATCATCTACACGGCATAGCCATGAATTTTCCAATGCGCAGCTCTTTGCAAAAGAGAGATATTGGCAAGGAAAAGCTGTCTTGTACCTTTGCATTTTTCTCCCAAACGAAGGACACTAGAAAGAAAATTTTAAAGCCTCCTGTTAGGTCATCATCTACACGACATAGCCCTGAATTTTCCAATGCGCAGCTCTTTGCAAAAGAGAGATATTGGCAAGGAAAAGCTGTCTTGTACCATTGCATTTTTCTCCCAAACGAAGGACACTAGAATTAAAATTTTAAAGCCTCCTGTTAGGCCATCATCTACACGATATAGCCCTGAATTTTCCAATGCGCAGCTCTTTGCAAACGAGAGATATTGGCAAGGAAAAGCTGTCTTGTACCATTGCATTTTTCTCCCAAACGAAGGACACAAGAAAGAAAATTTTAAAGCCTCCTGTTAGGCCATCATCTACACGACATAGCCCTGAATTTTCCAATGCGCAGCTCTTTGCAAAGGAGAGATATTGGCAAGGAAAAGCTGTCTTGTACCATTGCATTTTTCTCCCAAACGAAGGACACTAGAAATAAAATTTTAAAGCCTCCTGTTAGACCATCAGCTACACGACATAGCCCTGAATTTTCCAATGCGCAGCTCTTTGCAAAAGAGAGATATTGGCAAGGAAAAGCTGTCTTGTACCATTGCATTTTTCTCCCAAACGAAGGACACTAGAAAGAAAATTTTAAAGCCTCCTGTTAGACCATCATCTACACGACATAGCCCTGAATTTTCCAAATCGCAGCTCTTTGCAAAAGAGAGATATTGGCAAGGAAAAGCTGTCTTGTACCATTGCATTTTTCTCCCAAACGAAGGACACTAGAATTAAAATTTTAAAGCCTCCTGTTAGGCCATCATCTACACGATATAGCCCTGAATTTTCCAATGCGCAGCTCTTTGCAAACGAGAGATATTGGCAAGGAAAAGCTGTCTTGTACCTTTGCATTTTTCTCCCAAACGAAGGACACTAGAAAGAACATTTTCAAGCCTCCTGTTAGACCATCATCTACACGGCATAGCCATGAATTTTCCAATGCGCAGCTCTTTGCAAAAGAGAGATATTGGCAAGGAAAAGCTGTCTTGTACCTTTGCATTTTTCTCCCAAACGAAGGACACTATAATTAAAATGTTAAAGTCTCCTGTTAGGCCATCATCTACACGACACAGCCCTGAATTTTCCAATGCGCAGCTCTTTGCAAAAGAGAGATATTGGCAAGGAAAAGCTGTCTTGTACCATTGCATTTTTCTCCCAAACGAAGGACACTAGAAAGAAAATTTTAAAGCCTCCTGTTAGGCCATCATCTACACGACATAGCCCTGAATTTTCCAATGCGCAGCTCTTTGCAAAAGAGAGATATTGGCAAGGAAAAGCTGTCTTGTACCATTGCATTTTTCTCCCAAACGAAGGACACTAGAAAGAAAATTTTAAAGCCTCCTGTTAGACCATCATCTACACGACATAGCCCTGAATTTTCCAATGCGCAGCTCTTTGCAAAAGAGAGATATTGGCAAGGAAAAGCTGTCTTGTACCATTGCATTTTTCTCCCAAACGAAGGACACTAGAATTAAAATTTTAAAGCCTCCTGTTAGGCCATCATCTACACGATATAGCCCTGAATTTTCCAATGCGCAGCTCTTTGCAAACGAGAGATATTGGCAAGGAAAAGCTGTCTTGTACCTTTGCATTTTTCTCCCAATCGAAGGACACTAGAAAGAAAATTTTAAAGCCTCCTGTTAGGCCATCATCTACACGACATAGCCCTGAATTTTCCAATGCGCAGCTCTTTGCAAAAGAGAGATATTGGCAAGGAAAAGCTGTCTTGCACCATTGCATTTTTCTCCCAAACGAAGGACACTAGAAAGAAAATTTTAAAGCCTCCTGTTAGACCATCATCTACACGACATAGCCCTGAATTTTCCAATGCGCAGCTCTTTGCAAAAGAGAGATATTGGCAAGGAAAAGCTGTCTTGTACCATTGCATTTTTCTCCCAAACGAAGGACACTAGAAAGAAAATGTTAAAGCCTCCTGTTAGGCCATCATCTACACGACATAGCCCTGAATTTTCCAATGCGCAGCTCTTTGCAAAAGAGAGATATTGGCAAGGAAAAGCTGTCTTGTACCTTTGCATTTTTCTCCCAAACGAAGGACACTAGAATTAAAATTTTAAAGCCTCCTGTTAGGCCATCATCTACACGACATAGCCCTGAATTTTCCAATGCGCAGCTCTTTGCAAAAGAGAGATATTGGCAAGGAAAAGCTGTCTTGTACCATTGCATTTTTCTCCCAAACGAAGGACACTAGAAAGAAAATTTTAAAGCCTCCTGTTAGACCATCATCTACACGGCATAGCCATGAATTTTCCAATGCGCAGCTCTTTGCAAAAGAGAGATATTGGCAAGGAAAAGCTGTCTTGTACCTTTGCATTTTTCTCCCAAACGAAGGACACTAGAAAGAAAATTTTAAAGCCTCCTGTTAGGTCATCATCTACACGACATAGCCCTGAATTTTCCAATGCGCAGCTCTTTGCAAAAGAGAGATATTGGCAAGGAAAAGCTGTCTTGTACCATTGCATTTTTCTCCCAAACGAAGGACACTAGAATTAAAATTTTAAAGCCTCCTGTTAGGCCATCATCTACACGATATAGCCCTGAATTTTCCAATGCGCAGCTCTTTGCAAACGAGAGATATTGGCAAGGAAAAGCTGTCTTGTACCATTGCATTTTTCTCCCAAACGAAGGACACAAGAAAGAAAATTTTAAAGCCTCCTGTTAGGCCATCATCTACACGACATAGCCCTGAATTTTCCAATGCGCAGCTCTTTGCAAAAGAGAGATATTGGCAAGGAAAAGCTGTCTTGTACCATTGCATTTTTCTCCCAAACGAAGGACACTAGAAATAAAATTTTAAAGCCTCCTGTTAGACCATCATCTACACGACATAGCCCTGAATTTTCCAATGCGCAGCTCTTTGCAAAAGAGAGATATTGGCAAGGAAAAGCTGTCTTGTACCATTGCATTTTTCTCCCAAACGAAGGACACTAGAATTAAAATTTTAAAGCCTCCTGTTAGGCCATCATCTACACGATATAGCCCTGAATTTTCCAATGCGCAGCTCTTTGCAAACGAGAGATATTTTCAAGGAAAAGCTGTCTTGTACCTTTGCATTTTTCTCCCAAACGAAGGACACTAGAAAGAACATTTTAAAGCCTCCTGTTAGACCATCATCTACACGGCATAGCCATGAATTTTCCAATGCGCAGCTCTTTGCAAAAGAGAGATATTGGCAAGGAAAAGCTGTCTTGTACCTTTGCATTTTTCTCCCAAACGAAGGACACTAGAAAGAAAATTTTAAAGTCTCCTGTTAGGCCATCATCTACACGACATAGCCCTGAATTTTCCAATGCGCAGCTCTTTGCAAAAGAGAGATATTGGCAAGGAAAAGCTGTCTTGTACCATTGCATTTTTCTCCCAAACGAAGGACACGAATTAAAATTTTAAAGCCTCCTGTTAGGCCATCATCTACACGATATAGCCCTGAATTTTCCAATGCGCAGCTCTTTGCAAACGAGAGATATTGGCAAGGAAAAGCTGTCTTGTACCTTTGCATTTTTCTCCCAAACGAAGGACACTAGAAAGAAAATTTTAAAGCCTCCTGTTAGGCCATCATCTACACGACATAGCCCTGAATTTTCCAATGCGCAGCTCTTTGCAAAAGAGAGATATTGGCAAGGAAAAGCTGTCTTGTACCATTGCATTTTTCTCCCAAACGAAGGACACTAGAAAGAAAATTTTAAAGCCTCCTGTTAGACCATCATCTACACGACATAGCCCTGAATTTTCCAATGCGTAGCTCTTTGCAAAAGAGAGATATTGGCAAGGAAAAGCTGTCTTGTACCTTTGCATTTTTCTCCCAAACGAAGGACACTAGAAAGAAAATTTTAAAGCCTCCTGTTAGGCCATCATCTACACGACATAGCCCTGAATTTTCCAATGCGCAGCTCTTTGCAAAAGAGAGATATTGGCAAGGAAAAGCTGTCTTGTACCATTGCATTTTTCTCCCAAACGAAGGACACTAGAAAGAAAATTTTAAAGCCTCCTGTTAGACCATCATCTACACGACATAGCCCTGAATTTTCCAATGCGCAGCTCTTTGCAAAAGAGAGATATTGGCAAGGAAAAGCTGTCTTGTACCATTGCATTTTTCTCCCAAACGAAGGACACTAGAAAGAAAATTTTAAAGCCTCCTGTTAGACCATCATCTACACGACATAGCCCTGAATTTTCCAATGCGCAGCTCTTTGCAAAAGAGAGATATTGGCAAGGAAAAGCTGTCTTGTACCATTGCATTTTTCTCCCAAACGAAGGACACTAGAAAGAAAATGTTAAAGCCTCCTGTTAGGCCATCATCTACACGACATGGCCCTGAATTTTCCAATGCGCAGCTCTTTGCAAAAGAGAGATATTGGCAAGGAAAAGCTGTCTTGTACCTTTGCATTTTTCTCCCAAACGAAGGACACTAGAATTAAAATTTTAAAGCCTCCTGTTAGGCCATCATCTACACGACATAGCCCTGAATTTTCCAATGCGCAGCTCTTTGCAAAAGAGAGATATTGGCAAGGAAAAGCTGTCTTGTACCTTTGCATTTTTCTCCCAAACGAAGGACACTAGAATTAAAATTTTAAAGCCTCCTGTTAGGCCATCATCTACACGACATAGCCCTGAATTTTCCAATGCGCAGCTCTTTGCAAAAGAGAGATATTGGCAAGGAAAAGCTGTCTTGTACCATTGCATTTTTCTCCCAAACGAAGGACACTAGAAAGAAAATTTTAAAGCCTCCTGTTAGACCATCATCTACACGGCATAGCCATGAATTTTCCAATGCGCAGCTCTTTGCAAAAGAGAGATATTGGCAAGGAAAAGCTGTCTTGTACCTTTGCATTTTTCTCCCAAACGAAGGACACTAGAAAGAAAATTTTAAAGCCTCCTGTTAGGTCATCATCTACACGACATAGCCCTGAATTTTCCAATGCGCAGCTCTTTGCAAAAGAGAGATATTGGCAAGGAAAAGCTGTCTTGTACCATTGCATTTTTCTCCCAAACGAAGGACACTAGAATTAAAATTTTAAAGCCTCCTGTTAGGCCATCATCTACACGATATAGCCCTGAATTTTCCAATGCGCAGCTCTTTGCAAACGAGAGATATTGGCAAGGAAAAGCTGTCTTGTACCATTGCATTTTTCTCCCAAACGAAGGACACAAGAAAGAAAATTTTAAAGCCTCCTGTTAGGCCATCATCTACACGACATAGCCCTGAATTTTCCAATGCGCAGCTCTTTGCAAAGGAGAGATATTGGCAAGGAAAAGCTGTCTTGTACCATTGCATTTTTCTCCCAAACGAAGGACACTAGAAATAAAATTTTAAAGCCTCCTGTTAGACCATCAGCTACACGACATAGCCCTGAATTTTCCAATGCGCAGCTCTTTGCAAAAGAGAGATATTGGCAAGGAAAAGCTGTCTTGTACCATTGCATTTTTCTCCCAAACGAAGGACACTAGAATTAAAATTTTAAAGCCTCCTGTTAGGCCATCATCTACACGATATAGCCCTGAATTTTCCAATGCGCAGCTCTTTGCAAACGAGAGATATTTTCAAGGAAAAGCTGTCTTGTACCTTTGCATTTTTCTCCCAAACGAAGGACACTAGAAAGAACATTTTAAAGCCTCCTGTTAGACCATCATCTACACGACATAGCCCTGAATTTTCCAATGCGCAGCTCTTTGCAAAAGAGAGATATTGGCAAGGAAAAGCTGTCTTGTACCATTGCATTTTTCTCCCAAACGAAGGACACTAGAAAGAAAATTTTAAAGTCTCCTGTTAGGCCATCATCTACACGACACAGCCCTGAATTTTCCAATGCGCAGCTCTTTGCAAAAGAGAGATATTGGCAAGGAAAAGCTGTCTTGTACCTTTGCATTTTTCTCCCAAACGAAGGACACTATAATTAAAATGTTAAAGCCTCCTGTTAGGCCATCATCTACACGATATAGCCCTGAATTTTCCAATGCGCAGCTCTTTGCAAAAGAGAGATATTGGCAAGGAAAAGCTGTCTTGTACCTTTGCATTTTTCTCCCAAACGAAGGACACTAGAAAGAAAATTTTAAAGTCTCCTGTTAGGCCATCATCTACACGACACAGCCCTGAATTTTCCAATGCGCAGCTCTTTGCAAAAGAGAGATATTGGCAAGGAAAAGCTGTCTTGTACCATTGCATTTTTCTCCCAAACGAAGGACACTAGAAAGAAAATTTTAAAGCCTCCTGTTAGGCCATCATCTACACGACATAGCCCTGAATTTTCCAATGCGCAGCTCTTTGCAAAAGAGAGATATTGGCAAGGAAAAGCTGTCTTGTACCATTGCATTTTTCTCCCAAACGAAGGACACTAGAAAGAAAATTTTAAAGCCTCCTGTTAGACCATCATCTACACGACATAGCCCTGAATTTTCCAATGCGCAGCTCTTTGCAAAAGAGAGATATTGGCAAGGAAAAGCTGTCTTGTACCATTGCATTTTTCTCCCAAACGAAGGACACTAGAATTAAAATTTTAAAGCCTCCTGTTAGACCATCATCTACACGACATAGCCCTGAATTTTCCAATGCGCAGCTCTTTGCAAAAGAGAGATATTGGCAAGGAAAAGCTGTCTTGTACCATTGCATTTTTCTCCCAAACGAAGGACACTAGAATTAAAATTTTAAAGCCTCCTGTTAGGCCATCATCTACACGATATAGCCCTGAATTTTCCAATGCGCAGCTCTTTGCAAACGAGAGATATTTTCAAGGAAAAGCTGTCTTGTACCTTTGCATTTTTCTCCCAAACGAAGGACACTAGAAAGAACATTTTAAAGCCTCCTGTTAGACCATCATCTACACGGCATAGCCATGAATTTTCCAATGCGCAGCTCTTTGCAAAAGAGAGATATTGGCAAGGAAAAGCTGTCTTGTACCTTTGCATTTTTCTCCCAAACGAAGGACACTAGAAAGAAAATTTTAAAGTCTCCTGTTAGGCCATCATCTACACGACATAGCCCTGAATTTTCCAATGCGCAGCTCTTTGCAAAAGAGAGATATTGGCAAGGAAAAGCTGTCTTGTACCATTGCATTTTTCTCCCAAACGAAGGACACGAATTAAAATTTTAAAGCCTCCTGTTAGGCCATCATCTACACGATATAGCCCTGAATTTTCCAATGCGCAGCTCTTTGCAAACGAGAGATATTGGCAAGGAAAAGCTGTCTTGTACCTTTGCATTTTTCTCCCAAACGAAGGACACTAGAAAGAAAATTTTAAAGCCTCCTGTTAGGCCATCATCTACACGACATAGCCCTGAATTTTCCAATGCGCAGCTCTTTGCAAAAGAGAGATATTGGCAAGGAAAAGCTGTCTTGTACGATTGCATTTTTCTCCCAAACGAAGGACACTAGAAAGAAAATTTTAAAGCCTCCTGTTAGACCATCATCTACACGACATAGCCCTGAATTTTCCAATGCGTAGCTCTTTGCAAAAGAGAGATATTGGCAAGGAAAAGCTGTCTTGTACCTTTGCATTTTTCTCCCAAACGAAGGACACTAGAAAGAAAATTTTAAAGCCTCCTGTTAGGCCATCATCTACACGACATAGCCCTGAATTTTCCAATGCGCAGCTCTTTGCAAAAGAGAGATATTGGCAAGGAAAAGCTGTCTTGTACCATTGCATTTTTCTCCCAAACGAAGGACACTAGAAAGAAAATTTTAAAGCCTCCTGTTAGACCATCATCTACACGACATAGCCCTGAATTTTCCAATGCGCAGCTCTTTGCAAAAGAGAGATATTGGCAAGGAAAAGCTGTCTTGTACCATTGCATTTTTCTCCCAAACGAAGGACACTAGAAAGAAAATTTTAAAGCCTCCTGTTAGACCATCATCTACACGACATAGCCCTGAATTTTCCAATGCGCAGCTCTTTGCAAAAGAGAGATATTGGCAAGGAAAAGCTGTCTTGTACCATTGCATTTTTCTCCCAAACGAAGGACACTAGAAAGAAAATGTTAAAGCCTCCTGTTAGGCCATCATCTACACGACATAGCCCTGAATTTTCCAATGCGCAGCTCTTTGCAAAAGAGAGATATTGGCAAGGAAAAGCTGTCTTGTACCTTTGCATTTTTCTCCCAAACGAAGGACACTAGAATTAAAATTTTAAAGCCTCCTGTTAGGCCATCATCTACACGACATAGCCCTGAATTTTCCAATGCGCAGCTCTTTGCAAAAGAGAGATATTGGCAAGGAAAAGCTGTCTTGTACCTTTGCATTTTTCTCCCAAACGAAGGACACTAGAATTAAAATTTTAAAGCCTCCTGTTAGGCCATCATCTACACGACATAGCCCTGAATTTTCCAATGCGCAGCTCTTTGCAAAAGAGAGATATTGGCAAGGAAAAGCTGTCTTGTACCATTGCATTTTTCTCCCAAACGAAGGACACTAGAAAGAAAATTTTAAAGCCTCCTGTTAGACCATCATCTACACGGCATAGCCATGAATTTTCCAATGCGCAGCTCTTTGCAAAAGAGAGATATTGGCAAGGAAAAGCTGTCTTGTACCTTTGCATTTTTCTCCCAAACGAAGGACACTAGAAAGAAAATTTTAAAGCCTCCTGTTAGGTCATCATCTACACGACATAGCCCTGAATTTTCCAATGCGCAGCTCTTTGCAAAAGAGAGATATTGGCAAGGAAAAGCTGTCTTGTACCATTGCATTTTTCTCCCAAACGAAGGACACTAGAATTAAAATTTTAAAGCCTCCTGTTAGGCCATCATCTACACGATATAGCCCTGAATTTTCCAATGCGCAGCTCTTTGCAAACGAGAGATATTGGCAAGGAAAAGCTGTCTTGTACCATTGCATTTTTCTCCCAAACGAAGGACACAAGAAAGAAAATTTTAAAGCCTCCTGTTAGGCCATCATCTACACGACATAGCCCTGAATTTTCCAATGCGCAGCTCTTTGCAAAAGAGAGATATTGGCAAGGAAAAGCTGTCTTGTACCATTGCATTTTTCTCCCAAACGAAGGACACTAGAAATAAAATTTTAAAGCCTCCTGTTAGACCATCATCTACACGACATAGCCCTGAATTTTCCAATGCGCAGCTCTTTGCAAAAGAGAGATATTGGCAAGGAAAAGCTGTCTTGTACCATTGCATTTTTCTCCCAAACGAAGGACACTAGAATTAAAATTTTAAAGCCTCCTGTTAGGCCATCATCTACACGATATAGCCCTGAATTTTCCAATGCGCAGCTCTTTGCAAACGAGAGATATTTTCAAGGAAAAGCTGTCTTGTACCTTTGCATTTTTCTCCCAAACGAAGGACACTAGAAAGAAAATTTTAAAGCCTCCTGTTAGACCATCATCTACACGACATAGCCCTGAATTTTCCAATGCGCAGCTCTTTGCAAAAGAGAGATATTGGCAAGGAAAAGCTGTCTTGTACCATTGCATTTTTCTCCCAAACGAAGGACACTAGAATTAAAATTTTAAAGCCTCCTGTTAGACCATCATCTACACGACATAGCCCTGAATTTTCCAATGCGTAGCTCTTTGCAAAAGTGAGATATTGGCAAGGAAAAGCTGTCTTGTACCTTTGCATTTTTCTCCCAAACGAAGGACACTAGAAAGAAAATTTTAAAGCCTCCTGTTAGGCCATCATCTACACGACATAGCCCTGAATTTTCCAATGCGCAGCTCTTTGCAAAAGAGAGATATTGGCAAGGTAAAGCTTTCTTGTACCATTGCATTTTTCTCCCAAACGAAGGAAACTAGAATTAAAATTTTAAAGCCTCCTGTTAGGCCATCATCTACACGATATAGCCCTGAATTTTCCAATGCGCAGCTCTTTGCAAACGAGAGATATTGGCAAGGAAAAGCTGTCTTGTACCTTTGCATTTTTCTCCCAAACGAAGGACACTAGAAAGAAAATTTTAAAGCCTCCTGTTAGGCCATCATCTACACGACATAGCCCTGAATTTTCCAATGCGCAGCTCTTTGCAAAAGAGAGATATTGGCAAGGTAAAGCTTTCTTGTACCTTTGCATTTTTCTCCCAAACGAAGGTCACTAGAAAGAAAATTTTAAAGCCTCCTGTTAGGCCATCATCTACACGACATAGCCCTGAATTTTCCAATGCGTAGCTCTTTGCAAAAGAGAGATATTGGCAAGGAAAAGCTGTCTTGTACCTTTGCATTTTTCTCCCAAACGAAGGACACTAGAAAGAAAATTTTAAAGCCTCCTGTTAGGCCATCATCTACACGACATAGCCCTGAATTTTCCAATGCGCAGCTCTTTGCAAAAGAGAGATATTGGCAAGGAAAAGCTTTCTTGTACCATTGCATTTTTCTCCCAAACGAAGGAAACTAGAAAGAAAATTTTAAAGCCTCCTGTTAGGCCATCATCTACACGACATAGCCCTGAATTTTCCAATGCGCAGCTCTTTGCAAAAGAGAGATATTGGCAAGGAAAAGCTGTCTTGTACCTTTGCATTTTGCTCCCAAACGAAGGACACTAGAATTAAAATTTTAAAGCCTCCTGTTAGGCCATCATCTACACGATATAGCCCTGAATTTTCCAATGCGCAGCTCTTTGCAAAAGAGAGATATTGGCAAGGAAAAGCTGTCTTGTACCATTGCATTTTTCTCCCAAACGAAGGACACTAGAAAGAAAATTTTAAAGCCTCCTGTTAGACCATCATCTACACGGCATAGCCATGAATTTTCCAATGCGCAGCTCTTTGCAAAAGAGAGATATTGGCAAGGAAAAGCTGTCTTGTACCATTGCATTTTTCTCCCAAACGAAGGACACTAGAAAGAAAATTTTAAAGCCTCCTGTTAGACCATCATCTACACGGCATAGCCATGAATTTTCCAATGCGCAGCTCTTTGCAAAAGAGAGATATTGGCAAGGAAAAGCTGTCTTGTACCTTTGCATTTTTCTCCCAAACGAAGGACACTAGAAAGAAAATTTTAAAGCCTCCTGTTAGGTCATCATCTACACGACATAGCCCTGAATTTTCCAATGCGCAGCTCTTTGCAAAAGAGAGATATTGGCAAGGAAAAGCTGTCTTGTACCATTGCATTTTTCTCCCAAACGAAGGACACTAGAATTAAAATTTTAAAGCCTCCTGTTAGGCCATCATCTACACGATATAGCCCTGAATTTTCCAATGCGCAGCTCTTTGCAAACGAGAGATATTGGCAAGGAAAAGCTGTCTTGTACCATTGCATTTTTCTCCCAAACGAAGGACACAAGAAAGAAAATTTTAAAGCCTCCTGTTAGGCCATCATCTACACGACATAGCCCTGAATTTTCCAATGCGCAGCTCTTTGCAAAAGAGAGATATTGGCAAGGAAAAGCTGTCTTGTACCATTGCATTTTTCTCCCAAACGAAGGACACTAGAAATAAAATTTTAAAGCCTCCTGTTAGACCATCATCTACACGACATAGCCCTGAATTTTCCAATGCGCAGCTCTTTGCAAAAGAGAGATATTGGCAAGGAAAAGCTGTCTTGTACCATTGCATTTTTCTCCCAAACGAAGGACACTAGAATTAAAATTTTAAAGCCTCCTGTTAGGCCATCATCTACACGATATAGCCCTGAATTTTCCAATGCGCAGCTCTTTGCAAACGAGAGATATTTTCAAGGAAAAGCTGTCTTGTACCTTTGCATTTTTCTCCCAAACGAAGGACACTAGAAAGAAAATTTTAAAGCCTCCTGTTAGACCATCATCTACACGACATAGCCCTGAATTTTCCAATGCGCAGCTCTTTGCAAAAGAGAGATATTGGCAAGGAAAAGCTGTCTTGTACCATTGCATTTTTCTCCCAAACGAAGGACACTAGAATTAAAATTTTAAAGCCTCCTGTTAGACCATCATCTACACGACATAGCCCTGAATTTTCCAATGCGTAGCTCTTTGCAAAAGTGAGATATTGGCAAGGAAAAGCTGTCTTGTACCTTTGCATTTTTCTCCCAAACGAAGGACACTAGAAAGAAAATTTTAAAGCCTCCTGTTAGGCCATCATCTACACGACATAGCCCTGAATTTTCCAATGCGCAGCTCTTTGCAAAAGAGAGATATTGGCAAGGTAAAGCTTTCTTGTACCATTGCATTTTTCTCCCAAACGAAGGAAACTAGAATTAAAATTTTAAAGCCTCCTGTTAGGCCATCATCTACACGATATAGCCCTGAATTTTCCAATGCGCAGCTCTTTGCAAACGAGAGATATTGGCAAGGAAAAGCTGTCTTGTACCTTTGCATTTTTCTCCCAAACGAAGGACACTAGAAAGAAAATTTTAAAGCCTCCTGTTAGGCCATCATCTACACGACATAGCCCTGAATTTTCCAATGCGCAGCTCTTTGCAAAAGAGAGATATTGGCAAGGTAAAGCTTTCTTGTACCTTTGCATTTTTCTCCCAAACGAAGGTCACTAGAAAGAAAATTTTAAAGCCTCCTGTTAGGCCATCATCTACACGACATAGCCCTGAATTTTCCAATGCGTAGCTCTTTGCAAAAGAGAGATATTGGCAAGGAAAAGCTGTCTTGTACCTTTGCATTTTTCTCCCAAACGAAGGACACTAGAAAGAAAATTTTAAAGCCTCCTGTTAGGCCATCATCTACACGACATAGCCCTGAATTTTCCAATGCGCAGCTCTTTGCAAAAGAGAGATATTGGCAAGGAAAAGCTTTCTTGTACCATTGCATTTTTCTCCCAAACGAAGGAAACTAGAAAGAAAATTTTAAAGCCTCCTGTTAGGCCATCATCTACACGACATAGCCCTGAATTTTCCAATGCGCAGCTCTTTGCAAAAGAGAGATATTGGCAAGGAAAAGCTGTCTTGTACCTTTGCATTTTGCTCCCAAACGAAGGACACTAGAATTAAAATTTTAAAGCCTCCTGTTAGGCCATCATCTACACGATATAGCCCTGAATTTTCCAATGCGCAGCTCTTTGCAAAAGAGAGATATTGGCAAGGAAAAGCTGTCTTGTACCATTGCATTTTTCTCCCAAACGAAGGACACTAGAAAGAAAATTTTAAAGCCTCCTGTTAGACCATCATCTACACGGCATAGCCATGAATTTTCCAATGCGCAGCTCTTTGCAAAAGAGAGATATTGGCAAGGAAAAGCTGTCTTGTACCATTGCATTTTTCTCCCAAACGAAGGACACTAGAAAGAAAATTTTAAAGCCTCCTGTTAGGCCATCATCTACACGACATAGCCCTGAATTTTCCAATGCGCAGCTCTTTGCAAAAGAGAGATATTGGCAAGGAAAAGCTGTATTGTACCATTGCATTTTTCTCCCAAACGAAGGACACTAGAAAATTTTTTTTAAAGCCTCCTGTTAGACCATCATCTACACGACATAGCCCTGAATTTTCCAATGCGCAGCTCTTTGCAAAAGAGAGATATTAGCAAGGAAAAGCTGTCTTGTACCATTGCATTTTTCTCCCAAACGAAGGACACTAGAATTAAAATTTTAAAGCCTCCTGTTAGGCCATCATCTACACGATATAGCCCTGAATTTTCCAATGCGCAGCTCTTTGCAAAAGAGAGATATTGGCAAGGAAAAGCTGTCTTGTACCTTTGCATTTTTCTTCCAAACGAAGGACACTAGAAAGAAAATTTTAAAGCCTCCTTGTTAGGCCATCATCTACACGACATAGCCCTGAATTTTCCAATGCGCAGCTCTTTGCAAAAGAGAGATATTGGCAAGGAAAAGCTGTCTTGTACCATTGCATTTTTCTCCCAAACGAAGGAAACTAGAAAGAAAATTTTAAAGCCTCCTGTTAGGCCATCATCTACACGACATAGCCCTGAATTTTCCAATGCGCAGCTCTTTGCAAAAGAGAGATATTGGCAAGGAAAAGCTGTCTTGTACCTTTGCATTTTGCTCCCAAACGAAGGACACTAGAATTAAAATTTTAAAGCCTCCTGTTAGGCCATCATCTACACGATATAGCCCTGAATTTTCCAATGCGCAGCTCTTTGCAAAAGAGAGATATTGGCAAGGAAAAGCTGTCTTGTACCATTGCATTTTTCTCCCAAACGAAGGACACTAGAAAGAAAATGTTAAAGCCTCCTGTTAGGCCATCATCTACACGACCTAGCCCTGAATTTTCCAATGCGCAGCTCTTTGCAAAAGAGAGATATTGGCAAGGAAAAGCTGTCTTGTACCATTGCATTTTTCTCCCAAACGAAGGACACTAGAAAGAAAATTTTAAAGCCTCCTGTTAGACCATCATCTACACGACATAGCCCTGAATTTTCCAATGCGCAGCTCTTTGCAAAAGAGAGATATTGGCAAGGAAAAGCTGTCTTGTACCATTGCATTTTTCTCCCAAACGAAGGACACTAGAAAGAAAATGTTAAAGCCTCCTGTTAGGCCATCATCTACACGACCTAGCCCTGAATTTTCCAATGCGCAGCTCTTTGCAAAAGAGAGATATTGGCAAGGAAAAGCTGTCTTGTACCATTGCATTTTTCTCCCAAACGAAGGACACTAGAAAGAAAATTTTAAAGCCTCCTGTTAGGCCATCATCTACATGACATAGCCCTGAATTTTCCAATGCGCAGCTCTTTGCAAAAGAGAGATATTGGCAAGGAAAAGCTTTCTTGTACCATTGCATTTTTCTCCCAAACGAAGGAAACTAGAATTAAAATTTTAAAGCCTCCTGTTAGGCCATCATCTACACGATATAGCCCTGAATTTTCCAATGCGCAGCTCTTTGCAAAAGAGAGATATTGGCAAGGAAAAGCTGTCTTGTACCATTGCATTTTTCTCCCAAACGAAGGACACTAGAAAGAAAATTTTAAAGCCTCCTGTTAGACCATCATCTACACGACATAGCCCTGAATTTTCCAATGCGTAGCTCTTTGCAAAAGAGAGATATTGGCAAGGAAAAGCTGTCTTGTACCTTTGCATTTTTCTCCCAAACGAAGGACACTAGAAAGAAAATTTTAAAGCCTCCTGTTAGGCCATCATCTACACGACATAGCCCTGAATTTTCCAAAGCGCAGCTCTTTGCAAAAGAGAGATATTGGGAAGGAAAAGCTTTCTTGTACCATTGCATTTTTCTCCCAAACGAAGGACACTAGAATTAAAATTTTTAAAGCCGCCTGTTAGACCATCATCTACACGGCATAGCCATGAATTTTCCAATGCGCAGCTCTTTGCAAAAGAGAGATATTGGCAAGGAAAAGCTGTCTTGTACCTTTGCATTTTTCTCCCAAACGAAGACACTAGAATTAAAATTTTAAAGCCTCCTGTTAGACCATCATCTACACGACATAGCCCTGAATTTTCCAATGCGCAGCTCTTTGCAAACGAGAGATATTGGCAAGGAAAAGCTGTCTTGTACCTTTGCATTTTTCTCCCAAACGAAGGACACTAGAAAGAAAATTTTAAAGCCTCCTGTTAGGCCATCATCTACACGACATAGCCCTGAATTTTCCAATGCGCAGCTCTTTGCAAAAGAGAGATATTGGCAAGGAAAAGCTGTCTTGTACCATTGCATTTTTCTCCCAAACGAAGGACACTAGAAAGAAAATTTTAAAGCCTCCTGTTAGACCATCATCTACACGACATAGCCCTGAATTTTCCAATGCGCAGCTCTTTGCAAAAGAGAGATATTGGCAAGGAAAAGCTGTCTTGTACCATTGCATTTTTCTCCCAAACGAAGGACACTAGAAAGAAAATGTTAAAGCCTCCTGTTAGGCCATCATCTACACGACCTAGCCCTGAATTTTCCAATGCGCAGCTCTTTGCAAAAGAGAGATATTGGCAAGGAAAAGCTGTCTTGTACCATTGCATTTTTCTCCCAAACGAAGGACACTAGAAAGAAAATTTTAAAGCCTCCTGTTAGACCATCATCTACACGACATAGCCCTGAATTTTCCAATGCGCAGCTCTTTGCAAAAGAGAGATATTGGCAAGGAAAAGCTGTCTTGTACCATTGCATTTTTCTCCCAAACGAAGGACACTAGAATTAAAATTTTAAAGCCTCCTGTTAGGCCATCATCTACACGACCTAGCCCTGAATTTTCCAATGCGCAGCTCTTTGCAAAAGAGAGATATTGGCAAGGAAAAGCTGTCTTGTACCATTGCATTTTTCTCCCAAACGAAGGACACTAGAAAGAAAATTTTAAAGCCTCCTGTTAGACCATCATCTACACGACATAGCCCTGAATTTCCCAATGCGCAGCTCTTTGCAAAAGAGAGATATTGGCAAGGAAAAGCTGTCTTGTACCATTGCATTTTTCTCCCAAATGAAGGACACTAGAAAGAAAATTGTAAAGCCTCCTGTTAGACCATCATCTACACGACATAGCCCTGAATTTTCCAATGCGCAGCTCTTTGCAAAAGAGAGATATTGGCAAGGAAAAGCTGTCTTGTACCATTGCATTTTTCTCCCAAACGAAGGACACTAGAATTAAAATTTTAAAGCCTCCTGTTAGGCCATCATCTACACGATATAGCCCTGAATTTTCCAATGCGCAGCTCTTTGCAAACGAGAGATATTGGCAAGGAAAAGCTGTCTTGTACCTTTGCATTTTTCTCCCAAACGAAGGACACTAGAAAGAAAATTTTAAAGCCTCCTGTTAGACCATCATCTACACGACATAGCCCTGAATTTTCCAATGCGCAGCTCTTTGCAAAAGAGAGATATTGGCAAGGAAAAGCTGTCTTGTACCATTGCATTTTTCTCCCAAACGAAGGACACTAGAAAGAAAATGTTAAAGCCTCCTATTAGACCATCATCTACACGACCTAGCCCTGAATTTTCCAATGCGCAGCTCTTTGCAAAAGAGAGATATTGGCAAGGAAAAGCTGTCTTGTACCATTGCATTTTTCTCCCAAACGAAGGACACTAGAAAGAAAATTTTAAAGCCTCCTGTTAGACCATCATCTACACGACATAGCCCTGAATTTTCCAATGCGCAGCTCTTTGCAAAAGAGAGATATTGGCAAGGAAAAGCTGTCTTGTACCATTGCATTTTTCTCCCAAACGAAGGACACTAGAATTAAAATTTTAAAGCCTCCTGTTAGGCCATCATCTACACGATATAGCCCTGAATTTTCCAATGCGCAGCTCTTTGCAAACGAGAGATATTGGCAAGGAAAAGCTGTCTTGTACCTTTGCATTTTTCTCCCAAACGAAGGACACTAGAAAGAAAATTTTAAAGCCTCCTGTTAGGCCATCATCTACACGACATAGCCCTGAATTTCCCAATGCGCAGCTCTTTGCAAAAGAGAGATATTGGCAAGGAAAAGCTGTCTTGTACCATTGCATTTTTCTCCCAAACGAAGGACACTAGAAAGAAAATTTTAAAGCCTCCTGTTAGACCATCATCTACACGACATAGCCCTGAATTTTCCAATGCGCAGCTCTTTGCAAAAGAGAGATATTGGCAAGGAAAAGCTGTCTTGTACCATTGCATTTTTCTCCCAAACGAAGGACACTAGAAAGAAAATGTTAAAGCCTCCTGTTAGGCCATCATCTACACGACATAGCCCTGAATTTTCCATTGCGCAGCTCTTTGCAAAAGAGAGATATTGGCAAGGAAAAGCTGTCTTGTACCTTTGCATTTTTCTCCCAAACGAAGGACACTAGAAAGAAAATTTTAAAGCCTCCTGTTAGGCCATCATCTACACGACATAGCCCTGAATTTCCCAATGCGCAGCTCTTTGCAAAAGAGAGATATTGGCAAGGAAAAGCTGTCTTGTACCATTGCATTTTTCTCCCAAACGAAGGACACTAGAAAGAAAATTTTAAAGCCTCCTGTTAGACCATCATCTACACGACATAGCCCTGAATTTTCCAATGCGCAGCTCTTTGCAAAAGAGAGATATTGGCAAGGAAAAGCTGTCTTGTACCATTGCATTTTTCTCCCAAACGAAGGACACTAGAAAGAAAATTTTAAAGCCTCCTGTTAGACCATCATCTACACGACATAGCCCTGAATTTTCCAATGCGTAGCTCTTTGCAAAAGAGAGATATTGGCAAGGAAAAGCTGTCTTGTACCTTTGCATTTTTCTCCCAAACGAAGGACACTAGAAAGAAAATTTTAAAGCCTCCTGTTAGGCCATCATCTACACGACATAGCCCTGAATTTTCCAATGCGCAGCTCTTTGCAAAAGAGAGATATTGGCAAGGAAAAGCTTTCTTGTACCATTGCATTTTTCTCCCAAACGAAGGACACTAGAATTAAAATTTTAAAGCCTCCTGTTAGACCATCATCTACACGGCATAGCCATGAATTTTCCAATGCGCAGCTCTTTGCAAAAGAGAGATATTGGCAAGGAAAAGCTGTCTTGTACCTTTGCATTTTTCTCCCAAACGAAGGACACTAGAAATAAAATTTTAAAGCCTCCTGTTAGACCATCATCTACACGACATAGCCCTGAATTTTCCAATGCGCAGCTCTTTGCAAAAGAGAGATATTGGCAAGGAAAAGCTGTCTTGTACCATTGCATTTTTCTCCCAAACGAAGGACACTAGAATTAAAATTTTAAAGCCTCCTGTTAGGCCATCATCTACACGATATAGCCCTGAATTTTCCAATGCGCAGCTCTTTGCAAACGAGAGATATTTTCAAGGAAAAGCTGTCTTGTACCTTTGCATTTTTCTCCCAAACGAAGGACACTAGAAAGAACATTTTAAAGCCTCCTGTTAGACCATCATCTACACGGCATAGCCATGAATTTTCCAATGCGCAGCTCTTTGCAAAAGAGAGATATTGGCAAGGAAAAGCTGTCTTGTACCTTTGCATTTTTCTCCCAAACGAAGGACACTAGAAAGAAAATTTTAAAGTCTCCTGTTAGGCCATCATCTACACGACATAGCCCTGAATTTTCCAATGCGCAGCTCTTTGCAAAAGAGAGATATTGGCAAGGAAAAGCTGTCTTGTACCATTGCATTTTTCTCCCAAACGAAGGACACGAATTAAAATTTTAAAGCCTCCTGTTAGGCCATCATCTACACGATATAGCCCTGAATTTTCCAATGCGCAGCTCTTTGCAAACGAGAGATATTGGCAAGGAAAAGCTGTCTTGTACCTTTGCATTTTTCTCCCAAACGAAGGACACTAGAAAGAAAATTTTAAAGCCTCCTGTTAGGCCATCATCTACACGACATAGCCCTGAATTTCCCAATGCGCAGCTCTTTGCAAAAGAGAGATATTGGCAAGGAAAAGCTGTCTTGTACCATTGCATTTTTCTCCCAAACGAAGGACACTAGAAAGAAAATTTTAAAGCCTCCTGTTAGACCATCATCTACACGACATAGCCCTGAATTTTCCAATGCGCAGCTCTTTGCAAAAGAGAGATATTGGCAAGGAAAAGCTGTCTTGTACCATTGCATTTTTCTCCCAAACGAAGGACACTAGAAAGAAAATTTTAAAGCCTCCTGTTAGACCATCATCTACACGACATAGCCCTGAATTTTCCAATGCGTAGCTCTTTGCAAAAGAGAGATATTGGCAAGGAAAAGCTGTCTTGTACCTTTGCATTTTTCTCCCAAACGAAGGACACTAGAAAGAAAATTTTAAAGCCTCCTGTTAGGCCATCATCTACACGACATAGCCCTGAATTTTCCAATGCGCAGCTCTTTGCAAAAGAGAGATATTGGCAAGGAAAAGCTTTCTTGTACCATTGCATTTTTCTCCCAAACGAAGGACACTAGAATTAAAATTTTAAAGCCTCCTGTTAGACCATCATCTACACGGCATAGCCATGAATTTTCCAATGCGCAGCTCTTTGCAAAAGAGAGATATTGGCAAGGAAAAGCTGTCTTGTACCTTTGCATTTTTCTCCCAAACGAAGGACACTAGAATTAAAATTTTAAAGCCTCCTGTTAGACCATCATCTACACGACATAGCCCTGAATTTTCCAATGCGCAGCTCTTTGCAAAAGAGAGATATTGGCAAGGAAAAGCTGTCTTGTACCATTGCATTTTTCTCCCAAACGAAGGACACTAGAAAGAAAATTTTAAAGCCTCCTGTTAGGCCATCATCTACACGACATAGCCCTGAATTTCCCAATGCGCAGCTCTTTGCAAAAGAGAGATATTGGCAAGGAAAAGCTGTCTTGTACCATTGCATTTTTCTCCCAAACGAAGGACACTAGAAAGAAAATTTTAAAGCCTCCTGTTAGACCATCATCTACACGACATAGCCCTGAATTTTCCAATGCGCAGCTCTTTGCAAAAGAGAGATATTGGCAAGGAAAAGCTGTCTTGTACCATTGCATTTTTCTCCCAAACGAAGGACACTAGAAAGAAAATTTTAAAGCCTCCTGTTAGACCATCATCTACACGACATAGCCCTGAATTTTCCAATGCGTAGCTCTTTGCAAAAGAGAGATATTGGCAAGGAAAAGCTGTCTTGTACCTTTGCATTTTTCTCCCAAACGAAGGACACTAGAAAGAAAATTTTAAAGCCTCCTGTTAGGCCATCATCTACACGACATAGCCCTGAATTTTCCAATGCGCAGCTCTTTGCAAAAGAGAGATATTGGCAAGGAAAAGCTTTCTTGTACCATTGCATTTTTCTCCCAAACGAAGGACACTAGAATTAAAATTTTAAAGCCTCCTGTTAGACCATCATCTACACGGCATAGCCATGAATTTTCCAATGCGCAGCTCTTTGCAAAAGAGAGATATTGGCAAGGAAAAGCTGTCTTGTACCTTTGCATTTTTCTCCCAAACGAAGGACACTAGAATTAAAATTTTAAAGCCTCCTGTTAGACCATCATCTACACGACATAGCCCTGAATTTTCCAATGCGCAGCTCTTTGCAAAAGAGAGATATTGGCAAGGAAAAGCTGTCTTGTACCATTGCATTTTTCTCCCAAACGAAGGACACTAGAATTAAAATTTTAAAGCCTCCTGTTAGGCCATCATCTACACGATATAGCCCTGAATTTTCCAATGCGCAGCTCTTTGCAAACGAGAGATATTTTCAAGGAAAAGCTGTCTTGTACCTTTGCATTTTTCTCCCAAACGAAGGACACTAGAAAGAACATTTTAAAGCCTCCTGTTAGACCATCATCTACACGGCATAGCCATGAATTTTCCAATGCGCAGCTCTTTGCAAAAGAGAGATATTGGCAAGGAAAAGCTGTCTTGTACCTTTGCATTTTTCTCCCAAACGAAGGACACTAGAAAGAAAATTTTAAAGTCTCCTGTTAGGCCATCATCTACACGACATAGCCCTGAATTTTCCAATGCGCAGCTCTTTGCAAAAGAGAGATATTGGCAAGGAAAAGCTGTCTTGTACCATTGCATTTTTCTCCCAAACGAAGGACACGAATTAAAATTTTAAAGCCTCCTGTTAGGCCATCATCTACACGATATAGCCCTGAATTTTCCAATGCGCAGCTCTTTGCAAACGAGAGATATTGGCAAGGAAAAGCTGTCTTGTACCTTTGCATTTTTCTCCCAAACGAAGGACACTAGAAAGAAAATTTTAAAGCCTCCTGTTAGGCCATCATCTACACGACATAGCCCTGAATTTTCCAATGCGCAGCTCTTTGCAAAAGAGAGATATTGGCAAGGAAAAGGTGTCTTGTACCATTGCATTTTTCTCCCAAACGAAGGACACTAGAAAGAAAATTTTAAAGCCTCCTGTTAGACCATCATCTACACGACATAGCCCTGAATTTTCCAATGCGTAGCTCTTTGCAAAAGAGAGATATTGGCAAGGAAAAGCTGTCTTGTACCTTTGCATTTTTCACCCAAACGAAGGACACTAGAAAGAAAATTTTAAAGCCTCCTGTTAGGCCATCATCTACACGACATAGCCCTGAATTTTCCAATGCGCAGCTCTTTGCAAAAGAGAGATATTGGCAAGGTAAAGCTTTCTTGTACCATTGCATTTTTCTCCCAAACGAAGGAAACTAGAATTAAAATTTTAAAGCCTCCTGTTAGGCCATCATCTACACGATATAGCCCTGAATTTTCCAATGCGCAGCTCTTTGCAAACGAGAGATATTGGCAAGGAAAAGCTGTCTTGTACCTTTGCATTTTTCTCCCAAACGAAGGACACTAGAAAGAAAATTTTAAAGCCTCCTGTTAGGCCATCATCTACACGACATAGCCCTGAATTTTCCAATGCGCAGCTCTTTGCAAAAGAGAGATATTGGCAAGGAAAAGCTGTCTTGTACCATTGCCTTTTTCTCCCAAACGAAGGACACTAGAAAGAAAATTTTAAAGCCTCCTGTTAGACCATCATCTACACGACATAGCCCTGAATTTTCCAATGCGCAGCTCTTTGCAAAAAAGAGATATTGGCAAGGAAAAGCTGTCTTGTACCATTGCATTTTTCTCCCAAACGAAGGACACTAGAATTAAAATTTTAAAGCCTCCTGTTAGGCCATCATCTACACGACATAGCCCTGAATTTTCCAATGCGCAGCTCTTTGCAAACGAGAGATATTGGCAAGGAAAAGCTGTCTTGTACCTTTGCATTTTTCTCCCAATCGAAGGACACTAGAAAGAAAATTTTAAAGCCTCCTGTTAGACCATCATCTACACGACATAGCCCTGAATTTTCCAATGCGCAGCTCTTTGCAAAAGAGAGATATTGGCAAGGAAAAGCTGTCTTGTACCATTGCATTTTTCTCCCAAACGAAGGACACTAGAAATAAAATTTTAAAGCCTCCTGTTAGACCATCATCTACACGACATAGCCCTGAATTTTCCAATGCGCAGCTCTTTGCAAAAGAGAGATATTGGCAAGGAAAAGCTGTCTTGTACCATTGCATTTTTCTCCCAAACGAAGGACACTAGAAAGAAAATGTTAAAGCCTCCTGTTAGGCCATCATCTACACGACATAGCCCTGAATTTTCCAATGCGCAGCTCTTTGCAAAAGAGAGATATTGGCAAGGAAAAGCTGTCTTGTACCTTTGCATTTTTCTCCCAAACGAAGGTCACTAGAAAGAAAATTTTAAAGCCTCCTGTTAGGCCATCATCTACACGACATAGCCCTGAATTTTCCAATGCGTAGCTCTTTGCAAAAGAGAGATATTGGCAAGGAAAAGCTGTCTTGTACCTTTGCATTTTTCTCCCAAACGAAGGACACTAGAAAGAAAATTTTAAAGCCTCCTGTTAGGCCATCATCTACACGACATAGCCCTGAATTTTCCAATGCGCAGCTCTTTGCAAAAGAGAGATATTGGCAAGGAAAAGCTTTCTTGTACCATTGCATTTTTCTCCCAAACGAAGGAAACTAGAAAGAAAATTTTAAAGCCTCCTGTTAGGCCATCATCTACACGACATAGCCCTGAATTTTCCAATGCGCAGCTCTTTGCAAAAGAGAGATATTGGCAAGGAAAAGCTGTCTTGTAAATTTGCATTTTGCTCCCAAACGAAGGACACTAGAAAGAAAATTTTAAAGCCTCCTGTTAGGCCATCATCTACACGACATAGCCCTGAATTTTCCAATGCGCAGCTCTTTGCAAAAGAGAGATATTGGCAAGGAAAAGCTGTATTGTACCATTGCATTTTTCTCCCAAACGAAGGACACTAGAAAAATTTTTTTAAAGCCTCCTGTTAGACCATCATCTACACGACATAGCCCTGAATTTTCCAATGCGCAGCTCTTTGCAAAAGAGAGATATTAGCAAGGAAAAGCTGTCTTGTACCATTGCATTTTTCTCCCAAACGAAGGACACTAGAATTAAAATTTTAAAGCCTCCTGTTAGGCCATCATCTACACGATATAGCCCTGAATTTTCCAATGCGCAGCTCTTTGCAAAAGAGAGATATTGGCAAGGAAAAGCTGTCTTGTACCTTTGCATTTTTCTTCCAAACGAAGGACACTAGAAAGAAAATTTTAAAGCCTCCTTGTTAGGCCATCATCTACACGACATAGCCCTGAATTTTCCAATGCGCAGCTCTTTGCAAAAGAGAGATATTGGCAAGGAAAAGCTGTCTTGTACCATTGCATTTTTCTCCCAAACGAAGGAAACTAGAAAGAAAATTTTAAAGCCTCCTGTTAGGCCATCATCTACACGACATAGCCCTGAATTTTCCAATGCGCAGCTCTTTGCAAAAGAGAGATATTGGCAAGGAAAAGCTGTCTTGTACCTTTGCATTTTGCTCCCAAACGAAGGACACTAGAATTAAAATTTTAAAGCCTCCTGTTAAGCCATCATCTACACGATATAGCCCTGAATTTTCCAATGCGCAGCTCTTTGCAAAAGAGAGATATTGGCAAGGAAAAGCTGTCTTGTACCATTGCATTTTTCTCCCAAACGAAGGACACTAGAAAGAAAATTTTAAAGCCTCCTGTTAGACCATCATCTACACGGCATAGCCATGAATTTTCCAATGCGCAGCTCTTTGCAAAAGAGAGATATTGGCAAGGAAAAGCTGTCTTGTACCTTTGCATTTTTCTCCCAAACGAAGGACACTAGAAAGAAAATTTTAAAGCCTCCTGTTAGGCCATCATCTACACGACATAGCCCTGATTTTTCCAATGCGCAGCTCTTTGCAAAAGAGAGATATTGGCAAGGAAAAGCTGTATTGTACCATTGCATTTTTCTCCCAAACGAAGGACACTAGAAAGAAAATTTTAAAGCCTCCTGTTAGACCATCATCTACACGAGATAGCCCTGAATTTTCCAATGCGCAGCTCTTTGCAAAAGAGAGATATTGGCAAGGAAAAGCTGTCTTGTACCATTGCATTTTTCTCCCAAACGAAGGACACTAGAATTAAAATTTGAAAGCCTCCTGTTAGGCCATCATCTACACGATATAGCCCTGAATTTTCCAATGCGCAGCTCTTCGCAAACGAGAGATATTGGCAAGGAAAAGCTGTCTTGTACCTTTGCATTTTTCTCCCAAACGAAGGACACAAGAAAGAAAATTTTAAAGCCTCCTGTTAGGCCATCATCTACACGACATAGCCCTGAATTTTCCAATGCGCAGCTCTTTGCAAAAGAGAGATATTGGCAAGGAAAAGCTGTCTTGTACCATTGCATTTTTCTCCCAAACGAAGGAAACTAGAAATAAAATTTTAAAGCCTCCTGTTAGGCCATCATCTACACGACATAGCCCTGAATTTTCCAAAGCGCAGCTCTTTGCAAAAGAGAGATATTGGGAAGGTAAAGCTTTCTTGTACCATTGCATTTTTCTCCCAAACGAAGGACACTAGAATTAAAATTTTAAAGCCGCCTGTTAGACCATCATCTACACGGCATAGCCATGAATTTTCCAATGCGCAGCTCTTTGCAAAAGAGAGATATTGGCAAGGAAAAGCTGTCTTGTACCTTTGCATTTTTCTCCCAAACGAAGGACACTAGAATTAAAATTTTAAAGCCTCCTGTTAGACCATCATCTACACGACATAGCCCTGAATTTTCCAATGCGCAGCTCTTTGCAAACGAGAGATATTGGCAAGGAAAAGCTGTCTTGTACCTTTGCATTTTTCTCCCAAACGAAGGACACTAGAAAGAAAATTTTAAAGCCTCCTGTTAGGCCATCATCTACACGACATAGCCCTGAATTTTCCAATGCGCAGCTCTTTGCAAAAGAGAGATATTGGCAAGGAAAAGCTGTCTTGTACCATTGCATTTTTCTCCCAAACGAAGGACACTAGAAAGAAAATTTTAAAGCCTCCTGTTAGACCATCATCTACACGACATAGCCCTGAATTTTCCAATGCGCAGCTCTTTGCAAAAGAGAGATATTGGCAAGGAAAAGCTGTCTTGTACCATTGCATTTTTCTCCCAAACGAAGGACACTAGAAAGAAAATGTTAAAGCCTCCTGTTAGGCCATCATCTACACGACCTAGCCCTGAATTTTCCAATGCGCAGCTCTTTGCAAAAGAGAGATATTGGCAAGGAAAAGCTGTCTTGTACCATTGCATTTTTCTCCCAAACGAAGGACACTAGAAAGAAAATTTTAAAGCCTCCTGTTAGACCATCATCTACACGACATAGCCCTCAATTTTCCAATGCGTAGCTCTTTGCAAAAGAGAGATATTGGCAAGGAAAAGCTGTCTTGTACCTTTGCATTTTTCTCCCAAACGATGGACACTAGAAAGAAAATTTTAAAGCCTCCTGTTAGGCCATCATCTACATGACATAGCCCTGAATTTTCCAATGCGCAGCTCTTTGCAAAAGAGAGATATTGGCAAGGAAAAGCTGTCTTGTACCTTTGCATTTTTCTCCCAAACGAAGGACACTAGAATTAAAATTTTAAAGCCTCCTGTTAGACCATCATCTACACGACATAGCCCTGAATTTTCCAATGCGCAGCTCTTTGCAAACGAGAGATATTGGCAAGGAAAAGCTGTCTTGTACCTTTGCATTTTTCTCCCAAACGAAGGACACTAGAAAGAAAATTTTAAAGCCTCCTGTTAGGCCATCATCTACACGACATAGCCCTGCATTTTCCAATGCGCAGCTCTTTGCAAAAGAGAGATATTGGCAAGGAAAAGCTGTCTTGTACCATTGCATTTTTTGCATTTTTCTCCCAAACGAAGGACACTAGAAAGAAAATTTTAAAGCCTCCTGTTAGACCATCATCTACACGACATAGCCCTGAATTTTCCAATGCGCAGCTCTTTGCAAAAGAGAGATATTGGCAAGGAAAAGCTGTCTTGTACCATTGCATTTTTCTCCCAAACGAAGGACTCTAGAAAGAAAATGTTAAAGCCTCCTGTTAGGCCATCATCTACACGACCTAGCCCTGAATTTTCCAATGCGCAGCTCTTTGCAAAAGAGAGATATTGGCAAGGAAAAGCTGTCTTGTACCATTGCATTTTTCTCCCAAACGAAGGACACTAGAAAGAAAATTTTAAAGCCTCCTGTTAGACCATCATCTACACGACATAGCCCTGAATTTTCCAATGCGCAGCTCTTTGCAAAAGAGAGATATTGGCAAGGAAAAGCTGTCTTGTACCATTGCATTTTTCTCCCAAACGAAGGACACTAGAATTAAAATTTTAAAGCCTCCTGTTAGGCCATCATCTACACGATATAGCCCTGAATTTTCCAATGCGCAGCTCTTTGCAAACGAGAGATATTGGCAAGGAAAAGCTGTCTTGTACCTTTGCATTTTTCTCCCAAACGAAGGACACTAGAAAGAAAATTTTAAAGCCTCCTGTTAGGCCATCATCTACACGACATAGCCCTGAATTTCCCAATGCGCAGCTCTTTGCAAAAGAGAGATATTGGCAAGGAAAAGCTGTCTTGTACCATTGCATTTTTCTCCCAAACGAAGGACACTAGAAAGAAAATTTTAAAGCCTCCTGTTAGACCATCATCTACACGACATAGCCCTGAATTTTCCAATGCGCAGCTCTTTGCAAAAGAGAGATATTGGCAAGGAAAAGCTGTCTTGTACCATTGCATTTTTCTCCCAAACGAAGGACACTAGAAAGAAAATGTTAAAGCCTCCTGTTAGGCCATCATCTACACGACCTAGCCCTGAATTTTCCAATGCGCAGCTCTTTGCAAAAGAGAGATATTGGCAAGGAAAAGCTGTCTTGTACCATTGCATTTTTCTCCCAAACGAAGGACACTAGAAAGAAAATTTTAAAGCCTCCTGTTAGACCATCATCTACACGACATAGCCCTGAATTTTCCAATGCGCAGCTCTTTGCAAAAGAGAGATATTGGCAAGGAAAAGCTGTCTTGTACCATTGCATTTTTCTCCCAAACGAAGGACACTAGAATTAAAATGTTAAAGCCTCCTGTTAGGCCATCATCTACACGATATAGCCCTGAATTTTCCAATGCGCAGCTCTTTGCAAACGAGAGATATTGGCAAGGAAAAGCTGTCTTGTACCTTTGCATTTTTCTCCCAAACGAAGGACACTAGAAAGAAAATTTTAAAGCCTCCTGTTAGACCATCATCTACACGACATAGCCCTGAATTTTCCAATGCGCAGCTCTTTGCAAAAGAGAGATATTGGCAAGGAAAAGCTGTCTTGTACCATTGCATTTTTCTCCCAAACGAAGGAAACTAGAATTAAAATTTTAAAGCCTCCTGTTAGGCCATCATCTACACGATATAGGCCTGAATTTTCCAATGCGCAGCTCTTTGCAAAAGAGAGATATTGGCAAGGAAAAGCTGTCTTGTACCATTGCATTTTTCTCCCAAACGAAGGACACTAGAAAGAAAATTTTAAAGCCTCCTGTTAGACCATCATCTACACGACATAGCCCTGAATTTTCCAATGCGTAGCTCTTTGCAAAAGAGAGATATTGGCAAGGAAAAGCTGTCTTGTACCTTTGCATTTTTCTCCCAAACGAAGGACACTAGAAAGAAAATTTTAAAGCCTCCTGTTAGGCCATCATCTACACGACATAGCCCTGAATTTTCCAAAGCGCAGCTCTTTGCAAAAGAGAGATATTGGGAAGGTAAAGCTTTCTTGTACCATTGCATTTTTCTCCCAAACGAAGGACACTAGAATTAAAATTTTAAAGCCGCCTGTTAGACCATCATCTACACGGCATAGCCATGAATTTTCCAATGCGCAGCTCTTTGCAAAAGAGAGATATTGGCAAGGAAAAGCTGTCTTGTACCTTTGCATTTTTCTCCCAAACGAAGGACACTAGAATTAAAATTTTAAAGCCTCCTGTTAGACCATCATCTACACGACATAGCCCTGAATTTTCCAATGCGCAGCTCTTTGCAAACGAGAGATATTGGCAAGGAAAAGCTGTCTTGTACCTTTGCATTTTTCTCCCAAACGAAGGACACTAGAAAGAACATTTTAAAGCCTCCTGTTAGGCCATCATCTACACGACATAGCCCTGAATTTTCCAATGCGCAGCTCTTTGCAAAAGAGAGATATTGGCAAGGAAAAGCTGTCTTGTACCATTGCATTTTTCTCCCAAACGAAGGACACTAGAAAGAAAATTTTAAAGCCTCCTGTTAGACCATCATCTACACGACATAGCCCTGAATTTTCCAATACGCAGCTCTTTGCAAAAGAGAGATATTGGCAAGGAAAAGCTGTCTTGTACCATTGCATTTTTCTCCCAAACGAAGGACACTAGAAAGAAAATGTTAAAGCCTCCTGTTAGGCCATCATCTACACGACCTAGCCCTGAATTTTCCAATGCGCAGCTCTTTGCAAAAGAGAGATATTGGCGAGAAAAAGCTGTCTTGTACCATTGCATTTTTCTCCCAAACGAAGGACACTAGAAAGAAAATTTTAAAGCCTCCTGTTAGACCATCATCTACACGACATAGCCCTGAATTTTCCAATGCGTAGCTCTTTGCAAAAGAGAGATATTGGCAAGGAAAAGCTGTCTTGTACCTTTGCATTTTTCTCCCAAACGATGGACACTAGAAAGAAAATTTTAAAGCCTCCTGTTAGGCCATCATCTACATGACATAGCCCTGAATTTTCCAATGCGCAGCTCTTTGCAAAAGAGAGATATTGGCAAGGAAAAGCTTTCTTGTACCATTACATTTTTCTCCCAAACGAAGGAAACTAGAATTAAAATTTTAAAGCCTCCTGTTAGGCCATCATCTACACGATATAGCCCTGAATTTTCCAATGCGCAGCTCTTTGCAAAAGAGAGATATTGGCAAGGAAAAGCTGTCTTGTACCATTGCATTTTTCTCCCAAACGAAGGACACTAGAAAGAAAATTTTAAAGCCTCCTGTTAGACCATCATCTACACGACATAGCCCTGAATTTTCCAATGCGCAGCTCTTTGCAAAAGAGAGATATTGGCAAGGAAAAGCTGTCTTGTACCATTGCATTTTTCTCCCAAACGAAGGACACTAGAAAGAAAATGTTAAAGCCTCCTGTTAGGCCATCATCTACACGACCTAGCCCTGAATTTTCCAATGCGCAGCTCTTTGCAAAAGAGAGATATTGGCAAGGAAAAGCTGTCTTGTACCTTTGCATTTTTCTCCCAAACGAAGGACACTAGAAAGAAAATTTTAAAGCCTCCTGTTAGGCCATCATCTACACGACATAGCCCTGAATTTTCCAATGCGCAGCTCTTTGCAAAAGAGAGATATTGGCAAGGAAAAGCTGTCTTGTACCATTGCATTTTTCTCCCAAACGAAGGACACTAGAAAGAAAATGTTAAAGCCTCCTGTTAGGCCATCATCTGCACGACCTAGCCCTGAATTTTCCAATGCGCAGCTCTTTGCAAAAGAGAGATATTGGCAAGGAAAAGCTGTCTTGTACCATTGCATTTTTCTCCCAAACGAAGGACACTAGAAAGAAAATTTTAAAGCCTCCTGTTAGACCATCATCTACACGACATAGCCCTGAATTTTCCAATGCGCAGCTCTTTGCAAAAGAGAGATATTGGCAAGGAAAAGCTGTCTTGTACCATTGCATTTTTCTCCCAAACGAAGGACACTAGAATTAAAATTTTAAAGCCTCCTGTTAGGCCATCATCTACACGATATAGCCCTGAATTTTCCAATGCGCAGCTCTTTGCAAACGAGAGATATTGGCAAGGAAAAGCTGTCTTGTACCTTTGCATTTTTCTCCCAAACGAAGGACACTAGAAAGAAAATTTTAAAGCCTCCTGTTAGGCCATCATCTACACGACATAGCCCTGAATTTCCCAATGCGCAGCTCTTTGCAAAAGAGAGATATTGGCAAGGAAAAGCTGTCTTGTACCATTGCATTTTTCTCCCAAACGAAGGACACTAGAAAGAAAATTTTAAAGCCTCCTGTTAGACCATCATCTACACGACATAGCCCTGAATTTTCCAATGCGCAGCTCTTTGCAAAAGAGAGATATTGGCAAGGAAAAGCTGTCTTGTACCATTGCATTTTTCTCCCAAACGAAGGACACTAGAAAGAAAATGTTAAAGCCTCCTGTTAGGCCATCATCTACACGACCTAGCCCTGAATTTTCCAATGCGCAGCTCTTTGCAAAAGAGAGATATTGGCAAGGAAAAGCTGTCTTGTACCATTGCATTTTTCTCCCAAACGAAGGACACTAGAAAGAAAATTTTAAAGCCTCCTGTTAGACCATCATCTACACGACATAGCCCTGAATTTTCCAATGCGCAGCTCTTTGCAAAAGAGAGATATTGGCAAGGAAAAGCTGTCTTGTACCATTGCATTTTTCTCCCAAACGAAGGACACTAGAATTAAAATTTTAAAGCCTCCTGTTAGGCCATCATCTACACGATATAGCCCTGAATTTTCCAATGCGCAGCTCTTTGCAAACGAGAGATATTGGCAAGGAAAAGCTGTCTTGTACCTTTGCATTTTTCTCCCAAACGAAGGACACTAGAAAGAAAATTTTAAAGCCTCCTGTTAGGCCATCATCTACACGACATAGCCCTGAATTTCCCAATGCGCAGCTCTTTGCAAAAGAGAGATATTGGCAAGGAAAAGCTGTCTTGTACCATTGCATTTTTCTCCCAAACGAAGGACACTAGAAAGAAAATTTTAAAGCCTCCTGTTAGACCATCATCTACACGGCATAGCCATGAATTTTCCAATGCGCAGCTCTTTGCAAAAGAGAGATATTGGCAAGGAAAAGCTGTCTTGTACCTTTGCATTTTTCTCCCAAACGAAGGACACTAGAATTAAAATTTTAAAGCCTCCTGTTAGACCATCATCTACACGACATAGCCCTGAATTTTCCAATGCGCAGCTCTTTGCAAACGAGAGATATTGGCAAGGAAAAGCTGTCTTGTACCTTTGCATTTTTCTCCCAAACGAAGGACACTAGAAAGAAAATTTTAAAGCCTCCTGTTAGGCCATCATCTACACGACATAGCCCTGAATTTTCCAATGCGCAGCTCTTTGCAAAAGAGAGATATTGGCAAGGAAAAGCTGTCTTGTGCCATTGCATTTTTCTCCCAAACGAAGGACACTAGAAAGAAAATTTTAAAGCCTCCTGTTAGACCATCATCTACACGACATAGCCCTGAATTTTCCAATGCGCAGCTCTTTGCAAAAGAGAGATATTGGCAAGGAAAAGCTGTCTTGTACCATTGCATTTTTCTCCCAAACGAAGGACACTAGAAAGAAAATGTTAAAGCCTCCTGTTAGGCCATCATCTACACGACCTAGCCCTGAATTTTCCAATGCGCAGCTCTTTGCAAAAGAGAGATATTGGCAAGGAAAAGCTGTCTTGTACCTTTGCATTTTTCTCCCAAACGAAGGACACTAGAAAGAAAATTTTAAAGCCTCCTGTTAGGCCATCATCTACACGACATAGCCCTGAATTTTCCAATGCGCAGCTCTTTGCAAAAGAGAGATATTGGCAAGGAAAAGCTGTCTTGTACCATTGCATTTTTCTCCCAAACGAAGGACACTAGAAAGAAAATTTTAAAGCCTCCTGTTAGACCATCATCTACACGACATAGCCCTGAATTTTCCAATGCGCAGCTCTTTGCAAAAGAGAGATATTGGCAAGGAAAAGCTGTCTTGTACCATTGCATTTTTCTCCCAAACGAAGGACACTAGAAAGAAAATGTTAAAGCCTCCTGTTAGGCCATCATCTACACGACCTAGCCCTGAATTTTCCAATGCGCAGCTCTTTGCAAAAGAGAGATATTGGCAAGGAAAAGCTGTCTTGTACCATTGCATTTTTCTCCCAAACGAAGGACACTAGAAAGAAAATTTTAAAGCCTCCTGTTAGACCATCATCTACACGACATAGCCCTGAATTTTCCAATGCGCAGCTCTTTGCAAAAGAGAGATATTGGCAAGGAAAAGCTGTCTTGTACCATTGCATTTTTCTCCCAAACGAAGGACACTAGAATTAAAATTTTAAAGCCTCCTGTTAGGCCATCATCTACACGATATAGCCCTGAATTTTCCAATGCGCAGCTCTTTGCAAACGAGAGATATTGGCAAGGAAAAGCTGTCTTGTACCTTTGCATTTTTCTCCCAAACGAAGGACACTAGAAAGAAAATTTTAAAGCCTCCTGTTAGGCCATCATCTACACGACATAGCCCTGAATTTCCCAATGCGCAGCTCTTTGCAAAAGAGAGATATTGGCAAGGAAAAGCAGTCTTGTACCATTGCATTTTTCTCCCAAACGAAGGACACTAGAAAGAAAATTTTAAAGCCTCCTGTTAGACCATCATCTACACGACATAGCCCTGAATTTTCCAATGCGCAGCTCTTTGCAAAAGAGAGATATTGGCAAGGAAAAGCTGTCTTGTACCATTGCATTTTTCTCCCAAACGAAGGACACTAGAAAGAAAATGTTAAAGCCTCCTGTTAGGCCATCATCTACACGACCTAGCCCTGAATTTTCCAATGCGCAGCTCTTTGCAAAAGAGAGATATTGGCAAGGAAAAGCTGTCTTGTACCATTGCATTTTTCTCCCAAACGAAGGACACTAGAAAGAAAATTTTAAAGCCTCCTGTTAGACCATCATCTACACGACATAGCCCTGAATTTTCCAATGCGCAGCTCTTTGCAAAAGAGAGATATTGGCAAGGAAAAGCTGTCTTGTACCATTGCATTTTTCTCCCAAACGAAGGACACTAGAATTAAAATTTTAAAGCCTCCTGTTAGGCCATCATCTACACGACCTAGCCCTGAATTTTCCAATGCGCAGCTCTTTGCAAAAGAGAGATATTGGCAAGGAAAAGCTGTCTTGTACCATTGCATTTTTCTCCCAAACGAAGGACACTAGAAAGAAAATTTTAAAGCCTCCTGTTAGACCATCATCTACACGACATAGCCCTGAATTTTCCAATGCGCAGCTCTTTGCAAAAGAGAGATATTGGCAAGGAAAAGCTGTCTTGTACCATTGCATTTTTCTCCCAAACGAAGGACACTAGAATTAAAATTTTAAAGCCTCCTGTTAGGCCATCATCTACACGATATAGCCCTGAATTTTCCAATGCGCAGCTCTTTGCAAACGAGAGATATTGGCAAGGAAAAGCTGTCTTGTACCTTTGCATTTTTCTCCCAAACGAAGGACACTAGAAAGAAAATTTTAAAGCCTCCTGTTAGGCCATCATCTACACGACATAGCCCTGAATTTCCCAATGCGCAGCTCTTTGCAAAAGAGAGATATTGGCAAGGAAAAGCAGTCTTGTACCATTGCATTTTTCTCCCAAACGAAGGACACTAGAAAGAAAATTTTAAAGCCTCCTGTTAGACCATCATCTACACGACATAGCCCTGAATTTTCCAATGCGCAGCTCTTTGCAAAAGAGAGATATTGGCAAGGAAAAGCTGTCTTGTACCATTGCATTTTTCTCCCAAACGAAGGACACTAGAAAGAAAATGTTAAAGCCTCCTGTTAGGCCATCATCTACACGACCTAGCCCTGAATTTTCCAATGCGCAGCTCTTTGCAAAAGAGAGATATTGGCAAGGAAAAGCTGTCTTGTACCATTGCATTTTTCTCCCAAACGAAGGACACTAGAAAGAAAATTTTAAAGCCTCCTGTTAGACCATCATCTACACGACATAGCCCTGAATTTTCCAATGCGCAGCTCTTTGCAAAAGAGAGATATTGGCAAGGAAAAGCTGTCTTGTACCATTGCATTTTTCTCCCAAACGAAGGACACTAGAATTAAAATTTTAAAGCCTCCTGTTAGGCCATCATCTACACGATATAGCCCTGAATTTTCCAATGCGCAGCTCTTTGCAAACGAGAGATATTGGCAAGGAAAAGCTGTCTTGTACCTTTGCATTTTTCTCCCAAACGAAGGACACTAGAAAGAAAATTTTAAAGCCTCCTGTTAGGCCATCATCTACACGACATAGCCCTGAATTTCCCAATGCGCAGCTCTTTGCAAAAGAGAGATATTGGCAAGGAAAAGCTGTCTTGTACCATTGCATTTTTCTCCCAAACGAAGGACACTAGAAAGAAAATTTTAAAGCCTCCTGTTAGACCATCATCTACACGACATAGCCCTGAATTTTCCAATGCGCAGCTCTTTGCAAAAGAGAGATATTGGCAAGGAAAAGCTGTCTTGTACCATTGCATTTTTCTCCCAAACGAAGGACACTAGAAAGAAAATGTTAAAGCCTCCTGTTAGACCATCATCTACACGACCTAGCCCTGAATTTTCCAATGCGCAGCTCTTTGCAAAAGAGAGATATTGGCAAGGAAAAGCTGTCTTGTACCATTGCATTTTTCTCCCAAACGAAGGACACTAGAATTAAAATTTTAAAGCCTCCTGTTAGGCCATCATCTACACGATATAGCCCTGAATTTTCCAATGCGCAGCTCTTTGCAAACGAGAGATATTGGCAAGGAAAAGCTGTCTTGTACCTTTGCATTTTTCTCCCAAACGAAGGACACTAGAAAGAAAATTTTAAAGCCTCCTGTTAGGCCATCATCTACACGACATAGCCCTGAATTTCCCAATGCGCAGCTCTTTGCAAAAGAGAGATATTGGCAAGGAAAAGCTGTCTTGTACCTTTGCATTTTTCTCCCAAACGAAGGACACTAGAAAGAAAATTTTAAAGCCTCCTGTTAGACCATCATCTACACGACATAGCCCTGAATTTTCCAATGCGCAGCTCTTTGCAAAAGAGAGATATTGGCAAGGAAAAGCTGTCTTGTACCATTGCATTTTTCTCCCAAACGAAGGACACTAGAAAGAAAATGTTAAAGCCTCCTGTTAGGCCATCATCTACACGACATAGCCCTGAATTTTCCAATGCGCAGCTCTTTGCAAAAGAGAGATATTGGCAAGGAAAAGCTGTCTTGTACCTTTGCATTTTTCTCCCAAACGAAGGACACTAGAAAGAAAATTTTAAAGCCTCCTGTTAGGCCATCATCTACACGACATAGCCCTGAATTTCCCAATGCGCAGCTCTTTGCAAAAGAGAGATATTGGCAAGGAAAAGCTGTCTTGTACCATTGCATTTTTCTCCCAAACGAAGGACACTAGAAAGAAAATTTTAAAGCCTCCTGTTAGACCATCATCTACACGACATAGCCCTGAATTTTCCAATGCGCAGCTCTTTGCAAAAGAGAGATATTGGCAAGGAAAAGCTGTCTTGTACCATTGCATTTTTCTCCCAAACGAAGGACACTAGAAAGAAAATTTTAAAGCCTCCTGTTAGACCATCATCTACACGACATAGCCCTGAATTTTCCAATGCGCAGCTCTTTGCAAAAGAGAGATATTGGCAAGGAAAAGCTGTCTTGTACCATTGCATTTTTCTCCCAAACGAAGGACACTAGAATTAGAATTTTAAAGCCTCCTGTTAGGCCATCATCTACACGATATAGCCCTGAATTTTCAAATGCGCAGCTCTTTGCAAACGAGAGATATTGGCAAGGAAAAGCTGTCTTGTACCTTTGCATTTTTCTCCCAAACGAAGGACACAAGAAAGAAAATTTTAAAGCCTCCTGTTAGGCCATCATCTACACGACATAGCCCTGAATTTTCCAATGCGCAGCTCTTTGCAAAAGAGAGATATTGGCAAGGAAAAGCTGTCTTGTACCATTGCATTTTTCTCCCAAACGAAGGACACTAGAAATAAAATTTTAAAGCCTCCTGTTAGACCATCATCTACACGACATAGCCCTGAATTTTCCAATGCGCAGCTCTTTGCAAAAGAGAGATATTGGCAAGGAAAAGCTGTCTTGTACCATTGCATTTTTCTCCCAAACGAAAGACACGAGAATTAAAATTTTAAAGCCTCCTGTTAGGCCATCATCTACACGATATAGCCCTGAATTTTCCAATGCGCAGCTCTTTGCAAACGAGAGATATTGGCAAGGAAAAGCTGTCTTGTACCTTTGCATTTTTCTCCCAAACGAAGGACACTAGAAAGAACATTTTAAAGCCTCCTGTTAGACCATCATCTACACGGCATAGCCATGAATTTTCCAATGCGCAGCTCTTTGCAAAAGAGAGATATTGGCAAGGAAAAGCTGTCTTGTACCTTTGCATTTTTCTCCCAAACGAAGGACACTAGAAAGAAAATTTTAAAGCCTCCTGTTAGGCCATTATCTACACGACATAGCCCTGAATTTTCCAATGCGCAGCTCTTTGCAAAAGAGAGATATTGGCAAGGAAAAGCTGTCTTGTACCATTGCATTTTTCTCCCAAACGAAGGACACTAGAATTAAAATTTTAAAGCCTCCTGTTAGGCCATCATCTACACGATATAGCCCTGAATTTTCCAATGCGCAGCTTTTTGCAAACGAGAGATATTGGCAAGGAAAAGCTGTCTTGTACCTTTGCATTTTTCTCCCAAACGAAGGACACTAGAAAGAAAATTTTAAAGCCTCCTGTTAGGCCATCATCTACACGACATAGCCCTGAATTTTCCAATGCGCAGCTCTTTGCAAAAGAGAGATATTGGCAAGGAAAAGCTGTCTTGTACCATTGCATTTTTCTCCCAAACGAAGGACACTAGAAAGAAAATTTTAAAGCCTCCTGTTAGACCATCATCTACACGACATAGCCCTGAATTTTCCAATGCGTAGATCTTTGCAAAAGAGAGATATTGGCAAGGAAAAGCTGTCTTGTACCTTTGCATTTTTCTCCCAAACGAAGGACACTAGAAAGAAAATTTTAAAGCCTCCTGTTAGGCCATCATCTACACGACATAGCCCTGAATTTTCCAATGCGCAGCTCTTTGCAAAAGAGAGATATTGGCAAGGAAAAGCTTTCTTGTACCATTGCATTTTTCTCCCAAACGAAGGACACTAGAATTAAAATTTTAAAGCCTCCTGTTAGGCCATCATCTACACGATATAGCCCCGAATTTTCCAATGCGCAGCTCTTTGCAAACGAGAGATATTGGCAAGGAAAAGCTGTCTTGTACCTTTGCATTTTTCTCCCAAACGAAGGACACTAGAAAGAAAATTTTAAAGCCTCCTGTTAGGCCATCATCTACACGACATAGCCCTGAATTTCCCAATGCGCAGCTCTTTGCAAAAGAGAGATATTGGCAAGGAAAAGCTGTCTTGTACCATTGCATTTTTCTCCCAAACGAAGGACACTAGAAAGAAAATTTTAAAGCCTCCTGTTAGACCATCATCTACACGACATAGCCCTGAATTTTCCAATGCGCAGCTCTTTGCAAAAGAGAGATATTGGCAAGGAAAAGCTGTCTTGTACCATTGCATTTTTCTCCCAAACGAAGGACACTAGAATTAAAATTTTAAAGCCTCCTGTTAGGCCATCATCTACACGACATAGCCCTGAATTTTCCAATGCGCAGCTCTTTGCAAAAGAGAGATATTGGCAAGGAAAAGCTGTCTTGTACCTTTGCATTTTTCTCCCAAACGAAGGTCACTAGAAAGAAAATGTTAAAGCCTCCTGTTAGGCCATCATCTACACGACATAGCCCTGAATTTTCCAATGCGTAGCTCTTTGCAAAAGAGAGATATTGGCAAGGAAAAGCTGTCTTGTACCTTTGCATTTTTCTCCCAAACGAAGGACACTAGAAAGAAAATTTTAAAGCCTCCTGTTAGGCCATCATCTACACGACATAGCCCTGAATTTTCCAATGCGCAGCTCTTTGCAAAATAGAGATATTGGCAAGGAAAAGCTGTCTTGTACCTTTGCATTTTTCTCCCAAACGAAGGACACTAGAATTAGAATTTTAAAGCCTCCTGTTAGGCCATCATCTACACGATATAGCCCTGAATTTTCCTATGCGCAGCTCTTTGCAAACGAGAGATATTGGCAAGGAAAAGCTGTCTTGTACCTTTGCATTTTTCTCCCAAACGAAGGACACAAGAAAGAAAATTTTAAAGCCTCCTGTTAGGCCATCATCTACACGACATAGCCCTGAATTTTCCAATGCGCAGCTCTTTGCAAAAGAGAGATATTGGCAAGGAAAAGCTGTCTTGTACCATTGCATTTTTCTCCCAAACGAAGGACACTAGAAATAAAATTTTAAAGCCTCCTGTTAGACCATCATCTACACGACATAGCCCTGAATTTTCCAATGCGCAGCTCTTTGCAAAAGAGAGATATTGGCAAGGAAAAGCTGTCTTGTACCATTGCATTTTTCTCCCAAACGAAGGACACTAGAATTAAAATTTTAAAGCCTCCTGTTAGGCCATCATCTACACGATATAGCCCTGAATTTTCCAATGCGCAGCTCTTTGCAAACGAGAGATATTGGCAAGGAAAAGCTGTCTTGTACCTTTGCATTTTTCTCCCAAACGAAGGACACTAGAAAGAACATTTTAAAGCCTCCTGTTAGACCATCATCTACACGGCATAGCCATGAATTTTCCAATGCGCAGCTCTTTGCAAAAGAGAGATATTGGCAAGGAAAAGCTGTCTTGTACCATTGCATTTTTCTCCCAAACGAAGGACACTAGAATTAAAATTTTAAAGCCTCCTGTTAGGCCATCATCTACACGATATAGCCCTGAATTTTCCAATGCGCAGCTTTTTGCAAACGAGAGATATTGGCAAGGAAAAGCTGTCTTGTACCTTTGCATTTTTCTCCCAAACGAAGGACACTAGAAAGAAAATTTTAAAGCCTCCTGTTAGGCCATCATCTACACGACATAGCCCTGAATTTTCCAATGCGCAGCTCTTTGCAAAAGAGAGATATTGGCAAGGAAAAGCTGTCTTGTACCATTGCATTTTTCTCCCAAACGAAGGACACTAGAAAGAAAATTTTAAAGCCTCCTGTTAGACCATCATCTACACGACATAGCCCTGAATTTTCCAATGCGTAGCTCTTTGCAAAAGAGAGATATTGGCAAGGAAAAGCTGTCTTGTACCTTTGCATTTTTCTCCCAAACGAAGGACACTAGAAAGAAAATTTTAAAGCCTCCTGTTAGGCCATCATCTACACGACATAGCCCTGAATTTTCCAATGCGCAGCTCTTTGCAAAAGAGAGATATTGGCAAGGAAAAGCTTTCTTGTACCATTGCATTTTTCTCCCAAACGAAGGACACTAGAATTAAAATTTTAAAGCCTCCTGTTAGGCCATCATCTACACGATATAGCCCTGAATTTTCCAATGCGCAGCTCTTTGCAAAAGAGAGATATTGGCAAGGAAAAGCTGTCTTGTACCTTTGCATTTTTCTCCCAAACGAAGGACACTAGAAAGAAAAAATTAAAACCTCCTGTTAGGCCATCATCTACACGACATAGCCCTGAATTTTCCAATGCGCAGCTCTTTGCAAAAGAGAGATATTGGCAAGGAAAAGCTTTCTTGTACCATTGCATTTTTCTCCCAAACGAAGGACACTAGAATTAAAATTTTAAAGCCTCCTGTTAGACCATCATCTACACGGCATAGCCATGAATTTTCCAATGCGCAGCTCTTTTTAAAAGAGAGATATTGGCAAGGAAAAGCTGTCTTGTACCTTTGCATTTTTCTCCCAAACGAAGGACACTAGAATTAAAATTTTAAAGCCTCCTGTTAGGCCATCATCTACACGATATAGCCCTGAATTTTCCAATGCGCAGCTCTTTGCAAACGAGAGATATTGGCAAGGAAAAGCTGTCTTGTACCTTTGCATTTTTCTCCCAAACGAAGGACACTAGAAAGAAAATTTTAAAGCCTCCTGTTAGGCCATCATCTACACGACATAGCCCTGAATTTTCCAATGCGCAGCTCTTTGCAAAAGAGAGATATTGGCAAGGAAAAGCTGTCTTGTACCATTGCATTTTTCTCCCAAACGAAGGACACTAGAAAGAAAATTTTAAAGCCTCCTGTTAGGCCATCATCTACACGACATAGCCCTGAATTTTCCAATGCGCAGCTCTTTGCAAAAGAGAGATATTGGCAAGGAAAAGCTTTCTTGTACCATTGCATTTTTCTCCCAAACGAAGGACACTAGAATTAAAATTTTAAAGCCTCCTGTTAGGCCATCATCTACACGATATAGCCCTGAATTTTCCAATGCGCAGCTCTTTGCAAAAGAGAGATATTGGCAAGGAAAAGCTGTCTTGTACCTTTGCATTTTTCTCCCAAACGAAGGACACTAGAATTAAAATTTTAAAGCCTCCTGTTAGACCATCATCTACACGGCATAGCCATGAATTTTCCAATGCGCAGCTCTTTGCAAAAGAGAGATATTGGCAAGGAAAAGCTGTCTTGTACCTTTGCATTTTTCTCCCAAACGAAGGACACTAGAATTAAAATTTTAAAGCCTCCTGTTAGGCCATCATCTACACGACATAGCCCTGAATTTTCCAATGCGCAGCTCTTTGCAAAAGAGAGATATTGGCAAGGAAAAGCTGTCTTGTACCATTGCATTTTTCTCCCAAACGAAGGACATTAGAAAGAAAATTTTAAAGCCTCCTGTTAGACCATCATCTACACGACATAGCCCTGAATTTTCCAATGCGTAGCTCTTTGCAAAAGAGAGATATTGGCAAGGAAAAGCTGTCTTGTACCTTTGCATTTTTCTCCCAAACGAAGGACACTAGAAAGAAAATTTTAAAGCCTCCTGTTAGGCCATCATCTACACGACATAGCCCTGAATTTTCCAATGCGCAGCTCTTTGCAAAAGAGAGATATTGGCAAGGAAAAGCTTTCTTGTACCTTTGCATTTTTCTCCCAAACGAAGGACACTAGAATTAAAATTTTAAAGCCTCCTGTTAGACCATCATCTACACGGCATAGCCATGAATTTTCCAATGCGCAGCTCTTTGCAAAAGAGAGATATTCGCAAGGAAAAGCTGTCTTGTACCTTTGCATTTTTCTCCCAAACGAAGGACACTAGAAAGAAAATTTTAAAGCCTCCTGTTAGGCCATCATCTACACGACATAGCCCTGAATTTTCCAATGCGCAGCTCTTTGCAAAAGAGAGATATTGGCAAGGAAAAGCTGTCTTGTACCATTGCATTTTTCTCCCAAACGAAGGACGCTAGAAAGAAAATTTTAAAGCCTCCTGTTAGACCATCATCTACACGACATAGCCCTGAATTTTCCAATGCGCAGCTCTTTGCAAAAGAGAGATATTGGCAAGGAAAAGCTGTCTTGTACCATTGCATTTTTCTCCCAAACGAAGGACACTAGAATTAAAATTTTAAAGCCTCCTGTTAGGCCATCATCTACACGATATAGCCCTGAATTTTCCAATGCGCAGCTTTTTGCAAACGAGAGATATTGGCAAGGAAAAGCTGTCTTGTACCTTTGCATTTTTCTCCCAAACGAAGGACACTAGAAAGAAAATTTTAAAGCCTCCTGTTAGGCCATCATCTACACGACATAGCCCTGAATTTTCCAATGCGCAGCTCTTTGCAAAAGAGAGATATTGGCAAGGAAAAGCTGTCTTGTACCATTGCATTTTTCTCCCAAACGAAGGACACTAGAAAGAAAATTTTAAAGCCTCCTGTTAGACCATCATCTACACGACATAGCCCTGAATTTTCCAATGCGTAGATCTTTGCAAAAGAGAGATATTGGCAAGGAAAAGCTGTCTTGTACCTTTGCATTTTTCTCCCAAACGAAGGACACTAGAAAGAAAATTTTAAAGCCTCCTGTTAGGCCATCATCTACACGACATAGCCCTGAATTTTCCAATGCGCAGCTCTTTGCAAAAGAGAGATATTGGCAAGGAAAAGCTTTCTTGTACCATTGCATTTTTCTCCCAAACGAAGGACACTAGAATTAAAATTTTAAAGCCTCCTGTTAGGCCATCATCTACACGATATAGCCCCGAATTTTCCAATGCGCAGCTCTTTGCAAACGAGAGATATTGGCAAGGAAAAGCTGTCTTGTACCTTTGCATTTTTCTCCCAAACGAAGGACACTAGAAAGAAAATTTTAAAGCCTCCTGTTAGGCCATCATCTACACGACATAGCCCTGAATTTCCCAATGCGCAGCTCTTTGCAAAAGAGAGATATTGGCAAGGAAAAGCTGTCTTGTACCATTGCATTTTTCTCCCAAACGAAGGACACTAGAAAGAAAATTTTAAAGCCTCCTGTTAGACCATCATCTACACGACATAGCCCTGAATTTTCCAATGCGCAGCTCTTTGCAAAAGAGAGATATTGGCAAGGAAAAGCTGTCTTGTACCATTGCATTTTTCTCCCAAACGAAGGACACTAGAAAGAAAATGTTAAAGCCTCCTGTTAGGCCATCATCTACACGACATAGCCCTGAATTTTCCAATGCGCAGCTCTTTGCAAAAGAGAGATATTGGCAAGGAAAAGCTGTCTTGTACCATTGCATTTTTCTCCCAAACGAAGGACACTAGAATTAAAATTTTAAAGCCTCCTGTTAGGCCATCATCTACACGACATAGCCCTGAATTTTCCAATGCGCAGCTCTTTGCAAAAGAGAGATATTGGCAAGGAAAAGCTGTCTTGTACCTTTGCATTTTTCTCCCAAACGAAGGTCACTAGAAAGAAAATGTTAAAGCCTTCTGTTAGGCCATCATCTACACGACATAGCCCTGAATTTTCCAATGCGTAGCTCTTTGCAAAAGAGAGATATTGGCAAGGAAAAGCTGTCTTGTACCTTTGCATTTTTCTCCCAAACGAAGGACACTAGAAAGAAAATTTTAAAGCCTCCTGTTAGGCCATCATCTACACGACATAGCCCTGAATTTTCCAATGCGCAGCTCTTTGCAAAAGAGAGATATTGGCAAGGAAAAGCTTTCTTGTACCATTGCATTTTTCTCCCAAACGAAGGAAACTAGAAAGAAAATTTTAAAGCCTCCTGTTAGGCCATCATCTACACGACATAGCCCTGAATTTTCCAATGCGCAGCTCTTTGCAAAATAGAGATATTGGCAAGGTAAAGCTGTCTTGTACCTTTGCATTTTGCTCCCAAACGAAGGACACTAGAATTAAAATTTTAAAGCCTCCTGTTAGGCCATCATCTACACGATATAGCCCTGAATTTTCCAATGCGCAGCTCTTTGCAAAAGAGAGATATTGGCAAGGAAAAGCGGTCTTGTACCATTGCATTTTTCTCCCAAACGAAGGACACTAGAATTAAAATTTTAAAGCCTCCTGTTAGGCCATCATCTACACCAGGCATTCCCAACCGCGGTCCTCAAGGCACACCAACAGTGCAGGTTTTAGTGATATCCAGGCTTCAGCACAGATGGTTAAATCAAAATAACTGAGGTACTAATTAAGTCACCTGTGTTCAAGCATAGATATCACTAAAACCAGGACTGTTAGTGTGCCTTGAGGACCGCGGTTGGGAAACACTGATCTACACGATATAGCCCTGAATTTTCCAATGCGCAGCTCTTTGCAAAAGAGAGATATTGGCAAGGAAAAGCTGTCTTGTACCTTTGCATTTTTCTCCCAAACGAAGGACACTAGAAAGAAAATTTTAAAGCCTCCTGTTAGGCCATCATCTACACGACATAGCCCTGAATTTTCCAATGCGCAGCTCTTTGCAAAAGAGAGATATTGGCAAGGAAAAGCTGTCTTGTACCATTGCATTTTTCTCCCAAACGAAGGACACTGGAAAGAAAATTTTAAAGCCTCCTGTTAGACCATCATCTACACGACATAGCCCTGAATTTTCCAATGCGCAGCTCTTTGCAAAAGAGAGATATTGGCAAGGAAAAGCTGTCTTGTACCATTGCATTTTTCTCCCAAACGAAGGACACTAGAATTAAAATTTTAAAGCCTCCTGTTAGGCCATCATCTACACGATATAGCCCTGAATTTTCCAATGCGCAGCTTTTTGCAAACGAGAGATATTGGCAAGGAAAAGCTGTCTTGTACCTTTGCATTTTTCTCCCAAACGAAGGACACTAGAAAGAAAATTTTAAAGCCTCCTGTTAGGCCATCATCTACACGACATAGCCCTGAATTTTCCAATGCGCAGCTCTTTGCAAAAGAGAGATAATGTCAAGGAAAAGCTGTCTTGTACCATTGCATTTTTCTCCCAAACGAAGGACACTAGAAAGAAAATTTTAAAGCCTCCTGTTAGACCATCATCTACACGACATAGCCCTGAATTTTCCAATGCGTAGCTCTTTGCAAAAGAGAGATATTGGCAAGGAAAAGCTGTCTTGTACCTTTGCATTTTTCTCCCAAACGAAGGACACTAGAAAGAAAATTTTAAAGCCTCCTGTTAGGCCATCATCTACACGACATAGCCCTGAATTTTCCAATGCGCAGCTCTTTGCAAAAGAGAGATATTGGCAAGGAAAAGCTTTCTTGTACCATTGCATTTTTCTCCCAAACGAAGGACACTAGAATTAAAATTTTAAAGCCTCCTGTTAGGCCATCATCTACACGATATAGCCCTGAATTTTCCAATGCGCAGCTCTTTGCAAAAGAGAGATATTGGCAAGGAAAAGCTGTCTTGTACCTTTGCATTTTTCTCCCAAACGAAGGACACTAGAAAGAAAAATTTAAAGCCTCCTGTTAGGCCATCATCTACACGACATAGCCCTGAATTTTCCAATGCGCAGCTCTTTGCAAAAGAGAGATATTGGCAAGGAAAAGCTTTCTTGTACCATTGCATTTTTCTCCCAAACGAAGGACACTAGAATTAAAATTTTAAAGCCTCCTGTTAGACCATCATCTACACGGCATAGCCATGAATTTTCCAATGCGCAGCTCTTTGCAAAAGAGAGATATTGGCAAGGAAAAGCTGTCTTGTACCTTTGCATTTTTCTCCCAAACGAAGGACACTAGAATTAAAATTTTAAAGCCTCCTGTTAGGCCATCATCTACACGATATAGCCCTGAATTTTCCAATGCGCAGCTCTTTGCAAACGAGAGATATTGGCAAGGAAAAGCTGTCTTGTACCTTTGCATTTTTCTCCCAAACGAAGGACACTAGAAAGAAAATTTTAAAGCCTCCTGTTAGGCCATCATCTACACGACATAGCCCTGAATTTTCCAATGCGCAGCTCTTTGCAAAAGAGAGATATTGGCAAGGAAAAGCTGTCTTGTACCATTGCATTTTTCTCCCAAACGAAGGACACTAGAAAGAAAATTTTAAAGCCTCCTGTTAGGCCATCATCTACACGACATAGCCCTGAATTTTCCAATGCGCAGCTCTTTGCAAAAGAGAGATATTGGCAAGGAAAAGCTTTCTTGTACCATTGCATTTTTCTCCCAAACGAAGGACACTAGAATTAAAATTTTAAAGCCTCCTGTTAGGCCATCATCTACACGATATAGCCCTGAATTTTCCAATGCGCAGCTCTTTGCAAAAGAGAGATATTGGCAAGGAAAAGCTGTCTTTTGTTCACCGATTACTAAATTAAACTTGCTTCATTGGAAAGGCAGCAAGATGCATCCTCATTTCAATGTCTACTGAAATAATACAGGTTGACACCAGGAAACATTAACGCCACTGCATCCTTGCTGCTTTCTCATGTGGAAGTCTGTTTAATGTGAAAACAAGGTGATATCTAATTAGCACACAGGTAAGGAATTAAGAAAATCTTTATTTAAGGGTGAAGATGTTTCTCACAAAATCGTTGCCCCAATGCATCATTGAAATTCAAGCTGGAAAGATGATTTTAATATATCACTTGTACATTTTGTATTGCTCTTCTGGTGACAATGTAGTTTGTTTTTGTCAATTACCATTTTAATAATAGGGTAAAGAGAATTAAGTGGATTTTTGAAAGAAAACAATACTGTCAATATACTATTAAAACAAATTACAATGGTAAAAGTTATTGTACTTTAAGTAAAAATAAAAGAGCAAAAATATCAATCCCAGTTTTGATTACTTAAATTAACAAAAAAAATGCATATAGCAAAGGATAGTTTCAATCTGCCTACCTCTGGGTTATGGGTCCAGCATGCTTCCATTGCAGTACTCTGCTGCACATGTAAGTGCAAGAGATCCTGAAGCACTCACTCATCATGGGAAAGTACCAATGTGTTTCTTCGTTGGTTGATGGAAGAAACATCTTACAAAAACTCTCCAGATTATTGATTTTTTAATGTTTTTCTAGGAAACGTTCTAGATGTATGCCTATTAGCCTTTGTCAGTATGCACTTTTTGCAAAGTGTCTCTGTGGCGCAATCGGTTAGTGTGTTCGGCTATTAACCAAAAGGTTGGTGGTTCAATCCCACCCAGGGACGTAATTAAACTTGTGATCAGATTTTGGTGATATTTAAGTAGACAAGTCAAAATTTCAAACCCCCTGTTATGGTGTAGGGTACCTGGCCTTCTCTGATGTAATCAGAGTTAGATTTGATTCAGTGATTTTATAAAAACAGCTAGGAAGCACAATTTAGCAGTGGGTTGCAGAGAAAAAAAATATGCTGGCAGAAAAATCCAATTGAGTGATTAAACAGCTCTTCATTTTCTGGCTTTATTTTTATGCTAACAAATTTGTTCTCTGAAAAGTGTCCACAAAGCCAAGTCTCTGATTAACACCTTTGTAAGGATGGTTTTTCACCTATTACTAAATTAAACTTGCTTCATTGGAAAGGCAGCAAGATGCATCCTCATTTCAATGTCTACTGAAATAATACAGGTTGACACCAGGAAACATTAACGCCACTGCATCCTTGCTGCTTTCTCATGTGGAAGTCTGTTTAATGTGAAAACAAGGTGATATCTAATTAGCACACAGGTAAGGAATTACGAAAATCTTTATTTAAGGGTGAAGATGTTTCTCACAAAATTGTTGCCCCAATGCATCATTGAAATTCAAGCTGGAAAGATGATTTTAATATATCACTTGTACATTTTGTATTGCTCTTCTGGTGACAATGTAGTTTGTTTTTGTCAAACACCATTTTAATAACAGGGTAAAGAAAATTAAGTGGATTTTTGAAAGAAAACTATACTGTCAATATACTATTAAAACAAATTAAAATGGTAAAAGTTATTGTACTTTAAGTAAAAATAAAAGAGCAAAAATATCAATCCCAGTTTTGATTACTTAAATTAACAAAAAAAATGCATATAGCAAAGGATAGTTTCAATCTGCCTACCTCTGGGTTATGGGTCCAGCATGCTTCCATTGCAGTACTCTGCTGCACATGTAAGTGCAAGAGATCCTGAAGCACTCACTCATCATGGGAAAGTACCAATGTGTTTCTTCGTTGGTTGATGGAAGAAACATCTTACAAAAACTCTCCAGATTATTGATTTTTTAATGTTTTTCTAGGAAACGTTCTAGATGTATGCTTATTAGCCTTTGTCAGTATGTACTTTTTGCAAAGTGTCTCTGTGGCGCAATCGGTTAGTGTGTTCGCTATTAACCGAAAGGTTGGTGGTTCAATCCCACCCAGGGACGTAATTGACCTTGTGATCAGATTTTGGTGATATTTAAGTAGACAAGTCAAAATTTCAAACCCCCTCTTATTGTGTAGGGTACCTGGCCTTCTCTGATGTAATCAGAGTTAGATTTGATTCAGTGATTTTATAAAAACATCTAGGAAGCACAATTTAGCAGTGGGTTGCAGAGAAAAAAAATATGCTGGCAGAAAAATCCAATTGAGTGATTAAACAGCTCTTCATTTTCTGGCTTTATTTTTATGCTAACAAATTTGTTCTCTGAAAAGTGTCCACAAAGCCAAGTCTCTGATTAACACCTTTGTAAGGATGGTTTTTCACCTATTACTAAATTAAACTTGCTTCATTGGAAAGGCAGCAAGATGCATCCTCATTTCAATGTCTACTGAAATAATACAAGTTGACACCAGGAAACATTAACGCCACTGCATCCTTGCTGCTTTCTCATGTGGAAGTCTGTTTAATGTGAAAACAAGGTGATATCTAATTAGCACACAGGTAAGGAATTAAGAAAATCTTTATTTAAGGGTGAAGATGTTTCTCACAAAATTGTTGACCCAATGCATCATTGAAATTCAAGCTGGAAAGATGAATTTAATATATCACTTGTACATTTTGTATTGCTCTTCTGGTGACAATGTAGTTTGTTTTTGTCAATTACCATTTTATTAATAGGGTAAAGAAAATTAAGTGGATTTTTGAAAGAAAACAATACTGTCAATATACTATTAAAACAAATTAAAATGGTAAAAGTTATTGTACTTTAAGTAAAAATAAAAGAGACAAAATATCAATCCCAGTTTTGGATTACTTTAATTAACAAAAAAAAATGCATATAGCAGAGGATAGTTTCAATCTGCCTACCTCTGGGTTATGGGCCCAGCATGCTTCCATTGCAGTACTCTGCTGCACATGTAAGTGCAAGAGATCCTGAAGCACTCACTCATCATGGGAAAGTACCAATGTGTTTCTTCGTTGGTTGATGGAAGAAACATCTTACAAAAACTCTCCAGATTATTGACTTTTTTAAGTTTTTCTAGGAAACGTTTTAGATGAATGCTTATTAGCCTTTGTCAGTATGTACTTTTGCAAAGTGTCTCTGTGGCGCAATCAGTTAGTGTGTACGGCTATTAACCAAAAGGTTGGTGGTTCAATCCCACCCAGGGACGTAATTGACCTTGTTATCAGATTTTGGTGATCTTTAAGTAGACAAGTCAAATTTCATACCCCCTGTTATGGTTTAGGGTACCTGGCCTTCTCTGATGTAATCAGAGTTAGATTTGATTCAGAGATTTTATAAAAACATCTAGGAAGCACAATTTAGCAGTGGGTTGCAGAGAAAAAGAAATATGCTGGCAAAAAAATCAAATTGCGTGATTAAACAGCTCTTAATTTTCTGGCTTTATTTTTATGCTAACAAATTTGTTCTCTGAAAAGTGTCCACAAAGCCAAGTCTCTGATTAACACCTTTGTAGGGATGGTTTTTCACCGATTACTAAATTAAACTTGCTTCATTGGAAAGGCAGCAAGATGCATCCTCATTTCAATGTCTACTGAAATAATACAGGTTGACACCAGGAAACATTAACGCCACTGCATCCTTGCTGCTTTCTCATGTGGAAGTCTGTTTAATGTGAAAACAAGGTGATATCTAATTAGCACACAGGTAAGGAATTACGAAAATCTTTATTTAAGGGTGAAGATGTTTCTCACAAAATCGTTGCCCCAATGCATCATTGAAATTCAAGCTGGAAAGATGATTTTAATATATCACTTGTACATTTTGTATTGCTCTTCTGGTGACAATGTAGTTTGTTTTTGTCAATTACCATTTTAATAACAGGGTAAAGAAAATTAAGTGGATTTTTGAAAGAAAACTATACTGTCAATATACTATTAAAACAAATTAAAATGGTAAAAGTTATTGTACTTTAAGTAAAAATAAAAGAGCAAAAATATCAATCCCAGTTTTGATTACTTAAATTAACAAAAAAAATGCATATAGCAAAGGATAGTTTCAATCTGCCTACCTCTGGGTTATGGGTCCAGCATGCTTCCATTGCAGTACTCTGCTGCACATGTAAGTGCAAGAGATCCTGAAGCACTCACTCATCATGGGAAAGTACCAATGTGTTTCTTCGTTGGTTGATGGAAGAAACATCTTACAAAAACTCTCCAGATTATTGATTTTTTAATGTTTTTCTAGGAAACGTTCTAGATGTATGCCTATTAGCCTTTGTCAGTATGCACTTTTTGCAAAGTGTCTCTGTGGCGCAATCGGTTAGTGTGTTCGGCTATTAACCAAAAGGTTGGTGGTTCAATCCCACCCAGGGACGTAATTGACCTTGTTATCAGATTTTGGTGATATTTAAGTAGACAAGTCAAAATTTCAAACCCCCTGTTATGGTGTAGGGTACCTGGCCTTCTCTGATGTAATCAGAGTTAGATTTGATTCAGTGATTTTATAAAAACAGCTAGGAAGCACAATTTAGCAGTGGGTTGCAGAGAAAAAAAATATGCTGGCAGAAAAATCCAATTGAGTGATTAAACAGCTCTTCATTTTCTGGCTTTATTTTTATGCTAACAAATTTGTTCTCTGAAAAGTGTCCACAAAGCCAAGTCTCTGATTAACACCTTTGTAAGGATGGTTTTTCACCTATTACTAAATTAAACTTGCTTCATTGGAAAGGCAGCAAGATGCATCCTCATTTCAATGTCTACTGAAATAATACAGGTTGACACCAGGAAACATTAACGCCACTGCATCCTTGCTGCTTTCTCATGTGGAAGTCTGTTTAATGTGAAAACAAGGTGATATCTAATTAGCACACAGGTAAGGAATTACGAAAATCTTTATTTAAGGGTGAAGATGTTTCTCACAAAATTGTTGCCCCAATGCATCATTGAAATTCAAGCTGGAAAGATGATTTTAATATATCACTTGTACATTTTGTATTGCTCTTCTGGTGACAATGTAGTTTGTTTTTGTCAATTACCATTTTAATAACAGGGTAAAGAAAATTAAGTGGATTTTTGAAAGAAAACTATACTGTCAATATACTATTAAAACAAATTAAAATGGTAAAAGTTATTGTACTTTAAGTAAAAATAAAAGAGCAAAAATATCAATCCCAGTTTTGATTACTTAAATTAACAAAAAAAATGCATATAGCAAAGGATAGTTTCAATCTGCCTACCTCTGGGTTATGGGTCCAGCATGCTTCCATTGCAGTACTCTGCTGCACATGTAAGTGCAAGAGATCCTGAAGCACTCACTCATCATGGGAAAGTACCAATGTGTTTCTTCGTTGGTTGATAGAAGAAACATCTTACAAAAACTCTCCAGATTATTGATTTTTTAATGTTTTTCTAGGAAACGTTCTAGATGTATGCTTATTAGCCTTTGTCAGTATTTACTTTTTGCAAAGTGTCTCTGTGGCGCAATCGGTTAGTGTGTTCGGCTATTAACCAAAAGGTTGGTGGTTCAATCCCACCCAGGGACGTAATTGACCTTGTGATCAGATTTTGGTGATATTTAAGTAGACAAGTCAAAATTTCAAACCCCTTCTTATTGTGTAGGGTACCTGGCCTTCTCTGATGTAATCAGAGTTAGATTTGATTCAGTGATTTTATAAAAAACAGCTAGGAAGCACAATTTAGCAGTGGGTTGCAGAGAAAAAAAATATGCTGGCAGAAAAATCCAATTGAGTGATTAAACAGCTCTTCATTTTCTGGCTTTATTTTTATGCTAACAAATTTGTTCTCTGAAAAGTGTCCACAAAGCCAAGTCTCTGATTAACACCTTTGTAAGGATGGTTTTTCACCTATTACTAAATTAAACTTGCTTCATTGGAAAGGCAGCAAGATGCATCCTCATTTCAATGTCTACTGAAATAATACAAGTTGACACCAGGAAACATTAACGCCACTGCATCCTTGCTGCTTTCTCATGTGGAAGTCTGTTTAATGTGAAAACAAGGTGATATCTAATTAGCACACAGGTAAGGAATTAAGAAAATCTTTATTTAAGGGTGAAGATGTTTCTCACAAAATTGTTGACCCAATGCATCATTGAAATTCAAGCTGGAAAGATGAATTTAATATATCACTTGTACATTTTGTATTACTCTTCTGGTGACAATGTAGTTTGTTTTTGTCAATTACCATTTTATTAATAGGGTAAAGAAAATTAAGTGGATTTTTGAAAGAAAACAATACTGTCAATATACTATTAAAACAAATTAAAATGGTAAAAGTTATTGTACTTTAAGTAAAAATAAAAGAGACAAAATATCAATCCCAGTTTTGGATTACTTTAATTAACAAAAAAAAATGCATATAGCAGAGGATAGTTTCAATCTGCCTACCTCTGGGTTATGGGCCCAGCATGCTTCCATTGCAGTACTCTGCTGCACATGTAAGTGCAAGAGATCCTGAAGCACTCACTCATCATGGGAAAGTACCAATGTGTTTCTTCGTTGGTTGATGGAAGAAACATCTTACAAAAACTCTCCAGATTATTGACTTTTTAAAGTTTTGCTAGGAAACGTTTTAGATGAATGCTTATTAGCCTTTGTCAGTATGGACTTTTGCAAAGTGTCTCTGTGGCGCAATCAGTTAGTATGTATGGCTATTAACCAAAAGGTTGGTGGTTCAATCCCACCCAGGGACCTAATTGACCTTGTTATCAGATTTTGGTGATCTTTAAGTAGACAAGTCAAAATTTCAAACCCCCTGTTATGGTGTAGGGTACCTGGCCTTCTCTGATGTAATCAGAGTTAGATTTGATTCAGTGATTTTATAAAAACAGCTAGGAAGCACAATTTAGCAGTGGGTTGCAGAGAAAACAAATATGCTGGCAGAAAAATCCAATTGAGTGATTAAACAGCTCTTTATTTTCTGGCTTTATTTTTATGCTAACAAATTTGTTCTCTGAAAAGTGTCCACAAAGCCAAGTCTCTGATTAACACCTTTGTAAGGATGGTTTTTCACCTATTACTAAATTAAACTTGCTTCATTGGAAAGGCAGCAAGATGCATCCTCATTTCAATGTCTACTGAAATAATACAGGTTGACACCAGGAAACATTAACGCCACTGCATCCTTGCTGCTTTCTCATGTGGAAGTCTGTTTAATGTGAAAACAAGGTGATATCTAATTAGCACACAGGTAAGGAATTACGAAAATCTTTATTTAAGGGTGAAGATGTTTCTCACAAATTGTTGCCCCAATGCATCATTGAAATTCAAGCTGGAAAGATGATTTTAATATATCACTTGTACATTTTGTATTGCTCTTCTGATGACAATGTAGTTTGTTTTTGTCAATTACCATTTTAATAACAGGGTAAAGAAAATTAAGTGGATTTTTGAAAGAAAACTATACTGTCAATATACTATTAAAACAAATTAAAATGGTAAAAGTTATTGTACTTTAAGTAAAAATAAAAGAGCAAAAATATCAATCCCAGTTTTGATTACTTAAATTAACAAAAAAAATGCATATAGCAAAGGATAGTTTCAATCTGCCTACCTCTGGGTTATGGGTCCAGCATGCTTCCATTGCAGTACTCTGCTGCACATGTAAGTGCAAGAGATCCTGAAGCACTCACTCATCATGGGAAAGTACCAATGTGTTTCTTCGTTGGTTGATGGAAGAAACATCTTACAAAAACTCTCCAGATTATTGTTTTTTTAATGTTTTTCTAGGAAACGTTCTAGATGTATGCTTATTAGCCTTTGTCAGTATTTACTTTTTGCAAAGTGTCTCTGTGGCGCAATCGGTTAGTGTGTTCGGCTATTAACCAAAAGGTTGGTGGTTCAATCCCACCCAGGGACGTAATTGACCTTGTGATCAGATTTTGGTGATATTTAAGTAGACAAGTCAAAATTTCAAAGCCCCTCTTATTGTGTAGGGTACCTGGCCTTCTCTGATGTAATCAGAGTTAGATTTGATTCAGTGATTTTATTAAAAACAGCTAGGAAGCACAATTTAGCAGTGGGTTGCAGAGAAAAAAAATATGCTGGCAGAAAAATCCAATTGAGTGATTAAACAGCTCTTCATTTTCTGGCTTTATTTTTATGCTAACAAATTTGTTCTCTGAAAAGTGTCCACAAAGCCAAGTCTCTGATTAACACCTTTGTAGGGATGGTTTTTCACCGATTACTAAATTAAACTTGCTTCATTGGAAAGGCAGCAAGATGCATCCTCATTTCAATGTCTACTGAAATAATACAGGTTGACACCAGGAAACATTAACGCCACTGCATCCTTGCTGCTTTCTCATGTGGAAGTCTGTTTAATGTGAAAACAAGGTGATATCTAATTAGCACACAGGTAAGGAATTAAGAAAATCTTTATTTAAGGGTGAAGATGTTTCTCACAAAATCGTTGCCCCAATGCATCATTGAAATTCAAGCTGGAAAGATGATTTTAATATATCAATTGTACATTTTGTATTGCTCTTCTGGTGACAATGTAGTTTGTTTTTGTCAATTACCATTTTAATAATAGGGTAAAGAGAATTAAGTGGATTTTTGAAAGAAAACAATACTGTCAATATACTATTAAAACAAATTAAAATGGTAAAAGTTATTGTACTTTAAGTAAAAATAAAAGAGCCAAAATATCAATCCCAGTTTTGGATTACTTTAATTAACAAACAAAAAAATGCATATAGCAGAGGATAGTTTCAATCTGCCTACCTCAGGGTTATGGGCCCAGCATGCTTCCATTGCAGTACTCTGCTGCACATGTAAGTGCAAGAGATCCTGAAGCACTCACTCATCATGGGAAAGTACCAATGTGTTTCTTCGTTGGTTGATGGAAGAAACATCTTACAAAAACTCTCCAGATTATTGACTTTTTTAAGTTTTTCTAGGAAACGTTTTAGATGAATGCTTATTAGCCTTTGTCAGTATGGACTTTTGCAAAGTGTCTCTGTGGCGCAATCAGTTAGTGTGTACGGCTATTAACCAAAAGGTTGGTGGTTCAATCCCACCCAGGGACGTAATTGACCTTGTTATCAGATTTTGGTGATCTTTAAGTAGACAAGTCAAATTTCATACCCCCTGTTATGGTTTAGGGTACCTGGCCTTCTCTGATGTAATCAGAGTTAGATTTGATTCAGTGATTTTATAAAAACATCTAGGAAGCACAATTTAGCAGTGGGTTGCAGAGAAAAAGAAATATGCTGGCAAAAAAATCAAATTGCGTGATTAAACAGCTCTTAATTTTCTTGCTTTATTTTTATGCTAACAAATTTGTTCTCTGAAAAGTGTCCACAAAGCCAAGTCTCTGATTAACACCTTTGTAGGGATGGTTTTTCACCGATTACTAAATTAAACTTGCTTCATTGGAAAGGCAGCAAGATGCATCCTCATTTCAATGTCTACTGAAATAATACAGGTTGACACCAGGAAACATTAACGCCACTGCATCCTTGCTGCTTTCTCATGTGGAAGTCTGTTTAATGTGAAAACAAGGTGATATCTAATTAGCACACAGGTAAGGAATTACGAAAATCTTTATTTAAGGGTGAAGATGTTTCTCACAAAATCGTTGCCCCAATGCATCATTGAAATTCAAGCTGGAAAGATGATTTTAATATATCACTTGTACATTTTGTATTGCTCTTCTGGTGACAATGTAGTTTGTTTTTGTCAATTACCATTTTAATAACAGGGTAAAGAAAATTAAGTGGATTTTTGAAAGAAAACTATACTGTCAATATACTATTAAAACAAATTAAAATGGTAAAAGTTATTGTACTTTAAGTAAAAATAAAAGAGCAAAAATATCAATCCCAGTTTTGATTACTTAAATTAACAAAAAAAATGCATATAGCAAAGGATAGTTTCAATCTGCCTACCTCTGGGTTATGGGTCCAGCATGCTTCCATTGCAGTACTCTGCTGCACATGTAAGTGCAAGAGATCCTGAAGCACTCACTCATCATGGGAAAGTACCAATGTGTTTCTTCGTTGGTTGATGGAAGAAACATCTTACAAAAACTCTCCAGATTATTGATTTTTTAATGTTTTTCTAGGAAACGTTCTAGATGTATGCTTATTAGCCTTTGTCAGTATTTACTTTTTGCAAAGTGTCTCTGTGGCGCAATCGGTTAGTGTGTTTGGCTATTAACCAAAAGGTTGGTGGTTCAATCCCACCCAGGGACGTAATTGACCTTGTGATCAGATTTTGGTGATATTTAAGTAGACAAGTCAAAATTTCAAAGCCCCTCTTATTGTGTAGGGTACCTTGCCTTCTCTGATGTAATCAGAGTTAGATTTGATTCAGTGATTTTATAAAAAACAGCTAGGAAGCACAATTTAGCAGTGGGTTGCAGAGAAAAAAAATATGCTGGCAGAAAAATCCAATTGAGTGATTAAACAGCTCTTCATTTTCTGGCTTTATTTTTATGCTAACAAATTTGTTCTCTGAAAAGTGTCCACAAAGCCAAGTCTCTGATTAACACCTTTGTAAGGATGGTTTTTCACCTATTACTAAATTAAACTTGCTTCATTGGAAAGGCAGCAAGATGCATCCTCATTTCAATGTCTACTGAAATAATACAAGTTGACACCAGGAAACATTAACGCCACTGCATCCTTGCTGCTTTCTCATGTGGAAGTCTGTTTAATGTGAAAACAAGGTGATATCTAATTAGCACACAGGTAAGGAATTAAGAAAATCTTTATTTAAGGGTGAAGATGTTTCTCACAAAATTGTTGACCCAATGCATCATTGAAATTCAAGCTGGAAAGATGAATTTAATATATCACTTGTACATTTTGTATTGCTCTTCTGGTGACAATGTAGTTTGTTTTTGTCAATTACCATTTTATTAATAGGGTAAAGAAAATTAAGTGGATTTTTGAAAGAAAACAATACTGTCAATATACTATTAAAACAAATTAAAATGGTAAAAGTTATTGTACTTTAAGTAAAAATAAAAGAGACAAAATATCAATCCCAGTTTTGGATTACTTTAATTAACAAAAAAAAATGCATATAGCAGAGGATAGTTTCAATCTGCCTACCTCTGGGTTATGGGCCCAGCATGCTTCCATTGCAGTACTCTGCTGCACATGTAAGTGCAAGAGATCCTGAAGCACTCACTCATCATGGGAAAGTACCAATGTGTTTCTTCGTTGGTTGATGGAAGAAACATCTTACAAAAACTCTCCAGATTATTGACTTTTTAAAGTTTTGCTAGGAAACGTTTTAGATGAATGCTTATTAGCCTTTGTCAGTATGGACTTTTGCAAAGTGTCTCTGTGGCGCAATCAGTTAGTATGTATGGCTATTAATCAAAAGGTTGGTGGTTCAATCCCACCCAGGGACCTAATTGACCTTGTTATCAGATTTTGGTGATCTTTAAGTAGACAAGTCAAAATTTCAAACCCCCTGTTATGGTGTAGGGTACCTGGCCTTCTCTGATGTAATCAGAGTTAGATTTGATTCAGTGATTTTATAAAAACAGCTAGGAAGCACAATTTAGCAGTGGGTTGCAGAGAAAACAAATATGCTGGCAGAAAAATCCAATTGAGTGATTAAACAGCTCTTTATTTTCTGGCTTTATTTTTATGCTAACAAATTTGTTCTCTGAAAAGTGTCCACAAAGCCAAGTCTCTGATTAACACCTTTGTAAGGATGGTTTTTCACCTATTACTAAATTAAACTTGCTTCATTGGAAAGGCAGCAAGATGCATCCTCATTTCAATGTCTACTGAAATAATACAGGTTGACACCAGGAAACATTAACGCCACTGCATCCTTGCTGCTTTCTCATGTGGAAGTCTGTTTAATGTGAAAACAAGGTGATATCTAATTAGCACACAGGTAAGGAATTAAGAAAATCTTTATTTAAGGGTGAAGATGTTTCTCACAAAATCGTTGCCCCATTGCATCATTGAAATTCAAGCTGGAAAGATGATTTTAATATATCACTTGTACATTTTGTATTGCTCTTCTGGTGACAATGTAGTTTGTTTTTGTCAATTACCATTTTAATAATAGGGTAAAGAGAATTAAGTGGATTTTTGAAAGAAAACAATACTGTCAATATACTATTAAAACAAATTACAATGGTAAAAGTTATTGTACTTTAAGTAAAAATAAAAGAGCCAAAATATCAATCCCAGTTTTGGATTACTTTAATTAACAAACAAAAAAATGCATATAGCAGAGAATAGTTTCAATCTGCCTACCTCTGGGTTATGGGCCCAGCATGCTTCCATTGCAGTACTCTGCTGCACATGTAAGTGCAAGAGATCCTGAAGCACTCACTCATCATGCGAAAGTACCAATGTGTTTCTTCGTTGGTTGATGGAAGAAACATCTTACAAAAACTCTCCAGATTATTGACTTTTTTAAGTTTTTCTAGGAAACGTTTTAGATGAATGCTTATTAGCCTTTGTCAGTATGGTCTTTTGCAAAGTGTCTCTGTGGCGCAATCAGTTAGTGTGTACGGCTATTAACCAAAAGGTTGGTGGTTCAATCCCACCCAGGGACGTAATTGACCTTGTTATCAGATTTTGGTGATCTTTAAGTAGACAAGTCAAATTTCATACCCCCTGTTATGGTTTAGGGTACCTGGCCTTCTCTGATGTAATCAGAGTTAGATTTGATTCAGTGATTTTATAAAAACATCTAGGAAGCACAATTTAGCAGTGGGTTGCAGAGAAAAAGAAATATGCTGGCAAAAAAATCAAATTGCGTGATTAAACAGCTCTTAATTTTCTTGCTTTATTTTTATGCTAACAAATTTGTTCTCTGAAAAGTGTCCACAAAGCCAAGTCTCTGATTAACACCTTTGTAGGGATGGTTTTTCACCGATTACTAAATTAAACTTGCTTCATTGGAAAGGCAGCAAGATGCATCCTCATTTCAATGTCTACTGAAATAATACAGGTTGACACCAGGAAACATTAACGCCACTGCATCCTTGCTGCTTTCTCATGTGGAAGTCTGTTTAATGTGAAAACAAGGTGATATCTAATTAGCACACAGGTAAGGAATTACGAAAATCTTTATTTAAGGGTGAAGATGTTTCTCACAAAATCGTTGCCCCAATGCATCATTGAAATTCAAGCTGGAAAGATGATTTTAATATATCACTTGTACATTTTGTATTGCTCTTCTGGTGACAATGTAGTTTGTTTTTGTCAATTACCATTTTAATAACAGGGTAAAGAAAATTAAGTGGATTTTTGAAAGAAAACTATACTGTCAATATACTATTAAAACAAATTAAAATGGTAAAAGTTATTGTACTTTAAGTAAAAATAAAAGAGCAAAAATATCAATCCCAGTTTTGATTACTTAAATTAACAAAAAAAATGCATATAGCAAAGGATAGTTTCAATCTGCCTACCTCTGGGTTATGGGTCCAGCATGCTTCCATTGCAGTACTCTGCTGCACATGTAAGTGCAAGAGATCCTGAAGCACTCACTCATCATGGGAAAGTACCAATGTGTTTCTTCGTTGGTTGATGGAAGAAACATCTTACAAAAACTCTCCAGATTATTGATTTTTTAATGTTTTTCTAGGAAACGTTCTAGATGTATGCTTATTAGCCTTTGTCAGTATTTACTTTTTGCAAAGTGTCTCTGTGGCGCAATCGGTTAGTGTGTTCGGCTATTAACCAAAAGGTTGGTGGTTCAATCCCACCCAGGGACGTAATTGACCTTGTGATCAGATTTTGGTGATATTTAAGTAGACAAGTCAAAATTTCAAAGCCCCTCTTATTGTGTAGGGTACCTGGCCTTCTCTGATGTAATCAGAGTTAGATTTGATTCAGTGATTTTATTAAAAACAGCTAGGAAGCACAATTTAGCAGTGGGTTGCAGAGAAAAAAAATATGCTGGCAGAAAAATCCAATTGAGTGATTAAACAGCTCTTCATTTTCTGGCTTTATTTTTATGCTAACAAATTTGTTCTCTGAAAAGTGTCCACAAAGCCAAGTCTCTGATTAACACCTTTGTAGGGATGGTTTTTCACCGATTACTAAATTAAACTTGCTTCATTGGAAAGGCAGCAAGATGCATCCTCATTTCAATGTCTACTGAAATAATACAGGTTGACACCAGGAAACATTAACGCCACTGCATCCTTGCTGCTTTCTCATGTGGAAGTCTGTTTAATGTGAAAACAAGGTGATATCTAATTAGCACACAGGTAAGGAATTAAGAAAATCTTTATTTAAGGGTGAAGATGTTTCTCACAAAATCGTTGCCCCAATGCATCATTGAAATTCAAGCTGGAAAGATGATTTTAATATATCAATTGTACATTTTGTATTGCTCTTCTGGTGACAATGTAGTTTGTTTTTGTCAATTACCATTTTAATAATAGGGTAAAGAGAATTAAGTGGATTTTTGAAAGAAAACAATACTGTCAATATACTATTAAAACAAATTACAATGGTAAAAGTTATTGTACTTTAAGTAAAAATAAAAGAGCCAAAATATCAATCCCAGTTTTGGATTACTTTAATTAACAAACAAAAAAATGCATATAGCAGAGGATAGTTTCAATCTGCCTACCTCTGGGTTATGGGCCCAGCATGCTTCCATTGCAGTACTCTGCTGCACATGTAAGTGCAAGAGATCCTGAAGCACTCACTCATCATGGGAAAGTACCAATGTGTTTCTTCGTTGGTTGATGGAAGAAACATCTTACAAAAACTCTCCAGATTATTGACTTTTTTAAGTTTTTCTAGGAAACGTTTTAGATGAATGCTTATTAGCCTTTGTCAGTATGGACTTTTGCAAAGTGTCTCTGTGGCGCAATCAGTTAGTGTGTACGGCTATTAACCAAAAGGTTGGTGGTTCAATCCCACCCAGGGACGTAATTGACCTTGTTATCAGATTTTGGTGATCTTTAAGTAGACAAGTCAAATTTCATACCCCCTGTTATGGTTTAGGGTACCTGGCCTTCTCTGATGTAATCAGAGTTAGATTTGATTCAGTGATTTTATAAAAACATCTAGGAAGCACAATTTAGCAGTGGGTTGCAGAGAAAAAGAAATATGCTGGCAAAAAAATCAAATTGCGTGATTAAACAGCTCTTAATTTTCTTGCTTTATTTTTATGCTAACAAATTTGTTCTCTGAAAAGTGTCCACAAAGCCAAGTCTCTGATTAACACCTTTGTAGGGATGGTTTTTCACCGATTACTAAATTAAACTTGCTTCATTGGAAAGGCAGCAAGATGCATCCTCATTTCAATGTCTACTGAAATAATACAGGTTGACACCAGGAAACATTAACGCCACTGCATCCTTGCTGCTTTCTCATGTGGAAGTCTGTTTAATGTGAAAACAAGGTGATATCTAATTAGCACACAGGTAAGGAATTACGAAAATCTTTATTTAAGGGTGAAGATGTTTCTCACAAAATCGTTGCCCCAATGCATCATTGAAATTCAAGCTGGAAAGATGATTTTAATATATCACTTGTACATTTTGTATTGCTCTTCTGGTGACAATGTAGTTTGTTTTTGTCAATTACCATTTTAATAACAGGGTAAAGAAAATTAAGTGGATTTTTGAAAGAAAACTATACTGTCAATATACTATTAAAACAAATTAAAATGGTAAAAGTTATTGTACTTTAAGTAAAAATAAAAGAGCAAAAATATCAATCCCAGTTTTGATTACTTAAATTAACAAAAAAAATGCATATAGCAAAGGATAGTTTCAATCTGCCTACCTCTGGGTTATGGGTCCAGCATGCTTCCATTGCAGTACTCTGCTGCACATGTAAGTGCAAGAGATCCTGAAGCACTCACTCATCATGGGAAAGTACCAATGTGTTTCTTCGTTGGTTGATGGAAGAAACATCTTACAAAAACTCTCCAGATTATTGATTTTTTAATGTTTTTCTAGGAAACGTTCTAGATGTATGCTTATTAGCCTTTGTCAGTATTTACTTTTTGCAAAGTGTCTCTGTGGCGCAATCGGTTAGTGTGTTCGGCTATTAACCAAAAGGTTGGTGGTTCAATCCCACCCAGGGACGTAATTGACCTTGTGATCAGATTTTGGTGATATTTAAGTAGACAAGTCAAAATTTCAAAGCCCCTCTTATTGTGTAGGGTACCTTGCCTTCTCTGATGTAATCAGAGTTAGATTTGATTCAGTGATTTTATAAAAAACAGCTAGGAAGCACAATTTAGCAGTGGGTTGCAGAGAAAAAAAATATGCTGGCAGAAAAATCCAATTGAGTGATTAAACAGCTCTTCATTTTCTGGCTTTATTTTTATGCTAACAAATTTGTTCTCTGAAAAGTGTCCACAAAGCCAAGTCTCTGATTAACACCTTTGTAAGGATGGTTTTTCACCTATTACTAAATTAAACTTGCTTCATTGGAAAGGCAGCAAGATGCATCCTCATTTCAATGTCTACTGAAATAATACAAGTTGACACCAGGAAACATTAACGCCACTGCATCCTTGCTGCTTTCTCATGTGGAAGTCTGTTTAATGTGAAAACAAGGTGATATCTAATTAGCACACAGGTAAGGAATTAAGAAAATCTTTATTTAAGGGTGAAGATGTTTCTCACAAAATTGTTGACCCAATGCATCATTGAAATTCAAGCTGGAAAGATGAATTTAATATATCACTTGTACATTTTGTATTGCTCTTCTGGTGACAATGTAGTTTGTTTTTGTCAATTACCATTTTATTAATAGGGTAAAGAAAATTAAGTGGATTTTTGAAAGAAAACAATACTGTCAATATACTATTAAAACAAATTAAAATGGTAAAAGTTATTGTACTTTAAGTAAAAATAAAAGAGACAAAATATCAATCCCAGTTTTGGATTACTTTAATTAACAAAAAAAAATGCATATAGCAGAGGATAGTTTCAATCTGCCTACCTCTGGGTTATGGGCCCAGCATGCTTCCATTGCAGTACTCTGCTGCACATGTAAGTGCAAGAGATCCTGAAGCACTCACTCATCATGGGAAAGTACCAATGTGTTTCTTCGTTGGTTGATGGAAGAAACATCTTACAAAAACTCTCCAGATTATTGACTTTTTAAAGTTTTGCTAGGAAACGTTTTAGATGAATGCTTATTAGCCTTTGTCAGTATGGACTTTTGCAAAGTGTCTCTGTGGCGCAATCAGTTAGTATGTATGGCTATTAATCAAAAGGTTGGTGGTTCAATCCCACCCAGGGACCTAATTGACCTTGTTATCAGATTTTGGTGATCTTTAAGTAGACAAGTCAAAATTTCAAACCCCCTGTTATGGTGTAGGGTACCTGGTCTTCTCTGATGTAATCAGAGTTAGATTTGATTCAGTGATTTTATAAAAACAGCTAGGAAGCACAATTTAGCAGTGGGTTGCAGAGAAAACAAATATGCTGGCAGAAAAATCCAATTGAGTGATTAAACAGCTCTTTATTTTCTGGCTTTATTTTTATGCTAACAAATTTGTTCTCTGAAAAGTGTCCACAAAGCCAACTCTCTGATTAACACCTTTGTAAGGATGGTTTTTCACCTATTACTAAATTAAACTTGCTTCATTGGAAAGGCAGCAAGATGCATCCTCATTTCAATGTCTACTGAAATAATACAGGTTGACACCAGGAAACATTAACGCCACTGCATCCTTGCTGCTTTCTCATGTGGAAGTCTGTTTAATGTGAAAACAAGGTGATATCTAATTAGCACACAGGTAAGGAATTAAGAAAATCTTTATTTAAGGGTGAAGATGTTTCTCACAAAATCGTTGCCCCATTGCATCATTGAAATTCAAGCTGGAAAGATGATTTTAATATATCACTTGTACATTTTGTATTGCTCTTCTGGTGACAATGTAGTTTGTTTTTGTCAATTACCATTTTAATAATAGGGTAAAGAGAATTAAGTGGATTTTTGAAAGAAAACAATACTGTCAATATACTATTAAAACAAATTACAATGGTAAAAGTTATTGTACTTTAAGTAAAAATAAAAGAGCCAAAATATCAATCCCAGTTTTGGATTACTTTAATTAACAAACAAAAAAATGCATATAGCAGAGAATAGTTTCAATCTGCCTACCTCTGGGTTATGGGCCCAGCATGCTTCCATTGCAGTACTCTGCTGCACATGTAAGTGCAAGAGATCCTGAAGCACTCACTCATCATGGGAAAGTACCAATGTGTTTCTTCGTTGGTTGATGGAAGAAACATCTTACAAAAACTCTCCAGATTATTGACTTTTTTAAGTTTTTCTAGGAAACGTTTTAGATGAATGCTTATTAGCCTTTGTCAGTATGTACTTTTGCAAAGTGTCTCTGTGGCGCAATCAGTTAGTGTGTACGGCTATTAACCAAAAGGTTGGTGGTTCAATCCCACCCAGGGACGTAATTGACCTTGTTATCAGATTTTGGTGATCTTTAAGTAGACAAGTCAAATTTCATACCCCCTGTTATGGTTTAGGGTACCTGGCCTTCTCTGATGTAATCAGAGTTAGATTTGATTCAGTGATTTTATAAAAACATCTAGGAAGCACAATTTAGCAGTGGGTTGCAGAGAAAAAGAAATATGCTGGCAAAAAAATCAAATTGCGTGATTAAACAGCTCTTAATTTTCTTGCTTTATTTTTATGCTAACAAATTTGTTCTCTGAAAAGTGTCCACAAAGCCAAGTCTCTGATTAACACCTTTGTAGGGATGGTTTTTCACCGATTACTAAATTAAACTTGCTTCATTGGAAAGGCAGCAAGATGCATCCTCATTTCAATGTCTACTGAAATAATACAGGTTGACACCAGGAAACATTAACGCCACTGCATCCTTGCTGCTTTCTCATGTGGAAGTCTGTTTAATGTGAAAACAAGGTGATATCTAATTAGCACACAGGTAAGGAATTACGAAAATCTTTATTTAAGGGTGAAGATGTTTCTCACAAAATCGTTGCCCCAATGCATCATTGAAATTCAAGCTGGAAAGATGATTTTAATATATCACTTGTACATTTTGTATTGCTCTTCTGGTGACAATGTAGTTTGTTTTTGTCAATTACCATTTTAATAACAGGGTAAAGAAAATTAAGTGGATTTTTGAAAGAAAACTATACTGTCAATATACTATTAAAACAAATTAAAATGGTAAAAGTTATTGTACTTTAAGTAAAAATAAAAGAGCAAAAATATCAATCCCAGTTTTGATTACTTAAATTAACAAAAAAAATGCATATAGCAAAGGATAGTTTCAATCTGCCTACCTCTGGGTTATGGGTCCAGCATGCTTCCATTGCAGTACTCTGCTGCACATGTAAGTGCAAGAGATCCTGAAGCACTCACTCATCATGGGAAAGTACCAATGTGTTTCTTCGTTGGTTGATGGAAGAAACATCTTACAAAAACTCTCCAGATTATTGATTTTTTAATGTTTTTCTAGGAAACGTTCTAGATGTATGCCTATTAGCCTTTGTCAGTATGCACTTTTTGCAAAGTGTCTCTGTGGCGCAATCGGTTAGTGTGTTCGGCTATTAACCAAAAGGTTGGTGGTTCAATCCCACCCAGGGACGTAATTAAACTTGTGATCAGATTTTGGTGATATTTAAGTAGACAAGTCAAAATTTCAAACCCCCTGTTATGGTGTAGGGTACCTGGCCTTCTCTGATGTAATCAGAGTTAGATTTGATTCAGTGATTTTATAAAAACAGCTAGGAAGCACAATTTAGCAGTGGGTTGCAGAGAAAAAAAATATGCTGGCAGAAAAATCCAATTGAGTGATTAAACAGCTCTTCATTTTCTGGCTTTATTTTTATGCTAACAAATTTGTTCTCTGAAAAGTGTCCACAAAGCCAAGTCTCTGATTAACACCTTTGTAAGGATGGTTTTTCACCTATTACTAAATTAAACTTGCTTCATTGGAAAGGCAGCAAGATGCATCCTCATTTCAATGTCTACTGAAATAATACAGGTTGACACCAGGAAACATTAACGCCACTGCATCCTTGCTGCTTTCTCATGTGGAAGTCTGTTTAATGTGAAAACAAGGTGATATCTAATTAGCACACAGGTAAGGAATTACGAAAATCTTTATTTAAGGGTTAAGATGTTTCTCACAAAATTGTTGCCCCAATGCATCATTGAAATTCAAGCTGGAAAGATGATTTTAATATATCACTTGTACATTTTGTATTGCTCTTCTGGTGACAATGTAGTTTGTTTTTGTCAATTACCATTTTAATAACAGGGTAAAGAAAATTAAGTGGATTTTTGAAAGAAAACTATACTGTCAATATACTATTAAAACAAATTAAAATGGTAAAAGTTATTGTACTTTAAGTAAAAATAAAAGAGCAAAAATATCAATCCCAGTTTTGATTACTTAAATTAACAAAAAAAATGCATATAGCAAAGGATAGTTTCAATCTGCCTACCTCTGGGTTATGGGTCCAGCATGCTTCCATTGCAGTACTCTGCTGCACATGTAAGTGCAAGAGATCCTGAAGCACTCACTCATCATGGGAAAGTACCAATGTGTTTCTTCGTTGGTTGATGGAAGAAACATCTTACAAAAACTCTCCAGATTATTGATTTTTTAATGTTTTTCTAGGAAACGTTCTAGATGTATGCTTATTAGCCTTTGTCAGTATGTACTTTTTGCAAAGTGTCTCTGTGGCGCAATCGGTTAGTGTGTTCGGCTATTAACCAAAAGGTTGGTGGTTCAATCCCACCCAGGGACGTAATTGACCTTGTGATCAGATTTTGGTGATATTTAAGTAGACAAGTCAAAATTTCAAACCCCCTCTTATTGTGTAGGGTACCTGGCCTTCTCTGATGTAATCAGAGTTAGATTTGATTCAGTGATTTTATAAAAAACAGCTAGGAAGCACAATTTAGCAGTGGGTTGCAGAGAAAAAAAATATGCTGGCAGAAAAATCCAATTGAGTGATTAAACAGCTCTTCATTTTCTGGCTTTATTTTTATGCTAACAAATTTGTTCTCTGAAAAGTGTCCACAAAGCCAAGTCTCTGATTAACACCTTTGTAGGGATGGTTTTTCACCGATTACTAAATTAAACTTGCTTCATTGGAAAGGCAGCAAGATGCATCCTCATTTCAATGTCTACTGAAATAATACAGGTTGACACCAGGAAACATTAACGCCACTGCATCCTTGCTGCTTTCTCATGTGGAAGTCTGTTTAATGTGAAAACAAGGTGATATCTAATTAGCACACAGGTAAGGAATTACGAAAATCTTTATTTAAGGGTGAAGATGTTTCTCACAAAATCGTTGCCCCAATGCATCATTGAAATTCAAGCTGGAAAGATGATTTTAATATATCACTTGTACATTTTGTATTGCTCTTCTGGTGACAATGTAGTTTGTTTTTGTCAATTACCATTTTAATAACAGGGTAAAGAAAATTAAGTGGATTTTTGAAAGAAAACTATACTGTCAATATACTATTAAAACAAATTAAAATGGTAAAAGTTATTGTACTTTAAGTAAAAATAAAAGAGCAAAAATATCAATCCCAGTTTTGATTACTTAAATTAACAAAAAAAATGCATATAGCAAAAGATAGTTTCAATCTGCCTACCTCTGGGTTATGGGTCCAGCATGCTTCCATTGCAGTACTCTGCTGCACATGTAAGTGCAAGAGATCCTGAAGCACTCACTCATCATGGGAAAGTACCAATGTGTTTCTTCGTTGGTTGATGGAAGAAACATCTTACAAAAACTCTCCAGATTATTGATTTTTTAATGTTTTTCTAGGAAACGTTCTAGATGTATGCCTATTAGCCTTTGTCAGTATGCACTTTTTGCAAAGTGTCTCTGTGGCGCAATCGGTTAGTGTGTTCGGCTATTAACCAAAAGGTTGGTGGTTCAATCCCACCCAGGGACGTAATTAAACTTGTGATCAGATTTTGGTGATATTTAAGTAGACAAGTCAAAATTTCAAACCCCCTGTTATGGTGTAGGGTACCTGGCCTTCTCTGATGTAATCAGAGTTAGATTTGATTCAGTGATTTTATAAAAACAGCTAGGAAGCACAATTTAGCAGTGGGTTGCAGAGAAAAAAAATATGCTGGCAGAAAAATCCAATTGAGTGATTAAACAGCTCTTCATTTTCTGGCTTTATTTTTATGCTAACAAATTTGTTCTCTGAAAAGTGTCCACAAAGCCAAGTCTCTGATTAACACCTTTGTAAGGATGGTTTTTCACCTATTACTAAATTAAACTTGCTTCATTGGAAAGGCAGCAAGATGCATCCTCATTTCAATGTCTACTGAAATAATACAGGTTGACACCAGGAAACATTAACGCCACTGCATCCTTGCTGCTTTCTCATGTGGAAGTCTGTTTAATGTGAAAACAAGGTGATATCTAATTAGCACACAGGTAAGGAATTACGAAAATCTTTATTTAAGGGTTAAGATGTTTCTCACAAAATTGTTGCCCCAATGCATCATTGAAATTCAAGCTGGAAAGATGATTTTAATATATCACTTGTACATTTTGTATTGCTCTTCTGGTGACAATGTAGTTTGTTTTTGTCAATTACCATTTTAATAACAGGGTAAAGAAAATTAAGTGGATTTTTGAAAGAAAACTATACTGTCAATATACTATTAAAACAAATTAAAATGGTAAAAGTTATTGTACTTTAAGTAAAAATAAAAGAGCAAAAATATCAATCCCAGTTTTGATTACTTAAATTAACAAAAAAAATGCATATAGCAAAGGATAGTTTCAATCTGCCTACCTCTGGGTTATGGGTCCAGCATGCTTCCATTGCAGTACTCTGCTGCACATGTAAGTGCAAGAGATCCTGAAGCACTCACTCATCATGGGAAAGTACCAATGTGTTTCTTCGTTGGTTGATGGAAGAAACATCTTACAAAAACTCTCCAGATTATTGATTTTTTAATGTTTTTCTAGGAAACGTTCTAGATGTATGCTTATTAGCCTTTGTCAGTATGTACTTTTTGCAAAGTGTCTCTGTGGCGCAATCGGTTAGTGTGTTCGGCTATTAACCAAAAGGTTGGTGGTTCAATCCCACCCAGGGACGTAATTGACCTTATGATCAGATTTTGGTGATATTTAAGTAGACAAGTCAAAATTTCAAACCCCCTCTTATTGTGTAGGGTACCTGGCCTTCTCTGATGTAATCAGAGTTAGATTTGATTCAGTGATTTTATAAAAAACAGCTAGGAAGCACAATTTAGCAGTGGGTTGCAGAGAAAAAAAATATGCTGGCAGAAAAATCCAATTGAGTGATTAAACAGCTCTTCATTTTCTGGCTTTATTTTTATGCTAACAAATTTGTTCTCTGAAAAGTGTCCACAAAGCCAAGTCTCTGATTAACACCTTTGTAAGGATGGTTTTTCACCTATTACTAAATTAAACTTGCTTCATTGGAAAGGCAGCAAGATGCATCCTCATTTCAATGGTAAGTCAACCTTCTTGCCCTATGTTCCCTCTCAACGGATGAAGACGCATCATTATCTACCGCAGTCATTTTGGCCCAATAGATATGCAAGAAGTTAAGATTCCCCTTTCTTTGCAGGTAGAGGAAGGAAAAGGAAGAGGTCTGTAGCCTCTTCAAGATCGCAGGACCAGAGATTGTCCTCTGCTTGTGCCAAATCCACTGCATGACACTGGGGCTTTCTTGCAGGAGCCCACACCAGTGGGGGCACGTCTAAAACTCTTCAGTCAGTTCTGGATTCATTCGGACCTGGACTCGTGGGTTTTACAAATAGTGTCCCAAGGGTACAAACTGGGGTTTCAAGACGTTCCCCCTCACCGATTGTTCAAATTGGCCTTAGTCAGCAGGGAGAATGTTTTTATTCAAGCCTCTTCGTGGTCCCGAAGCCGGACGGCTCAGTCAGACCAATCTTAAATCTGAAATCCCTCAATTTCTTCCTAAAGAAATTCCATTTCAAGATGGAATTTCTCAGGGCAGTGATCTCCAGTCCGGAGGACGGAGATTTCATGGTTTTGGTAGACATAAAGGATGCCTACTTACATGTTCCCATTTAGCCACTGCCTCAAGCTACCTAAGGTTTGCAATTCAGGATTGTCATTACCAATTTCAGACATTGCCGTTTGGTCTGTCCACGGCTCCGAGGATTTTCACCAGGGTGATGGCGGAAATTATGGTTCTCCTTCGCAAGCAAGGAGTCACAATTATCCCGTACTTGGATGATCTCCTGATAAAGGCGAGATCCAGGGACCAGTTGGTGCAAAACATCTACTCTCCCTGACAGTTCTTCAACAACATGGTTGGCTCCTAAACTTGCCAAAATCGCAGTTGGTCCCAATGACGCGGTTGTTGTTTTTGGGAGTCATACTGTTAGGCGCCGGGGTCCGCTTGATGTTCTGCGCGGCCCGGCGCCTAGCAACTAGAGACGCCGTGCACGTACAGCCGCCGGCTCCCTAGCAACGCTAGACGCCGGGCGCGCTGAGCCGCACGGACCCTAGCAACGGGGACGCCACTGGCGGACCGCGTTCCCCGTTGCTAGGCTTTAGGAAATTAAGATATTCACCTGCTCTCTGGCCGTGCAGCAAGGCAGCTGCACGGCATTTATTCTAATCAGCCTTTAGCAGCTGATTGGAGGACTCCTTGTTAAATACACTCCCAGGGCTTCTCACAGACGCCGGTAATAGCTTCCTGCATGCTGCCTTTGTTTGCTGAGAGTCTGTTTCCAGTCCTGCTGTATCCGGTCATTCCAGTCCGCAGAAGTCCGGTATTCGGGAGTTGTCATCTCATCCCAAGAGGTCGTTTGGTTCCCTGGAGTCCTGACTGATCACCGTTTTATATCCAGTGGTGTTCGTGAGTTGCGGCTCTGCCGTGTGTTGCGGCTCAGCCGCTTTACCTTTTATATTTTGTGTTTGGAGCATTTGCGGAGGGTTCCGCTTCCACAAGTCCTCTCTGGTACTTGGCGGTGCCGGGTAGGAGAATTGGACAAGTGGATATTTTGGTTGTCCTTTTTCCTGGCGGTTTCTCCGCACATATTATAGTTTTGAGTTTGCTTAGCCCCTGGCCTGGTTGTTTAGTTAGAGGGCCTCTTGTTATCACCCTGTCTCGGGTTTCCCTTTGTCTCTCATTAAGACCGGGGGGCATCGAAGTTGGGCAGACATAATCCGCCCTTCAAACGCGGCTGCCAAGGGCTCAAGAAACCGTAGTCTCTCAGGGGATTTCTGACAACACGGGTGAGACAACAGAGTTAGGGCGCCAGGGGCTATTTTCCTGTCCTGCTCCCTTCCCCAGCATTCCGTTCCAGTGCTCCAGTCCTTGCCATAAGATCTTCTCTGACCAGAGTGCTGGAATCATAACATTATTACCGGCCATACCAAAACTTAAAATTAAACGGGGTTTAATTTTTTCTCATTCAGTTTTGTGAGAGTTTATCGGCCTCATGAATCCAACAGGTTTAGGGCCAAATCCTGGTCAGCTCTTAGTCAGCCAGATTCAAGAACTTACTCAGATGGTTCAGGATCTTTCTCTTCGGGTGAAGTCGCAGGAAGATCTTTTGCGAGCTTCCCCAAGGGTAGTCCCTGAACCAAAGATGCATTTGCCTGACCGTTTTTCTGGTGATAGAAAAGAGTTTTTTAATTTTAAAGAATCCTGTAAACTTTATTTTCGTTTAAGACCGACTTCCTCGGGTACTGAATCTCAGCGGGTCGGGTTTATTATTTCTTTGCTCCAGGGGGATCCTCAGACCTGGGCATTTGGTTTAAGAGCAGAGGATCCGGCATTGTTGTCAGTTGACGCTTTTTTTGAGTCTTTAGGGCTCTTGTATGATGACCCTGATAGAGAGGCGTCCGCTGAAAGTCAGTTGCGCGCTCTCAGACAGGGTAGAAATCCTGCAGAGGTTTATTGTACGGAGTTTCGCCGTTGGTCGAACGACTGTGGCTGGAATGACCCAGCCCTGCGCAGTCAGTTTCGCCTCGGCTTATCAGAGTCTATAAAAGACAGTCTCCTTCAGTACCCCGCTCCTGAGACTCTCGATAAACTCATGGAGCTTTCTATTAAGATTGATCGTCGTCTCAGAGAGCGGAGGGCTGAAAAAGGAGCACCTGTAAGGTCAAGTCCGTGTGTATATTCCATTCCTGAAGACGTAGAGGAGACCATGCAGATGGGTCTCTCCCGGCTGTCTCCTGAAGAAAGAGCCAGAAGGCAAAATTCTGGTCTTTGTCTGTACTGTGGGGGTAAGGGACATTTTGCTCGTAATTGTCCGAACAAGTCGGGAAACGCTTTGACCAGGTGAATTGTGAGGGGGTTCACCTAGGTCTGCAGCTTATCTCCTCGAATAACTCCCTTTTAGTCCCAGTTAAAGTTTCCTTTGGCAGCCTCAGTTCTTCGGTGTCGGCTTTTGTTGACAGTGGAGCTGCAGGAAACTTTATGGATTTAACTTGGGCTAAGGCCTTAGGCATTCCTCAGTTACCTTTGGGTAGGTGTGTCACCATGCATGGCTTAGATGGGAGTCCGCTGTCTAATGGGATTATTTCTCTCCGTACACCCCCTGTACTACTTACAGTAGGAGCTCTACATTCCGAGAAAATCGAGTTCTTTCTTACACATTGCCCAGCAGTTCCAGTTGTTCTGGGTCACCCTTGGCTGGCCTTTCATAATCCCACCATTGATTGGCGGTCGGGGGAGATTTCACATTGGGGTACTTTTTGTGATAAGGAATGTATCACGTTTCCAGTCAGAGTAGCAGCTATCATTCCAGAACTCATTCCGGTGGAATACCAGGAGTTTGCTGATGTTTTCTCCAAAGGCAATGCGGACATTCTGCCTCCCCATCGGCCTTATGATTGTGCTATTGAGTTAATTCCTGGTGCCGCATTGCCAAAGGGAAGATTATATGCATTATCCGGGCCAGAAACTGCGGCTATGAATGATTATGTAAAGGAGAGCCTTGAGAAAGGATTTATTAGACCATCAAAATCTCCTTTAAGTGCAGGCTTCTTCTTTGTGGAGAAAAAGGATGGCTCGCTTAGACCTTGCATTGATTTTAGAGCCCTGAATAAGATCTCAGTTAAAAACACCTATCCTTTGCCGTTGATTTCTGTACTCTTTGATCAGTTACGTTCTGCTGTGATTTTTTCTAAAATTGACCTTAGAGGAGCGTACAACCTCATCCGAATTAAATCTGGAGATGAGTGGAAAGCGGCCTTCAGTACTCAGTCGGGTTACTACGAATACCTGGTGATTCCGTTCGGCCTGTCCAATGCTCCGGCAGTTTTTCAAGACCTCATTAACGATGTGCTCCGTGACTTCCTAGGGAAATTCGTGGTCGTTTACTTAGACGACATCCTGATTTTTTCTAAATCAATGGAACAACATGTTACCCAGGTGCGTCTGGTTCTTCAAAAGTTATGTGAGAATCATTTATATGCCAAGCTGGAGAAGTGTGAGTTTCATGTCACGGAAGTATCTTTTTTAGGGTACATAATTTCCCCTCAGGGATTTTCCATGGAACCAAAGACACTCCAGGCCATCCTTAGTTGGGCGCAACCCACCAATTTAAAAGCAATTAAGCGTTTTTTAGGGTTTGCGAATTATTATAGGAGGTTCATTCATTCTTTTTCTGACCTGGTTGCTCCCATTGTAGCTCTGACAAAGAAAGGAGCAGATCCTACCAACTGGTCGCGTGAAGCTGAGTTGTCCTTCCGGGCCTTGAAACAAGCCTTTGTTTCGGCTCCAGTCCTCAGACATCCTAATCCGGAATTGCCCTTTGTGGTGGAGGTTGATGCCTCGGAGGTTGGAGTGGGGGCTATCCTTTCTCAAAAGGATCCGGAGTCTCTGGAGTTACATCCTTGTGCCTTTATGTCCAGGAAATTCTCCTCCGCTGAATCCAACTATGACGTTGGTAATCGGGAGTTACTGGCGGTAAAATGGGCTTTCGAGGAGTGGAGGCATTGGCTGGAGCGAGCAAAACATACTATTTCGGTATTGACTGACCATAAGAACCTGCAATACATTGAATCGGCTAAGCGGCTTAATGCCCGGCAGGCATGTTGGGCATTATTTTTTACGCGTTTCAAATTTATAATCACTTTCAGGCCTGGTTCCAAGAATACTAAGGCTGATGCCCTGTCACATAGCTTTCTTCCGGTTCACAATAACAATCCTGTTACCCCCATACTTCCATCTTCGGTCATCTGGGCGGGCCTCACACAAGATTTATTTACCCAGTTAAAACAGCTTCAACACCAAGCTCCTGGAAATACTCCTGCTGGTCGTCTTTACGTCCCTGAGTTTTTGAGAGTTACTGTTTTAACGGAATTCCATGATAACAAAGTTTCAGGGCATCCAGGAGTCTCTAAGACATTGGAGTTAGTCTCTCGCTCAGTATGGTGGCCTGGTCTTTCTAAAGACGTCAAGGAATTTGTTTATTCATGTCAGGTTTGTGCACAGCATAAGGTTCCCCGTTCCTTGCCCATCGGGCAACTTATGCCCTTAAATGTTCCTCTCAGGCCGTGGTCTCATATTTCCATGGATTTTGTGGTTGACCTTCCCCTTTCAGCCGGATTCCGAGTCATATGGGTGGTAGTGGACCGTTTTAGTAAAATGGCTCATTTTATTGCTCTTCCCCGATTGCCTTCTGCCCAAGGGTTGGCAGTTTTGTTTCTCCGCCATGTATTCAGGCTTCATGGGTTGCCTACTGATATTGTTTCTGATCGGGGTCCACAATTCATCGCACAATTCTGGAAATGTTTTTGTGCCTCATTGAAGATGAAATTGTCGTTAACATCCGGTTACCACCCACAATCCAACGGGCAAACCGAACGAGTTAACCAATCATTGAAACAATATTTGCGCTTGTATTCAGCCAAACTCCAGAATGATTGGTCCGAGTTTCTTACGTTGGCTGAATTTGCTTACAATAATTCTTGTCATTCCTCCACTAAAGAGTCTCCATTCTTTTCAGTTTTTGGTTTTCACCCCAGAGCTAATTCTTTTTTTCATCATTCCTCAGTCTCCTCGCTTACCTTAACCTCCCATCTCAGAGCCATTTGGAAAAAGGTGCACCTTGCTCTCAGAAAAGCGGCCTTTCGAGAGAAGAAATTTTCTGACAGGCTCCGACGTCCTTGCACTTTTAAGGTGGGAGATAGGGTGTGGTTGTCGACTCGCAACATCAGGCTTCGACAATCCTCAGCTAGACTGGGACCCAAATTTATTGGGCCATTTCTTATTATTAAAAGAGTCAACCCAGTTGCCTTTCGGTTACGTTTACCAAGATCTCTCAGGATTGGAAATACGTTTCATTGTTCCCTGTTGAAACAATACGTTTCTTCCAGTAGATTTCCTCGGAAGATCTCTCAGGGTAGATCTCCAGTGGATGTACAGGGACAACAGGAGTTCTTGGTAGAGAAGGTTCTCGATTCCAAATTGTCCCGGGATCGGCTGTATTTTCTGGTTCACTGGAAAGGCTATGGTCAGGAGGAAAGGTCTTGGGTCCTAGATAAGGATCTTCATGCCCCGAGGCTCAAGAGGGCATTTTTTCGGGAATTTCCTCAGAAACCTGGCTTTAGGGGTTCCTTGACCCCTCCTCAAGGGGGGGGTACTGTTAGGCGCCGGGGTCCGCTTGATGGTCTGCGCAGCCCGGCGCCTAGCAACTAGAGATGCCGTGCACGTACAGCCGCCGGCTCCCTAGCAACGCTAGACGCCGGGCGCGCTGAGCCGCACGGACCCTAGCAACGGGGACGCCACTGGCGGACCGCGTTCCCCGTTGCTAGGCTTTAGGAAATTAAGATATTCACCTGCTCTCTGGCCGTGCAGCAAGGCAGCTGCACGGCATTTATTCTAATCAGCCATTAGCAGCTGATTGGAGTACTCCTTGTTAAATACACTCCCAGGGCTTCTCACAGATGCCGGTAATAGCTTCCTGCATGCTGCCTTTGTTTGCTGAGAGTCTGTTTCCAGTCCTGCTGTATCCGGTCATTCCAGTCCGCAGAAGTCCGGTATTCAGGAGTTGTCATCTCATCCCAAGAGGTTGTTTGGTTCCCTGGAGTCCTGACTGATCACCGTTTTATATCCAGTGGTGTTCGTGAGTTGCGGCTCTGCCGTGTGTTGCGGCTCAGCCGCTTTACCTTTTATATTTTGTGTTTGGAGCATTTGCGGAGGGTTCCGCTTCCACAAGTCCTCTCTGGTACTCGGCGGTGCCGGGTAGGAGAATTGGACAAGTGGATATTTTGGTTGTCCTTTTTCCTGGCGGTTTCTCCGCACATATTATAGTTTTGAGTTTGCTTATCCCCTGGCCTGGTTGTTTAGTTAGAGGGCCTCTTGTTATCACCCTGTCTCGGGTTTCCCTTTGTCTCTCATTAAGACCGGGGGGCATCGAAGTTGGGCAGACATAATCCGCCCTTCAAACGCGGCTGCCAAGGGCTCAAGAAACCATAGTCTCGCAGGGGATTTCTGACAACACGGGTGAGACAACAGAGTTAGGGCGCCAGGGGCTATTTTCCTGTCCTGCTCCCTTCCCCAGCATTCCGTTCCAGTGCTCCGGTCCTTGCCATAAGATCTTCTCTGACCAGAGTGCTGGAATCATAACACATACTGGACACAGAAGAGGTTTTCTTCCAGTGGAAAGGCTATGGAGATCCAGAGTCTGGTCAAACAAATTCTGAAACCAGCAAGAGTGTTAATCCATCAATGCATTCAGTTGCTGGGGAAGATGGTTGTGGCCTACGAGGCCATTCAGTTTGGCAGGTTCCATGCCAGAGTGTTCCAGTGGGACCTGTTGGACAATTGGTCCGGATCCCACCTACACATGCACCGGAGGATAATCCTGTCTTCCAAGACCAGAATCTCACTCCATTGGTGGCTGCACAGTTCTCACCTCCTAGAGGGGCGATGGTTCGGGATCCAGGACTGGATCCTAGGGACCACAGATGCAACCCTCCGAGGCTGGGGAGCAGTCACACAGGGGGAAAATGTCCAAGGAAGATGGTCAAGTCAGGAAAGTTGTCTCCACATAAATGTTCTGGAGTTAAGGGCCATTTAATAACTGCAGACACAGTACACACTGGGACGGGTGCCCAGCATCCTCAACAGACTAAGAGAAAAGGATTTACCGGTAGGTATTAAAATCCTAGTTTCTCTAACGTCCTAGAGGATGCTGGGGACTCCGTAAGGACCATGGGGATAGACGGGCTCCACAGAGTTCATGATCTTCACTGAGGTAGCGTACAGCACTGCAGCTGTGCGCCATTGCTCCCATACACCTCACATACTCCGGTCACTGTAAGGGTGCAGGGCGCAGGGGGGGCGCCCTGGGCAGCAATATAAACCTCTTTTTGGCAAAAATATAACATATATACAGCTGGGCACTGTATATATGTATGAGCCCCCACCAATTTTACAGTTTAAGCGGGACAGAAGCCCGCCGCCGAGGGGGCGGGGCTTCTCCCTCAGCACTCACCAGCGCCATTTTTTCTCCACAGCACCGCTGAGAGGAAGCTCCCCGGACTCTCCCCTGCTTATACCACGGTAGAGATGAGGGTTGAAAAGAGAGGGGGGGCACATAATTCGGCGCAAATTACATACAGCAGCGCTACTGGACAAACATTAAGTTACTGTGTTATTCCTGGGTTATATAGCGCTGGGGAGTGTGCTGGCATACTCTCTCTCTGTCTCTCCAAAGGGCCTTGTGGGGAAACTGTCTTCAGAAAAAGTATTCCCTGTGTGTGTGGTGTGTCGGTACACGTGTGTCGACATGTCTGAGGAAGAAGGCTATATTAGAGAGGAGCAGGAGCAAATGAATGTGGTGTCTCCGCTGACACCTGATTGGATGGATATGTGGAATGTTTTAAATGCTAGTGTAAACTCATTGTACAAAAGATTAGACAAGGCTGAAGCTTTGGGACAGTCAGGGACTCAACCCATGCCTGATCCTATGTTGCAGGGACTGTCAGGGTCTCATAAGCGCCCACTATCCCAGATTGTTGACACAGATACCGACACGGATTCTGACTCCAGTGTCGATTACGATGATGCAAAGTTACAGCCAAAATTTGCAAAATCCATTCGATATATGATTATGGCAATAAAAGATGTTTTGCACATCACAGAGGAACCCCCTGTCCCTGACAAGAGGGTACATATGTACAAGGGAAAGAAGCCTGAGGTAACCTTTGAGGGGGTCACACGAGCTGAACGAGTTATGTGAAAAAGCTTGGGAATCTCCAGATAAAAGACTGCAGATTTCCAAAAGGATTCTTATGGCGTATCCTATTCCATCAACGGATAGGTTACGATGGAAATCCTCACGTAGGATGGACAAAGCATTAACACGCACAGCTACAGTTGGAAAATCAAATTTTTTACCTTATGTTCCCTCACAGCATAAGAAAGCTCCGCATTATCAAATGCAGTCCTTTCAGTCACAAAGAAACAAGAAAGTGCGAGGTGCGTCCTTTCTTGCTAGAGGTAGGGGCAGAGGAATAAAGCTGCACAACACAGCTAGTTCCCAGGAACAGAAGTCCTCCCCGGCCTCTACAAAATCTACCTCATGACGCTGGGGCTCCACTGGCAGAGTCCGGCCCATGTGATGTCATGCAGCTGCTCTGACCACGCCTCCTGTTTCTCCGTTGCCGACCCCATTTTGAAACCGTGCCCCCGCACCGCTCCATCTCCGACTTGGAAATGGAGTGTTGTTGACCCCCCCCCCCCCCCCCCCTTCACCGATTCACAGGCAGAGGTGATCGCATTATCTGCGGGGTGCCGCAGAAAATGCAGGCGTATGCTCTTAGCAGTTTTTGCAGTTGGATTGCGATCCAACCTGAATCAGGCCCCATTACCTATCACAATGCACTGCGGGTAGTACAAAATGGGGTTAATATAGGAGAAAAACCCCCAGAGCTGTGCTCCTTAACTGTCCCTGGTGGCTAGTGGAGCGGCTGCCCAGTAATCAGTGTCCACGCCAGTGCGCACACGGCCCGCCCCCATCAGCGGCCTCGTGATCCCGGAGGGCGGTGTGTGTGTGACTGACCTTAGGAAGAAACCGGAGCCTCCGCTGCAGTGACCCAGCAACCGGGGCACGGGAGTATACTGCGCCACTGGGAGTGATGGAGCTGCAGTAAAGAGGTCTATTAGACCTAGCCTGCTGCAGCCCTTGTAGATTCTTATAAAAAAAGTTCTTCTTTTCTTGCCAAAATTAATAGCTAAGAATAGGCTGCCTGAGGCAGCCCCCTGTTAAGTGGCCTGCTACTGAAGGCACCAACTACAAACTGAGCTCCCTGTTCATGGAAGCGAGGTTATAGAGGAGGGGGCGCTGAGCATCTTGGGAACAGTCAAAAGCTTTGAGCCTGTTGGTGCCTCAGATCAAGATCCTACTCTGGTGTACATATACAATGTGAATCCTTGTGGAGTCCAGTGTACCCCACAGAAGAAATGAATGCGTCACACCCATTGGCAGCAACATTAGAATAGCTGCTGATGGGCACAATTGAGAAAGGAAGGGGGGAAAACATTTGAATCCAGCACATATATGTAATTTGAATATGTAATTTGTACCTTCCTACTTTAAAATGTAATGGATGAACCTCACCCTGTGAGAACTATCTTCATGATCAAGAGATCTCATATGCAAGATAAGTATGTGTTGGGATAGGGCTGTGGAGGGCGGCTGCTCGGGCACACCCCTGTCAAGTTAAGGAGATTCAACTGAGGAAGCACAAGGGAACTCTCATCTGGGAACAACAACTGCAGGGAGAACACATTTTCAGCCTTCTGCTGCCTAATACTGAAGCACCCCCAAACAACAAACCAAATGCAACAACTACTGCAAGCATTCCTGGGGGAAGGCCTGCAGCAGATGGATTTGCATATAGTGATGTCATCCAAGCAGTGGGCATAGTTGGCTGCAACCCTCGTCTGCATATGAAAAGAGAAAAGGGTCACGCAGGGCATGGCGGCCTTTGTGGGGTTGCGCTTGGATGACCCCTAAATCGCTTTATACACCCCCACCCCCCATCAGTGTGGGCTCATGTTGGCCATGCCCCAGCCCCTGAAGCATTCAAGCTGATTTCTTGCAGCAGCTGGACCCAGAAACAGCTCCAGAGTTGCTCTACAAGACAAGTAAAAGGGTGTGAGCCCTGCAGCACCACCTGTAGTTTGCATACACACATATATAGGACAGCATCTCTTATATGCCCCAGGGTCAATAAAATAGTATCCTTATCTAGGGTATCCATCCCCTCAGATAAGGTATCCGTCCATGCCGCTACAGCACTACACACCCAGGCCGACGCAATTGCCGGTCTGAGTAAGGTACCTGAATGTGTATAAATGGACTTCAGGGAAATCTCCTGTTTGCGGTCAGCAGACTCTTTGAGGGTAGCCGTATACTGGGACGGGAGGGCTACCTTCTTGGATAAGCGTGTTAATGCTTTGTCCACCCTAGGGGAGGATTCCCATCGTAACCTATCCATTGATGGGAAAGGATACGCCATAAGAATCCTTTTGGAAATCTGCAGTCTTTTATCTGGAGATTCCCAAGCTTTTTCACATAACTCGTTCAGCTCGTGTGACCCCCTCAAAGGTTACCTCAGGCTTTTTCACCTTGTACATATGTACCCTCTTGTCAGGGTTCCTCTCTGATGTGCAAAACATCTTTTATTGCCATAATCATATATCGAATGGATTTTGCCAATTTTGGCTGTAACTTTGCATCATCGTAATCGACACTGGAGTCAGAATCCGTGTCTGTATCTGTGTCAACAATCTGGGATAGTGGGCGCTTATGAGACCCTGACAGTCCCTGCAACATAGGATCAGGCATGGGTTGAGACCCTGACTGTCCCAAAGCTTCAGCCTTGTCTAATCTTTTGTGCAATGAGTTTACACTAGCATTTAAAACATTCCACATATCCATCCAATCAGCTGTCAGCGGAGACACCACATTCATTTGCTCCTGCTCCTCTCTAATATAGCCTTCTTCCTCAGACATGTCGACACACGTGTACCGACACACCACACACACAGGGAATGCTTTTTCTGAAGACAGTTTCCCCACAAGGCCCTTTGGAGAGACAGAGAGAGAGTATGCCAGCACACACCCCAGCGCTATATAACCCAGGAATACACAGTAACTTAATGTTTGCCCAGTAGTACTGCTGTATGTAATTTGCGCCAAATTATGTGCCCCCCCCCCCCTCTTTTCAACTCTCTTGTCTACCGTGGTATAAGCAGGGGAGAGTCCGGGGAGCTTCCTCTCAGCGGTGCTGTGAAGAAAAAATGGCGCTGGTGAGTGCTGAGGGAGAAGCCCCGCACCCTCGGCGGCAGGCTTCTGTCCCGCTTAAACTGTAAAATTGGCGGGGGCTCATACATATATACAGTGCCCCGCTGTATATATGTTATATTTTTGCCAAAAAGAGGTTTATATTGCTGCCCAGGGTGCCCCCCTCCCTGCGCCCTGCACCCTTACAGTGACCGGAGTGTGTGAGGTGTATGGGAGCAATGGCGCACAGCTGCAGTGCTGTGCGTTACTTCAGTGAAGATCATGAAGTCTTCTGCCGCCTCTGAAGTCTTCTTTTCTTCTCATACTCACCCGGCTTCTATCTTCCGGCTCTGCAAGGGGGACGGAGGCGCGGCTCTGGGACGGACGGCGAGGGTGAGATCCTGCGTACCAATCCCTCTGGAGCTAATGGTGTCCAGTAGCCTAAGAAGCTGGACCTTGCAACTCAGAGAGTAGGGCTGCTTCTCTCCCCTCAGTCCCTCGATGAGGGAGTCTGTTGCCAGCAGTGCTCCCTGAAAATTAAAAACCTAACAAAATACTTTCTGTCAGAAAGCTCAGGAGAGCTCCTGAAAAGCACCCAGTCTCCACTGGGCACAGTATCAAACTGAGGTCTGGAGGAGGGGCATAGAGGGAGGAGCCAGTGCACACCCAGAACTAAAGTCTTTCTTAAAGTACCCATGTCTCCTGCGGAGCCTATCTATCCCCATGGTCCTTACGGAGTCCCCAGCATCCTCTAGGACGTTAGAGAAAATAGGATTTTAATACCTACCGGTAAATCCTTTTCTCTTAGTCCGTAGAGGATGCTGGGCACCCGTCCCAGTGCGTACTGTGTCTGCAGTTATTAAATGGCCCTTAACTCCAGAACATTTATGTGGAGAAAACTTTCCTGACTTGACCATCTTCCTTGGATGTTTTCCCCCTGTGTGACTGCTCCCCAGCCTCGGAGGGTTGCATCCATGGTCCCTAGGATCCAGTCCTGGATCCCGAACCATCGCCCCTCTAGGAGGTGAGAACTGTGCAGCCACCAATGGAGTAAGATTCTGGTCTTGGAAGACAGGATTATCCTCCGGTGCATGTGTAGGTGGGATCCGGACCACTTGTCCAACAGGTCCCACTGGAACACTCTGGCATGGAACCTGCCAAACTGAATGGCCTCGTAGGCCGCAACCATCTTCCCCAGCAACAGAATGCATTGATGGATTAACACTCTTGCTGGTTTCAGAATTTGTTTGACCAGACTCTGGAACTCCATAGCCTTTCCACTGGAAGAAAGCCTCTTCTGTGTCCAGTATGACTCCCAGAAACAACAACCGCGTCATTGGGACCAACTGCGATTTTGGCAAGTTTAGGAGCCAACCATGTGTTAGGGTCTCCTGCCCTGTGCTGCCACGTCGTCATGGCAACCGGGAGACAAGTGCTAGTGGAGTAACCTGAGCGCAGCTGATACTCCGGTTCGGGTCTTTTGCTGTGCAGTGGTTATAGGCTCTGTGCACGGCAGGGGATCCGGTGCTGGTTTTTGTGCTCACAGTCTGTGAGGTCTGAGTGGGGCGTGGACAGCACCTGCTTTATAGGGCCTCTTTTCAGGGTGAGCAGATGCTGCTGAATCTTTGTTGGTTAGTCAGTTCATGAAAGTTAGCCAGTACTGTGTAGCTTTGTATTTGTTTGTTGCTTACTGCAAATAGGCCTGGGGATTTGGTATTACACTCTGCCAATCCAGACCTAGCAGTAAGACTGGAGTCAGTCGTTTAGCTTGCTGGGGTTCTGTTACTACTCTGTGAACTTAGCAAGTTTGCGGCTGTATTCTAAGACTTGCCTGTCTAATCCTGTCTCACTGTGCTAGGTGTCAGGGGTCAGTTTAGTGGCAGTAAGCTAAAACCTGTACACTGCAAGTGAGAATTAGGATTGTGGAGATTCTCCTTGTGTCTATCTTTCCATCTCTGACCAAGGAGTTTACTGCCACACCCGTTGGTAACCCTTTAGGGTTTTGCTGTTGCCCTTAGCAACAGCATTTCGGGTTCTCTACGTATTAAAACACAACATCTTGCTTTTTTCCATCTGAGCAGTTCTAATACAAGGGAGATACCCAGTTCCTTAGCCTCTGGGCTTCTCTGTTCACTTTGTGTGTGTTTTGTTACCCTATCACCTTCTGTGTACGTTATGTCATATTCCCCAGTTTGTCTGTGAGTCCATTTGTTTTGCATAACAGTTCAAACACCAGTACATTCCTGCAGACACTGGAGTGCATAACAGTTCTGACACCAGTACTTTCCTGCAGGCACTGGTGTGCATAACATATTCAGCAGCCTAATACTCCTGTTGAAATTTTGTGGGAATATGGAGCATACCCCTCAAAATACGTTGCAACAGGTGGTCGATCAGGTGCAGGTCCTGACTCGACAATTTAATGATTTGTCCATTAAAATGCACACCTCCCAGGCTGCTGGCGGAGCTCCCGCAGCAGCAGCACCTGCAGGGGTTAAGGAGCCGAAAGTAAATCTCCCGGATCGTTTTTCTGGAGATCGCTCGCAGTTCTTTTGTTTCAAGGAGAGCTGCAAGCTATACTTCCGGCTTAGGCCTCAGTCTTCTGGGTCGGAGATTCAGCGGGTGGGCATAGTGATTTCCTTGCTACAAGGAGACCCACAGGTCTGGGCATATGGGTTGCAGCCTGACTGTCCGTCGCTTAAAAGTGTTGATGCTTTTTTTACGGCACTGGGCATGTTGTATGATGACCCTGACAAGACGGCCTCAGCCGAGGCTCAGATTTCGATCCTTAAGCAAGGGCGAAGGCCAGTTGAGGTTTACTGTACGGAGTTTCGGAGGTTGGCCCATGATACCCAGTGGAATGACCCAGCCCTGAGACACCAGTACCGAAGAGGTCTTTCAAACCAGATAAAGGACCAACTGGTACAATATCCCTTGCCTGATAGCTTGGATCAGCTCATGCAGTTATCCATCCGGGTGGATAGACGGCTGAGAGAGCGTAGGCTTGAAAGGGAGACTGAGATTTCCTTCCTTCCCAAGGGAACCTCAGACTCTGAGGAATTTTCTGAGGAGCCTATGCAGATTGGGGCTACCCGCCTCTCCTCGCGTGAGAAGATGCGGAGGAGACAGCAGGGGTTGTGTTTGTACTGTGGGAATAAAGGTCATGTGGTAGTATCATGCCCAGAAAAGCCGGAAAACTTCAGGGCCTGAGGGTGATGGGAAATATCCTGTCAGGCCAGAAGTCAGAATTTCCCAAGAAGACTTTTATCATTCCGGTGACCTTGAAGATCCTCGGTCAAACTGTCAAGACTGAGGCCTTTGTGGACAGTGGGGCCGACGGGGTTTTTATGGACCGCCAATTCGCCCTGAAACACTCTGTTCCCTTAGTACCCTTGGCATCGGAAATTGAGATTTGTGGGTTAAACGGGGAACCATTATCCCAAGGTAAAATTACCTCTTGCACTAGCCAGATTTCTTTGTTTATTGGAGCCACACACTCTGAAAAATTGTCCTTTTATGTGACTGTCTGTACTTTTGCCCCATTGGTGTTGGGGTTACCCTGGTTAAGGGCCCACAATCCTCAATTTGACTGGGTTTCTGGGGAGATTCTTAGTTGGGGTACTGATTGTTTCAGGAGTTGCTTGAGCCTTCCAGTCAGGCTCTCGCAGCTAAGTTTGCCAGGATTGCCAGGGTGTTATGCAGATTTTGCCGACGTGTTCTCCAAAAAAGTTGCAGAGGTACTACCTCCCCATCGCCCCTATGACTGTGCCATTGATTTGTTGCCAAATGCTAAGCTTCCCAAGAGCAGGTTGTACTCCCTGTCACGTCCTGAGACTCAGGCTATGGCAGAGTACATTCAGGAGAACTTGGCTAAGGGATTTATCAGACCTTCACAGTCTCCAGTTGGGTCGGGGTTCTTCTTCGTGGGTAAAAAGGACGGTTCGTTGCGACCCTGCATCGACTTCAGGGAATTGAACCGTATCACGATTAAAAACTCATACCCACTGCCTCTCATTTCGGTCTTGTTTGACCAGCTTCGTACTGCCACCATTTTTTCTAAGATTGACCTACGCGGTGCGTACAATCTAATCCGAATAAGAGAGGGGGATGAATGGAAGACTGCCTTTAATACCCACTCAGGGCATTATGAATATTTGGTGATGCCTTTTGGGCTCTGTAATGCCCCGGCAGTCTTCCAGGATTTCATGAATGATGTGCTCAGGGAATATTTGGATAGATTCTTAGTTGTATACTTAGATGACATCATAATCTTCTCCCATTCCCTGGAGGAACATCGGAAGCATGTACGCTTAGTCCTCCAGAAACTCAGAGACCACCGGCTTGGGGCGAAGCTGGAGAAGTGCGAATTTGAAGTTCAGCAAATCGCATTTCTAGGATATATTATCTCCCCAGAAGGTTTCCAAATGGAGGGTTCCAAGGTACAGGCAGTCCTGGATTGGGTGCAGCCCACTAGTTTGAAGGCGCTTCAGCGTTTCCTGGGCTTTGCAAATTTTTATAGACGATTTATCGCTGGATTTTCGTCTATAGTGGCGCCCTTGGTGGCACTCACTAAGAAAGGGGCGGATGTTGCTCACTGGTCTTGTGAGGCTAAAGCGGCTTTTGCCCGTCTCAAAAGGGCATTTGTTTCGGCCAAGGTGCTGCGACACCCAGATCCAGAGCGTCCTTTTGTGGTGGAGGTGGATGCCTCTGAGATGGGTATTGGGGCAGTGCTTTCTCAGATGGGAGTGTCTGATAATCGCCTTCATCCCTGTGCTTACTTTTCCCGTAAATTTTCGCCTGCCGAGATGAATTATGACGTGGGTAACCGGGAATTGTTGGCTATTAAGGATGCACTCGAGGAGTGGAGACACTGGCTTGAGGGGGCTAAGTTTGTGGTCTCAATTCTCACTGACCATAAGAATCTGGCATATTTAGAGTCAGCGAAGCGTCTCAATGCCAGGCAGGCACGATGGGCTTTGTTTTTTGCTCGCTTTAATTTTTTGATAACATATCGCCCTGGGTCAAAAAACATCAAGGCTGATGCGCTCTCGCGGAGTTTTGCTCCAATCCAGGAGACCACGAGGAGCCGTTGCCCATTGTTTCCCCATCATGTATTAAAGTGGGCATTACCCAGGACCTCTTATCATTAGTCCTTAGAGCACAGGAGCAGGCTCCTCCAGACCTTCCGGTAGGTCTTTTGTTTGTGCCTCCTAGGTTAAGACAGCGAGTGTTCCTGGAATTCCATGCCAAGAAGTCGGCAGGTCACCCGGGTATTGCCAGAACTCGGGAGTTGCTATCTAGGGCGGTGTGGTGGCCCTCGGTGGCTAAGGATGTGGATCAGTGGGTTCGGGCATGTGACATCTGTGCCCGAAATAAGACTCCTAGAGGGGTTCCTGTGGGCCCATTACATCCACTCTCTATCCCATCTAAGCCATGGACCCACATTTCAATGGATTTTGTGGTGGACTTGCCCAAATCCTCGGGGATGACAGCCATCTGGGTTGTCGTTGACAGGTTTTCGAAGATGGCGCACTTCGTTCCACTGGTTGGGCTGCCATCAGCCAGACGCCTGTCTGAATTATTTATGCTGCATGTTGTGCGTCTCCACGGGTTGCCACTTGATGTGGTCTCTGACCGCGGATCCCAGTTTGTGGCCAAATTCTGGAGGGCATTTTGTTCCGATCTCCAGATTTCTGTCAGCTTGTCGTCAGGCTACCATCCGCAGTCTAATGGGCAGACTGAAAGGGTGAACCAGTCCTTGGAGCAGTTCCTCAGGTGTTATGTCTCCAAGTGTCAGACTGACTGGGTTGCTCATCTGTCCATGGCGGAGTTTGCCTATAACAACGCGGCTCACTCTGCTACAGGGATCTCTCCCTTCCTTTGTGTGTATGGGCATCATCCTAAGGCCAATTCTTTTGACCCCCTGGACTCCACGCCTGGTGGTTCCTCTGTGGTTTCGGTCCTTAGAGGTATTTGGCGGAAAGTGAAGAAAGCCCTTGTGTCTGTGTCATTAGTGACCAAAAGGGTTTTTGATAAGCGGAAAAGACCCTGCAGCTTCAAATTAGGAGACTTCGTCTGGTTGTCTACCAAGAATTTGAAGTTGAGACAGCCATCTCATAAGTTAGGGCCCGGTTCATCGGCCCTTATAAGATCACCAGGGTTATCAATCCGGTGGCATTTCAGTTAGATCTGCCCCGTTCTTTGGGTATCAATAAAACATTTCATTGTTCCCTTTTAAAACGGGCGATTAGTAATCCTTCTTCCAGTGGAAGACCTTCCCCTCTTCTGATACGTGGCCAGAGGGAGTTTGTTGTTGAAAGGATTCTTGACTCCAAGGTGGTTCGGGGTCGGCTGTCATTTTTGGTGCACTGGAAGGGGTATGGCCCGGAGGAGCGGTCGTGGGCGCGCAGTTGTGATCTTCATGCCCCCAGACTGATACGCTCTTTCTTCTCGCAGTTCCCCGATAAACCCGGTGGTAGGGGTTCTTTGACCCCTCGTCAGAGGGGGGGTACTGTTAGGGTCTCCTGCCCTGTGCTGCCACGTCGTCATGGCAACCGGGAGACAAGTGCTAGTGGAGTAACCTGAGCGCAGCTGATACTCCGGTTCGGGTCTTTTGCTGTGCAGTGGTTATAGGCTCTGTGCACGGCAGGGGATCCGGTGCTGGTTTTTGTGCTCACAGTCTGTGAGGTCTGAGTGGGGCGTGGACAGCACCTGCTTTATAGGGCCTCTTTTCAGGGTGAGCAGATGCTGCTGAATCTTTGTTGGTTAGTCAGTTCATGAAAGTTAGCCAGTACTGTGTAGCTTTGTATTTGTTTGTTGCTTACTGCAAATAGGCCTGGGGATTTGGTATTACACTCTGCCAATCCAGACCTAGCAGTAAGACTGGAGTCAGTCGTTTAGCTTGCTGGGGTTCTGTTACTACTCTGTGAACTTAGCAAGTTTGCGGCTGTATTCTAAGACTTGCCTGTCTAATCCTGTCTCACTGTGCTAGGTGTCAGGGGTCAGTTTAGTGGCAGTAAGCTAAAACCTGTACACTGCAAGTGAGAATTAGGATTGTGGAGATTCTCCTTGTGTCTATCTTTCCATCTCTGACCAAGGAGTTTACTGCCACACCCGTTGGTAACCCTTTAGGGTTTTGCTGTTGCCCTTAGCAACAGCATTTCGGGTTCTCTACGTATTAAAACACAACATCTTGCTTTTTTCCATCTGAGCAGTTCTAATACAAGGGAGATACCCAGTTCCTTAGCCTCTGGGCTTCTCTGTTCACTTTGTGTGTGTTTTGTTACCCTATCACCTTCTGTGTACGTTATGTCATATTCCCCAGTTTGTCTGTGAGTCCATTTGTTTTGCATAACAGTTCAAACACCAGTACATTCCTGCAGACACTGGAGTGCATAACAGTTCTGACACCAGTACTTTCCTGCAGGCACTGGTGTGCATAACACCATGTTGTTGAAGAACTGTCAGGGAGAGTAGATGTTTTGCACCAACTGGTCCCTGGATCTCGCCTTTATCAGGAGATCATCCAAGTACGGCATAATTGTGACTCCTTGCTTGCGAAGGAGAACCATCATTTCCACCATCACCCTGGTGAAAATCCTCGGAGCCGTGGACAGACCAAACGGCAACGTCTGAAATTGGTAATGACAATCCTGAATTGCAAACCTCAGGTAGCTTGATGCAGTGGCTAAACGGGAACATGTAATTAGGCATCCTTATGTCTACCAAAACCATGAAATCTCCTTCCTCCGGACTGGAGATCCCTACCCTGAGAGATTCCATCTTGAAATTGAATTTCTTTAGGTAGAAATTGAGGGATTTCAGATTTAAGATTGGTCTGACTGAGCCGTCCGGCTTCGGGAGCACGAAGAGGCTTGAATAAAAACCTTCTCCCTGCTGACTAAGGCCGATTTGAACAATCGGTGAGGGGGAACGTCTTGAAACTCCAGTTTGTACCCTTGTGACACTATTTGTAAAACCCACGAGTCCAGGTCCAAATTAATCCAGAACTGACTGAAGTGTTTTAGACGTGCCCCCACTGGTGTGGGCTCCTGCAAGAGAGCCCCAGCGTCATGCAGTGGATTTGGCAGAAGCAGAGGACGATCTCTGCTCCTGCGATCTTGAAGAGGCTACAGACCTCTTCCCTCTTCTCCTTCCTCTACCTGCAAAGAAAGGGGAATCTTAACTTCTTGCATATCTATTGGGACAAAATGACTGCGTTAGACAATGATGCGTCTTCATCCGTTGAGAGGGAACATAGGGCAAGAAGGTTGACTTACCTGCGGGAGCTGCCGAGATCAAATTAACTAGGCCGTTGCCAAACAAGGCTTCACCTTCATAGGGAAGAGACTCCCTTTCTTCTTGGAGTCAGCATCAGCATTCCCTTGGTGAATCCACAATGCCCTCCTATCCGAGACTGCCATGAAATTGGCCCGTGAACTCAAGAGTCCTATATCCCTTGCAGTCGTAAGTATGCTGCAGTGTCCTTGATATGATCCAACGTAAGGAGTATCCCATCTCTCCAAGATATCTATATCGGAAGACAAGGTATTCGACCAATTCTTGAATACTACTACTCACCCATGCGCATGTAATGGCAGGTCTAAGTAATGTACCCGTGGTTACATAACTAGAAATAATGTAGCTTCCTGCATACGATCCGCTGGATTTGTGACAGGGCCCCGTGCAGAACAGGGGGTGACTCCCACTTTATTCTGTCCGCAGCAGGAAATGAATAAACAATCGGAAACCTTTTGGGGATTTGAAACCATCTTGTCGAGCTGGCCCAGACTTTCTCAAACAGAGATGGAGGAACGTTACATCAGCTTTCATTATATATCTATATATACATACATATAGACCCCTTTGTCAGGAACAGCAGGGTCCTCAGTGATGTTAATATGTCCTTAATATCCACAATCATGTACTGAATGCTCCTTGCCAATATAGGATCTAATCAGGAAATATTATGGTCGACATAGGAATCAGTATCCGAGTCAGTATCAGTGTGTAGTAACATTTTTGCGGGCCTGAGGGAAAAGAAGCATAGCCATGAACATCACATCTATTCTCTACGTCTGTGTCTGGGACACAGATTTATCCAACCTCACTCTGATATTATTGAAACTTTCACCCAGTCAGTTATTGGTGGTGCCAACAGGGCCACCATCATATGTCTGCATTCCTAATATAGTTTCCTCTTGGGAAAAACATTCAGCCACCGACATGTTGACACACATGTACCAAGTACCCACAGACACATCGGCTTATGGGGGATAGACCTACAGTAAATCTGTCAGAGGGACAGAGAGGATTTTTTAGCTCACAACCCAGCGCCAAAAGTACACAGTCTGGGAAATAATAAACTCTATAGTGATAGACTTGTAACGCTCTATAGATGTGCTGGTGAGGTGAGGAAGAAGCCCCGCCGCTGTAATGGCACGCTTCTGTCCCGCTCAGAAACAAATAATTAATTACGCTGGCGGGGTAAGGACAGTGCCCAGGCACTAATGTCCACTTTTGCCAGCCTTTTGTGAGGAATTTATGCTGCCCAGGGTGCCCCCCCCCCCACCCACCCACATGCCCTGCACCCTGCAGTGCCTGTGTTTGTGTGGAAGCATGGCGCACAGCATTCCGCTCGCTGCGTGGTACCTCAGAATGCCGTCACTGGAGAAGAAGTCTTCTGTTCTTCTGCTACTCGCCTGTCTTCTGACTTCTGGCTCTGTAAGGGGGTGATGGCAGGCTACGGGAGTGGGCATCTAGGCGTACCCAGCGATCAGCACCCTCAGGAGCTAATGGTGTCCTGTCAGCCAGAAGCAGAGCCATTGAACTCACTAGAAGTTGGTCATACTTCTCTCCCCTAAGTTCCACGAAGCAGGGAGACTGTTGCCAGCAGCCTCCCTGAAAATAAGAAAAACTAACATAAGTATTTTCAGAGAAACTCAGTAGAGCTCCCCTGTAGTGCATCCAGTCTCACTGGGCACAATTCTAAAACTGGAGTCTGGAGGAGGGGCATAGAGGGAGGAGACAGTTCACACCCTTTGAAAGTCTTAAAGTGCCCATGTCTCCTGCGGATCCCGTCTATACCCCATGGTTCTTAATGTGATCCCAGCATCCTCTAGGACGTATGAGAAAACAAATAACGCACACACGAGGAGGAGAGAACAAAGGAAGCTATAAGGAGGGGAAGGGAGGGGAGGGGAGGGGGGGGGGGAGGTAAGGTAGTAAAGGGATATTGGATAAACTACAACCTTATACATATTCATTAATGTACCAGTAGTTAGAAGTAGAAGAGCTCTAACAGAAACCACAAAGCTTATCTAAAGCCACACCACACTGGATATGCCCAATCTCATTTGATCTTTGAAGCAAAGCAGTATTGGACTTTGTTACTACCAAGCAGTCTCCCATCCATGTATTATCAGATTCTTTAGGTGTTTTTAAACTACCAACACCCTTTTCTTGGTACTGTACATTTAATTTTTACACATATTCTTTTATGTACCAGAAGTTAGAAGTAGAAGAGCTCTAACAGAAACCACGAGCTCATCTACAGCCACAGCACACTGGATTTGCCCAATCTCTCCTGATCATGGAAGCTGAGCAGTATTGGTCCTGGTTTTAGTACTTGGATGGGAGACCACCAGGAAATACCAGGAGCTGTGTGTATTTTTACAATACCAACACCGTTCTCTTGATGCATTCCATTTTGAAACATTGGGGCAGATCTATTAAGCCTGGTGAACTGATAAAGTGCAAGGTGATAAAGTACCAGCCAGTCAGCTCCTAACTGTCATTTTTCAAACCCAGCCTGTGACATGGCAATTAGGAGCTGATTGGCTGGTACTTTATCACCATGCAAATTATCATTTCACCAGGTTTAATAAATCGTCCGCTTATTCATTTATGTACGAGTAGTTAGAAGTAGAAGAACTCTAACAGAAACCACTAAGCTCATCTACCGCCACACCACACTGTATATGCCCAATATCACCTGATCTTAGGCCTGGTTTGTTCTTGGATGTGAGACCACCTGGGAATACCAGGTGCTGTAGGTAGTTTTATACTACCAACACCGTTCTCTTGATGCATTCTATTTTGAAACTTATTCATTGATGTAGAAGTTAGAAACAGCAAAAATCATCTACAGCCGCATCACACTGGATATGTCCAATCCAGTGGCGTAACTAGAAATTTTTCTCCCCCAAGCCAAAAAATTCTTCGGCGCCCCCCCCCCCCCCCTTCATGCTCCATAATTGGGAGCAAGAAAGGGATAAATATGCGCGCGCCTAAGGCGCGCGCGTCAAAAAAGGGGCGTGGTTTTGTTGGAGTGGGCGTGGTTTCGCATAAAGGGGCGTGGCATTGCAGGAAAAGACTACCTTATACCCCAGTTTTGCAACCTGCACGCCCATACGTTGGCCACCACAGGAAAGAAAAATAATCCTGATTCATGCGCCTTACATTATTTGTCATTTTTCCTCCTTATAGTAATGCCCAGTATACATTATGCCACATACTGCAATGGCCCTTAGACATTATGCCGCACACAATAATGCACGACACAATATGCACACACTGTAATGCCCCCGACACATTATGCCACACACCGTAATGTCTGTGACACATTATGCCACACACCGTAATGCCTGTGACACATTATGACAGGAATCGCAATGCCCGTTATACATTATGCTACACACTGCAATGCCGCTGATACATTATAGCACATACAATGTCTGTGACACATTATGACACACACCGCAATGTCCGTGATACATTATGCCACACACTGCAATGCCCGATACATTATAGCACATACAATGCCTGTGACACATTATGCCACACACTGCAATGACCTTGAGACATTATACCACAATGCCCGTGATATAGTATACCATACACCGTAATGCCTGTGACACATACCGCAATGCCCTGCCTGTTATACCCTATGCCACACATCGCAATGCCCGTTATGTATTATGCCACACTGCAATGACCCTGAGACATTATACCACATACCACAATGCCCGTGATATAGTATACCACACACCGTAATGCCTGACACATTATGACACACACCGCAATGTCCGTGATACATTATGCCACACACTGCAATGACCCTGAGACATTATACCACATATCACAATGCCCGCGATATAGTATACCATACACCGTAATGCCTGCGACACATTATGACACACACCGCAATGTCCGTGATACATTATGCCACACACCGTAATGCCCATTACACATTAAGTCCTACAGTAAGGCTTATAATTACTTTTCAATTACCTGCTCGTTGTCAGGGGTTTCATGCACTGGGTGTCATGCTCGTTGCCAGGGGTTTCATGCTCTTGGTTCCATGCACGGTGCCAGGGGTTTTCATGCTCAGGGTGTCATGCTCGTTGCCAGGGGTTTCATGCACTGGGTGTCATGCTCGTTGCCAGGTGTTTCATGCACTGGGTGTCATGCTCGTTGCCAGATGTTTCATGCACTGGGTGTCATGCTCGTTGCTAGGAGGTAGTCCTTGTTGCTAGGGCTGTGCTCCCAGTGCCACATATGTCCCCAGTGCCAGATATTCCCCCACGGTGCCAGGTACTTACATGCCCCAGTGCCAAATATAGTCGTCCCCCCCATGTGCCAGGTACACATATGCCCCCAGTGCCAGATATTCCCCCCCAGTGCCATATATGCCCCCAGTGCCAGATATTCCCCCCAGTGCCATATATGCCCCCCGTGCCATATATGCCCCCAGTGCCAGATACCCCCCCCAGTGCCATATATGCCCCCAGTGCCAGATATTCCCCCCCAGTGCCATATATGCCCCAGTGCCAGATATCCCCCCCAGTGCCAGATATGCCCCCAGTGCCAGATATTCCCCCCAGTGCCAGAAATGCCCCAGTGCCAGATATTCCTCCCCCCCCCGTGCCATATATGCCCCCAGTGCCAGATATTTACCCCCCCCCCCCCGCCGTCGCTTTTTGGAGGGACACGGAGGGCACAGCTCGTCTCTCCTGTGTCCCTCCTGCTGCATCATCTCCGGCGGCCGCGGGTCTAATAGGGGGAAGTGCCGGTTCGTGAGCCAATTAGAGCTCACGGACGGCACTTCCCCCTATTAGACCCGCGGCCGCCGGAGATGATGCAGCAGGAGGGACACAGGGAGGCGCGCTGTGTGCCCTCCGTGTCCCTCCAAAAAGCGGCGGAGGGAAGGAGACTGCAGACTGACATGCGGACGCTCGTCCGCATGTCAGTCTGCTGTAAATCAGTGGCACCCCCGCAGCCCCTCGCCCCCAAGCCACCGCGAGGACTGCGGGGGCAGTAGTTACGCCACTGGTCCAATCTCATCTGATGATGGAAGCTAAGCAGTGTTGTGCCTGGTTTGTTTTTGGATTTCAAGTCCTGCCTTCTGGTTTGGCCACGGCACCTCGGATATTCACCAAGGTCATGGCCGTGATGACGACCCTTCACCATTAGAGAATCAGGATCCTGCCAAATCTGGACGACTTGCTGATCCTGGTGAACTCCCAAGAGGTTCTCCACAGTTATCTGGAACTGGCGGTCCAATTCCTAAAAGTCCACGGGTGGCTCATCAACTGAAAAAAGTCCTCGCTGGTCCCTGCTCGGAACATTGTGCACCTAGGGGCACTGCTGGACACACACAGCCAACAATTGTTTCTGTCTCCAGAGAAAGTCCTGAAAATTCAGGACAGTATCGTCCTCTCTCGCCCAAGAGTGTTGATACACACGGCGATGCAAGTACTAGACCTCATGGTGTCGGCTTTCGATATGGTAGAGTACGCTCAATTTCATTACCGCCCTCTGCAGAGGTTAATCCTCTCCAAGTGGGACGGCCTGCCTCATCGGATGATGTCTCAAATGATCTCCTTGACTTCGGAGGTTCGTCTGACACTGAGCTGGTGGCTACAGGACCAACAGTTGAGCAGGGGCCATCCCTTCTGGATCTCCAACTGTGTCCTCCTGACAATGGATGCCAGTCTTTTGGGCTGGGCCATGGTGTTGGAGCAACACTTTCTCCAGGGTCGGTGGACCAGGGAGGAATCTCTCCTCCTGATATACATTCTGGAATTGCAGGCAGTGTTCAATTAATTGACACTGGCCCTGCCTCTAGTACAGAACAGGCCTGTTCAAGTACAATCTGACAACGCCACCACGGTAGTGTACACAAATCATCAAGGCGGCACTCGAAACTGCATGGCAAAGCTGGAAGTATCAAAAATCCTCCGTTGGGTAGAAAGTCATCTGACAGCAATATCGGCAGTGTTCATTCCCGGAGTCCTCAACTAGGAAGCGGATTTCCTCAGTCGTCAGGACGTTCACGCTGGAGAGTGGAGAGGCCGCAGCAGAAATGTCTGCACTGGTGTCAGTAGGTGACTGAGGCAGGGATGACTGGGAGATAGTGGGTGACTGAAGCATGTATGAGTGGGAGATAGTGGGTGACTGAGGCCGGGGTGACTGGGAGATAGTGGGTGACAGGGAGATAGTGGGTTACTGAGGGAGGGGTGATAGGAAGGGGTTGGGTAAGTATGGGAAGAAAGTGGGTGACAGGTATAATAAATGACTAAGGCAGGGGTGATAGGGAGATAGTGGATGACTGTGGCAGGGGTGACAGGGACAGTAAGAGACTGAGGCAGGGGTGACAGGGATAGTGGCTGACTGAGGCAGGGGTGACTGGGAGATAGTGGGTGACTGAGGCAGGGTTGACAGGGATAGTGGGTGACTGAAGCAGGGGTGATAGGGTGACAGTGGGTGACTAAAGCAGGGGTGACTGGTATAGTGGGTGACTGAGGCAGGGATCGCAGATATAGTGGTTGACTGAGGCAGCGGTGACTGGGAGATAGTGGGTAACTGAGGCAGGGGTGACAGGGAAAGTGTGTGACTCAGGCAGGGGTGATAGGGAGATAGTGGGCTGCATATCTCTGCCTCACTGCAGCAGCACATTCCTGCTTCAATGACAGCAGCACATCCCTACCTCACTTATAGCAGCACATCCCTGCCTCGCTGACAGCAGCACATCCCTGCCTCGCTGACAGCAGCACATCCCTGCCTCGCTGACAGCAGCACATCCCTGCTTCGCTGACAGCAGCACATCCCTGCTTCGCTGACAGCAGCACATCCCTGCTTCGCTGACAGCAGCACATCCCTGCCTCGCTGACAGCAGCACATCCCTGTCTCACTGACAGCAGCACAGCACTGCTTCGCTGACAGCAGCACATCACTGCTTCACTACCAGCAGCACATCCCTGCCTCACTGGCAGCAGCACATCCCTGCCTTACTGACAGCTGTATATAGGGCCTAATTCAGACCTGATCCCTGCTGTGCATATTCACACAACAGGAGATCAGGTCTGAAGTGCGTGTGTGCTGGTGCCGCAGTGCACCGGCACATGCCAGAGATGCGATCAGCATCTCTGCCCAGTGAGCGCCTCTGCCTGATTGACAGGCAGAGGCGGTCACTGGGCAGGAGGAGTCGGGCCAGCGGCGTTGTGCCGCCATTTTGGGGGCACAGTCAGGACAACGCAGACATGACCGGACCGTATGGGGGCGGGCCGTGACGGCTGCGTGACCCGGACAGCAACGGGCCTTATTTACTAAAATCTCAGATAAATTTTATGGCATTTATGTGCAGTCTAGTTTGCACAGTTGATAGAGTGTTGATCTTGCACTATCAATGTAAGCCTCACATAGGTTTGATACACATGTAAGTTTGTTTTTATTTTACTACATTGTGGTTTGTGGCTCTATACCATGTAATGCATGTCTTTTAACAGTAGTCAAGTCTTCCAATGTGCTTGTTAGTGAAACCCAATAGATAGCTTTATTTTATTTTGTTTCTTCAAATATTGAATGCATATGTCTTATAACTTTTTTTTTTTTTTCAATATACAGGTTGAGTATCTGTATATACATTTTTATTATAAGATTTTCAATGACACAAGTACATCCAAGTTGCAGATTATGGATTGTGAAGGACAAATCAACCATATAAACAATTTAAGCAATTTAAATTGCATGCAGGTAGTAGAATATCAAACTCCTTGGATGAGAGTTGGTCGTAATAAACTAGGATAGAAAAGAATAAAGTAGAAAATAAGATTTTAAACCTACCGGTAAATCTTTTTCTCGTAGTCCGTAGAGGATGCTGGGGACTCCGTAAGGACCATGGGGATAGACGGGCTCCACAGGAGACATGGGCACTTTAAGAAAGACTTTAGTTCTGGGTGTGCACTGGCTCCTCCCTCTATGCCACAGTTAGAGAAACTGTGCCCAGAGGAGACGGACAGTATGAGGAAAGGATTTTGTTAATCCAGGGCAAGATTCATACCAGCCACACCAATCACACCGTATAACTTGTGATAAACTACCCAGTTATCAGTATGAAAAAACAACATAGCATCAGTGCAGGACCGATGCAACTATAACATAACCCTTATTGAAGCAATAACTATATACAAGTATTGCAGAAGTAGTCCGCACTTGGGACGGGCGCCCAGCATCCTCTACGGACTACGAGAAAAAGATTTACCAGTAGGTTTAAAATCTTATTTTCTCTAACGTCCTAGAGGATGCTGGGGACTCCGTAAGGACCATGGGGATTATACCAATGCTCCAAAACGGGCGGGAGAGTGCGGATGAATCTGCAGCACCGATTGAGCAAACATGAGTTCCTCCTCAGCCAGGGTATCAAACTTATAGTATTTTGCAAAGGTGTGTGAACCCGACCAAGTAGCAGCTTGACACAGCTGTAGTGCCGAGACCCCTCGGGCAGCCGCCCAAGAAGAGCCCACTTTCCTCGTGGAATGGGCCTTGACCGATTTCAGTAACTGCAATCCAGCCATAGAATGCGCTTGCTGAATTGTGTTACAAATCCGGCGAGCAATAGCCTGCTTTGAAGCAGGGGCACCAATCTTGTTGGTTGCATACAGGACAAACAGCGCTTCAGTTTTCCTGACTCTAGCCGTCCTGGCCACGTAAATTTTCAAAGCCCTAACCACATCAAGTAACTCGGAATCCTCCAAGTCACGCGTAGCCACAGGCACCACAATAGGTTGGTTCATATGAAAAGATGAGACCACTTTTGGTAGGAATTGAGGACGGGTCTGCAATTCCGCTCTATCCACATGGAATACCAAATATGGGCTTTTATGTGACAAAGCCGCTAATTCCGACACTCGCCTAGCCGAAGCCAAGGCTAATAACATGACCACCTTCCATGTGAGATATTTTAACTCCACTGTTTTAAGTGGTTCAAACCAGTGTAATTTTAGAAAACTTAACACCACGTTAAGGTCCCAAGGTGCCACCGGAGGCACAAAAGGAGGCTGAATATGCAGCACTCCTTTTACAAAAGTCTGAACTTCTGGAAGAGAAGCCAATTCTTTTTGAAAGAAAATGGATAAGGCCGAAATCTGGACCTTAATAGAGCCTAATTTTAGGCCCAAATTCACTCCAGTTTGTAGGAAGTGAAGGAAACGGCCCAGATGGAATTCTTCCGTAGGAGCATTCCTGGCCTCACACCAAGAAACATAATTTCGCCATATACGGTGTAATGTTTTAACGTTACATCCTTCCTAGCCTTTATCAGCGTAGGGATGACCTCAACCGGAATGCTAGGATCCGGCATTCAACCGCCATGCCGTCAAACGCAGCCGCGGTAAGTCTTGGAACAGACAGGGCCCCTGATGCAACAGGTCCTGTCTTAGAGGGAGAGGCCACAGATCTTCTGTGAGCATTTCCTGCAGATCCGGATACCAGGTCCTCCGTGGCCAATCTGGAACAATGAGGATTGTTCTCACTCCTCTTTGTCTTATTATCCTCAACACCTTGGGTATGAGAGGAAGAGGAGGAAATACATAGACCGACCGGAACACCCATGGTGTCACTAGGGCGTCTACAGCTACTGCCTGAGGGTCTCTTGACCTTGCGCAATACCTCTGTAGCTTTTTGTTGAGCCGGGACGGCATCATGTCTATCTGTGGCAGTTCCCACCGACTTGTAATCTGTGCAAAGACTTCCTGATGAAGTCCCCACTCTCCCGGATGTAGGTCGTGTCTGCTGAGGATGTCTGCTTCCCAGTTGTCCACTCCCGGAATGAACACTGCTGACAGTGCGCTTGCGTGATTCTCCACCCAGCGAAGAATTCTGGTGGCTTGTGCCATCGCCACTCTGCTTCTTGTGCCGCCTTGGCGGTTTACATGAGCCACTGCGGTGACGTTGTCTGACTGGATCAGAACCGGTTGATCGCAAAGTAAGGTCTCCGCTTGACGTAGGGCATTGTATATGGCCCTTAGTTCCAGGATGTTGATGTGAATACAAGTCTCTTGACTTGACCAAAGACCTTGGAAATTTCTTCCCTGTGTGACTGCTCCCCAACCTTGGAGGCTTGCGTCTGTGGTCACCAGGATCCAGCCCTGAATGCTGAATCTGCGTCCCTCGAGAAGGTGAGCACTCTGCAGCCACCACAAGAGTGATACCCTGACCCTGGGGGACAGGGTGATCAACCAATGCATCTGTAAATGTGACCCGGACCACTTGTCCAGTAGGTCCCATTGGAAAGTCCTCGCATGGAACCTGCCGAATGGAATGGCCTCGTATGATGCCACCATCTTTCCCAGGACTCGAGTGCAGTGATGCACTGACACCTGTTTTGGTTTCAATAGGTTCCTGACAAGAGTCATGAGTTCCTGGGCCTTTTCTATCAGGAGATAAACCCTCTTCTGGTCTGTGTCCAGAATCATGCCCAAGAAAGACAGACGAGTAGTAGGAATCAACTGCGACTTCGGGATATTGAGAATCCAGCCGTGTTGCTGTAACACTTTCAGTGAAAGTGATATGCTGTTCAGCAACTGCTCTCTTGATCTCGCTTTTATGAGATCGCCCAAGTACGGGATAATTGTGACACCTTGCTTGCACAGGAGCACCATCATTTCCGCCATTACCTTGGTGAAAATTCTCAGGGCCATGGAGAGACCAAACAGCAACGTCTGAAATTGGCAATGACAGTCCTGTACCGCAAATCTGAGTTACGCCTGATGAGGTGGATAAATGGGGACATGAAGGTATGCATCCTGTACACAAATGCGGACAACAGGTGTCAAGCCGTGTGTTGCCTTTTTCAAGCTGTAATAAGTAGGGATAAGGACGTTAACCACCTCGGAACATCCTCCCTTATATGTCACCTGCAGCGCATTCATCATAAGTCAGTGACAAGTTCAAAAACTTTGGATGACAGCGGAAGCAGTCCACTAACCACTAAATCCCTTCCTCTTGTAACCAAGCTCCTGCAAACCACACCACCAACTCCCTCAGTGTCAATTTCCTCCTTAGACAGGAGAGCCAATAGTCCTGCAGGCCATGTCACTGGCAAGTCTGACGAGTCCTCTCCTGCCTGGGATTCCTCCGATGCATCCTTGAGTGTAACGCCTACTGCTGCTGGCGCTGCTGTTGTTGCTGCTGGGAGTCGATCGTCATCCCAGAGGGGAAGTCGGAAGACCACTTGTACTTCTTCCAGTAAGCAATTGACTGTCCAACAGTCCTTTGCGAGGAAGATGAAATATCACAGCAGTCATCCTGCTGCAAAGCGGATAACTCAGGTCTGGGTGGTGAGAAACGTGGTTCCGGTATCCATCGTTAATTTAGAGGCAACTAGAGACTTGATTGAGGTACTGTGTCCCCGGTACCAAATACCCTCTAGGTTCCATTTCTCTAGGCAGGCGATACCGAAAATGTACACAGACCTCAGAAAAAGAGTCACCAGTGTCCTAAAAAATGCAGTTGTACCCAATGTCCACTTGTCTGTGGTTAAGTGGAGCAGGGCAGACTCAGGACTATATGACTGTGACAGCCCACTGGGTAGATGTATTGCCTCCCGCAGCAAGAACAGCAGCGGCGGCACCAGTAGCAGCATCTCGCAATTGCCAACTCGTTCCTAGGCAGGCTACGCTTTGTATCACCGCTTTCCATAAGAGGGCACACAGCTGACAACCTCTTACGGAAACTGAGGAACATCATCGCAGAATGGCTTACCCCAATTGAACTCTCCTGGGGATTTGTGACATCGGACAACGCCACCAATATTGTGCGTGCATTACATCTGGGCAAATTCCAGCACGTCCCATGTTTTGCACATACATTGAACTTGGTGGTGCAGAATTATTTAAAAAACGACAGGGGCGTGCAAGAGATGCTGTCGGTGGCCCGAAGAATTGCGGGCCACTTTCTGCCTTCAGCCACCGCATGCCGAAGACTGGAGCACCACCAAACATTCCTGAACCTGCCCTGCCATCATCTGAAGCAAGAGGTGGTAACGAGGTGGAATTCAACCCTCTATATGCTTCAGAGGATGGAGGAGCAGCAAAAGGCCATTCAAGCCTATACATCTGCCCACGATATAGGCAAAGGAGGGGGAATGCACCTGACTCAAGCGCAGTGGAGAATGATTTCAACGTTGTGCAAGGTTCTGCAACCCTTTGAACTTTCCACACGTGAAGTCAGTTCAGACACTGCCAGCCTGAGTCAGGTCATTCCCCTCATCAGGCTTTTGCAGAAGAAGCTGGAGACATTGAAGGAGGAGCTAAAACAGAGCGATTCAACTAGGCATGTGGGACTTGTGGATGGAGCCCTTAATTTGCTTAACCAGGATTCAATCTGTTGAAATCAGAGCACTACATTTTGGCCGCCGTGCTCGATCCTAGATTTAAAACCTACATTGTATCTCTCTTTCCGGCAGACACAAGTCTGCAGAGGTTCAAAGACCTGCTGGTGAGAAAATTGTCAAGTCAAGCGGAACGTGACCCGTCAACAGCTCCTCCTTCACATTCTCCCGCAACTGGGGGTGCGAGGAAAAGGCTAAGAATTCCGAGCCCACCCGCTGGCGGTGATGCAGGGCAGTCTGGAGTGAGTGCTGACATCTGGTCCAGACTGAAGGACCTGGCAACGATTACTGACATGTCGTCTACTGTCACTGCATATGATTCTGTCACCTTTGAAAGAATGGTGGAGAAAAAGAGGCAATTTGGAGGCCCTTGCACAAACTGGCTTTATTCTACCTAAGTTGCCCTCCCTCCAGTGTGTACTCCGAAAGAGTGTTTAGTGCGGCCGCTCACCTTGTCAGCAATCGGCGTACAAGGTTACTTCCAGAAAATGTGGAGAAGATGATGATCATCAAAATTAATTATAATCAATTCCTCCGTGGAGACATTCACCAGCAATTGCCTCCAGAAAGTACACAGGGATCTGAGATGGTGGATTCCAGTGGGGACGAATTAATAATCTGTGAGGAGGGGGATGTACACAGTGAAAGGGGTGAGGAATCGGAGGATGATGAGGTGGACATCTTGCCTCTGTAGAGCCAGTATGTGCAAGGAGAGATTGATTGATTCTTTTTTGGTGGGGGCCCAAACCAACCAGTCATTTCAGTCAGTCGAGTGGCAGACCCTGTCGCTGAAATGATGGGTTCGTCAATGTTTTTCTTTTCAATCTAAGCCCCTGCAGTATTCTGTAAGCATCTGCTTCGCTATGATGATCAACAAGTCACAAGGGAAAACACTCAGGGCTGGAGGCGTAGATCTTAGGACCAGCTGCTACAAGCATGGCAGAGGTGTCACTATCACTGGTGACACCCAGAGAGGCGGCGAGGGAGATTGTAATGCAGTGCGCGCAGATAAGCAGCGCAATGGTAAAAAGGAGGCATGGTCTCATAGGTAGGGGCGTGGCCTGAATCACCATTTTGTTGCTGCGGGTATCCCGGGGGTTGGGGGCTGTACCCGGGGACTAGTGTGTGAGTGGTGCTGGCTCCTGCACAGTGACAGAAACTGGGTGTTGCACGTAATGTCACAGTGAAACACCCATATTCTGTCACTGAAGAAGAGCCGGCACTTTGGTGTCACCCCACTTGGCGGGTGACACTCGGGTGTGTGCCGCAACCCCGTTGTGATGCCACTGACCCATGGGAAGCTTTACGTGGCTTACCCATGTGTTAGTAGCCCCAAGCATCTTTTGTGTTAGTCCCTGAAGAAAAACTTCAAATATTGTTTACAATTTTGTAATCAATGGCCTAATTCAGTAAGGATTGCAAATTCTGCTAAGTAACAGAATTTGCAATCCTTTGGTTCGCATGCTGGGGCATTCCATCACAGGGCATGGCTACCCAGCATGCCGCCTCCCTTCTTGACCACGCTGAAATTGCAGTCTCAGTGCAGTTCAGCGTGATCATAAAAAATGGGTTAGCCTCCTGTTGGTGCAGACTGTACGTGTGCGCAGGAAGCCGCCACCATTTTTGTGATCGCAACGGCTGCATGTGATGTCATGCAGCCGCTCTGACCACGCCTCCTGTTTCTCCGTTGAAGCCCTGCCACCGCACCGCTCCATCTCCGACTTTGAAATGGAGTGTTGCTGACCCCCCCCCTCCCGCACCGATTGACAGTCACAGAAAATGCAGGCGCATGCGTATGCTCTTAGCAATTTTTGCAGTTGGATTGCTTATTGTGATTGCAATCCAACCTGAATCAGGCTCTATTACCTATCACAATGCACTGCAGGTAGTACAAAATGGGGTTAATATAGGAGAAAAACCCCCAGAGCTGTGCTCCTTAACTGTCCCTGGTGGCTAGTGGAGCGGCTGCCCAGTAATCAGTGTCCACGCCAGTGCGCACACGGCCCGCCCCCTACTGCCACGCTGGATCACGGTATAGTGTGGGCACAGAAGCCCCTTACCTCCCTTTCATCAGCGGCCTCGTGATCCCGGAGGGCGGTATGTGTGTGACTGACCTTAGGAAGAAACCGGAGCCTCCGCTGCAGTGACCCAGCAACCAGGGCACGGGAGTATACTGCGCCGCTGGGAGTGATGGAGCTGCAGTAAAGATGTCTATTAGACCTAGCCTGCTGCAGCCCTTGTACATTCTTATAAAAAAAGTTCTTCTTTTCTTGTCAAAATTAATAGCTAAGTATAGGCTGCCTGAGGCAGCCCCCTGTTAAGTGTCCTGCTACTGAAGGCACCAACTACAAACTGAGCTCCCTGTTCATGGAAGCGAGGTTATAGAGCAGGGGGCGCTGAGCATCTTGGGAACAGTCAAAAGCTTTGAGCCTGTTGGTGCCTCAGATCAAGATCCTACTCTACACCCCAATGTGAATCCTTGTGGAGTCCAGTGTACCCCACAGAAGAAATGAATGTGTCACACCCATTGGCAGCAACATTAGAATAGCTGCTGATGGGCACAATTGAGAAAGGAAGGGGGGAAAACATTTGAATCCAGCACATATATGTAATTTGAATATGTAATTTGTACCTTCCTACTTTAAAATGTAATGGATGAACCTCACCCTGTGAGAACTATCTTCATGATCAAGAGATCTCATATGCAAGATTAGTATGTGTTGGCAGAGGCGCTCACTGGGCAGAGATGCTGATCGCACTGCGGCACCAGCACACACACACACACTTCAGACCTGATCTCCTGTTGTGTGAATATGCACAGCAGAGATCAGGTCTGAATTAGGCCCTATATACAGCTGTCAGTAAGGCAGGGATCTGCTGCTGCCAGTGAGGCAGGGATGTGCGGCTGTCAGTGAAGCAGTGATCTGCTGCTGCCAGTGAGGCAGGGATCTGCTGCTGCCAGTGAGGCAGGGATGTGCTGCTATAAGTGAGGCAGGTATGTGCTGCTGTCAATGAGGCAGGGATGTGCTGCTGTCAGTGAAGCAGGGATGTGCTGCTGTCAGCGAGGCAGTGATCTGCTGCCCACTATCTCCCTATCACCCCTGCCTGAGTCACACACTTTCCCTGTCACCCCTGCCCCAGTTACCCACTATCTCCCAGTCACCGCTGCCTCAGTTAACCACTATACCTGCGACCCCTGCCTCAGTCACCCACTATACCAGTCACCCCTGCTTTAGTCACCCACTATCTCTGTCACCCCTGCCTCAGTCAACCACTATCTCCATATCACCCCTACCTCAGTCACCCACTATCCCTGTCACCTCTGCCTCAGTCACCCACTGTCACCCTATCACCCCTGCCTCAGTCACCCACTATCCCTGTCACCCCTGCCTCAGTCTCCTACTGTCCCTGTCACCCCTGCCACAGTCATCCACTATATCCCTATCACCCCTGCCTTAGTCACTGACTATTTCCCAGTCACCCCGGCCTCAGTCACCCACTATCTCCCAGTCATACATGCTTCAGTCACCCACTATCTCCCAGTCATCCCTGCCTCAGTCACCTACTGACACCAGTGCAGACATTTCTGCTGCGGCCTCTCCACTCTCCAGCGTGAACGTACTGACGACTGAGGAAATCCGCTTCCCAGTTGAGGACTCCGGGAATGAACACTGCCGATATTGCTGGCAGATGACGTTCTACCCAACTGAGGATTTTTGATACTTCCAGCTTTGCCATGCAATTTCGAGTGCCGCCTTGATGATTTGTGTACACTACCGTGGTGTCGTTGTCCGATTGTACTTGAACAGGCCTGTTCTGTACTAGAGGCAGGGCCAGTGTCAATGAATTGAACACTGCCCGCAATTCCAGAATGTTTATCGGGAGGAGAGATTCCTCCCTGGTCCACCGATGGTGAAGGGTCGTCATCACGGCCATGACCTTGGTGAATTTCCGAGGTGCCGTGGCCAAACCAGAAGGCAGGACCTGAAATCCAAAAACTAACCAGGCACAACACTGCTTAGCTTCCAACATCAGATGAGATTGGACATATCCAGTGTGATGCGGCTGTAGATGATTTTTGCTGTTTCTAACTTCTACTTCTAACTACTGGTACATCAATGAATAAGTTTCAAAATATAATGCATCAAGAGAACGGTGTTGGTAGTATAAAACTACCTACAGCACCAGGTATTCCCAGGTGGTCTCACATCCAAGAACAAACCAGGCCTAAAATCAGGTGATATTGGGCATATACAGTGTGGTGTGGCTGTAGATGAGCTTAGTGGTTTCTGTTAGAGTTCTTCTACTTCTAACTACTCGTACATAAATGAGTAAGCAGCCGATTTATTAAACCTGGTGAAATGATAATTTGCATGGTGATAAAGTACCAGCCAATCAGCTCCTAATTGCCATGTCACAGGCTGGGTTTGAAAAATGACAGTTAGGAGCTGACTGGCTGGTACTTTATCACCTTGCACTTTATCAGTTCACCAGGCTTAATAGATCTGCCCCAATGTTTCAAAATGGAATGCATCAAGAGAACGGTGTTGGTAGTATAAAACTACCTACAGCACCTGGTATTCCCAGGTGGTCTCACATCCAAGAACAAACCAGGCCTAAAATCAGGTGATATTGGGCATATACAGTGTGGTGTGGCTGTAGATGAGCTTAGTGGTTTCTGTTAGAGTTCTTCTACTTCTAACTACTCGTACATAAATGAGTAAGCAGCCGATTTATTAAACCTGGTGAAATGATAATTTGCATGGTGATAAAGTACCAGCCAATCAGCTCCTAATTGCCATGTCACAGGCTGGGTTTGAAAAATGACAGTTAGGAGCTGACTGGCTGGTACTTTATCACCTTGCACTTTATCAGTTCACCAGGCTTAATAGATCTGCCCCAATGTTTCAAAATGGAATGCATCAAGAGAACGGTGTTAGTATTGTAAAAATACACACAGCTCCTGGTATTTCCTTGTGGTCTCCCATCCAAGTACTAAAACCAGGACCAACACTGCTCAGCTTCCATGATCAGGAGAGATTGGGCAAATCCAGTGTGCTGTGGCTGTAGATGAGCTGGTGGTTTCTGTTACAGCTCTTCTACTTCTAACTTCTGGTACATAAAAGAATACATGTAAAAATTAAATGTACCAAGAAAATGGTGTTGGTAGTTTAAAAACACCTAAAGAATCTGATACTACCAAGCAGTCTCCCATCCATGTATTAACAAAGTCCAATACTGCTTTGCTTCAAAAATCAAATGGATTGGGCATATCCAGTGTGGTGTGGCTTTAGATAAGCTTTGTGGTTTCTGTTAGAGCTCTTCTACTTCTAACTACTGGTACATTAATGAATATGTATAAGGTTGTAGTTTATCCAATATGCCTTTACTACCTTACCTTTCAACCCCCCCTCCCTCCCCTCTTCTCCTTATAGCTTCCTTAGTTCTCTCCTCCTCGTGTGTGCGTTATTTGTTTTCTCATACGTCCTAGAGGATGCTGGGGTCACATTAAGAACCATGGGGTATAGACGGGATCCGCAGGAGACATGGGCACTTTAAGACTTTCAAAGGGTGTGAACTGTCTCCTCCCTCTATGCCCCTCCTCCAGACTCCAGTTTTAGTATTGTGCGCAGTGATACTGGATGCACTACAGGGGAGCTCTACTGAGTTTCTCTGAAAAGACTTGTTAGTTTTTTTTATTTTCAGGGAGGCTGCTGGCAACAGTCTCCCTGCTTCGTGGGACTTAGGGGAGAGAAGTATGACCAACTTCTAGTGAGTTCAATGGCTCTGCTTCAGGCTGACAGGACACCATTAGCTCCTGAGGGTGCTGATCGCTGGGTACGCCTAGATGCACACTCCCGCAGCCTGCCGTCACCCCCTTACAGAGCCAGAAGACAGGTGAGTAGCAGAAGAACAGAAGACTTCTTCTTCAGTGACGGCATTCTGAGGTACCGAGCAGCGAGCGGAACGCTGCGCGCCATGCTCCCACACAAACACAGGCACTGCAGGGTGCAGGGCACGGGGGGGGGGGGGGGGGGGGGGCACCCTGGGCAGCATAAATTCCTCACAAAAGGCTGGAAAAAGTGGACATTAGTGCCTGGGCACTGTCCTTACCCCGCTAGCGTAATTAATTATTTCTGAGCGGGACAGATACGCGCCATTACAGCGGCGGGGCTTCTTCCTCACCTCACCAGAACATCTTTAGAGCATTACAAGTCTATCACTATAGAGTTTATTATTTCCCAGACTGTGTACTTTTGGCGCTGGATTGTGAGCTGAAAAATCCTCTGTGTCCCTCTGACAGATTTACTGACGGTCTGTCCCCCATAAGCCGGTGTGTCTGTGGGTACTTGGTATATGTGTGTCAACATGTCGGTGGCTGAATGTTTTTCCCAAGAGGAAACTATATTAGGAATGCAGACATATGATGGTGGCCCTGTTGGCACCACCAATAACTGACTGGGTAAAAGTTTCAGTAATATCAGAGTAAGGTTGGATAAATCTGTGTCCCAGACACAGACTTAGAGAATAGATGTGATATTCATGGCTATGTTTCTTTTCCCTCAGGCCCCGCTGGGTCGCAAAAATGTTATTTTGCCCAGTTACTACACACTGATACTGACACGGATACTGATACTTATGTCGACCATAATGTTTCCTGATTAGATCCAATATTGGCAAGGAGCATTCAGTACATGATTGTGGATATTAAGGACATATTAAAATCACTGAAGACCCTGCTGTTCCTGACAAAGGGGTCTATATGTATGTATATATAGATATATAATGAAAGCTGATGTAACGTTCCTCCATCTCTGTTTGAGAAAGTCTGGGCCAGCTCGACAAGATGGTTTCAAATCCCCAAAAGGATTCTGGTTGTTTATTCATTTCCCGCCGCGGACAGAATAAAGTGGGAGTCACCCCCTGTTCTGCACGGGGCCCTGTCACAAATCCAGCGGATCGTATGCAGGAAGCTACATTATTTCTAGTTATGTAACCACGGGTACATTACTTAGACCTGCCATTACATGTGCATGGGTGAGTAGTAGTATTCAAGAATTGGTCGAATACCTTGTCATCCGATATAGATACCCTGGAGAGATGGGATACTCCTTACGTTGTATCATATCAAGGACACTGCAGCATACTTACGTGAGACTGCAAGGGATATAGGACTCTTGAGTTCACGGGCCAATTTCATGGCAGTGTCGGATAGGAGGGCATTGTGGATTCACCAAGAGAATGCTGATGCTGACTCCAAGAAGAAAGGGAGTCTCTTCCCTATGAAGGTGAAGCCTTGTTTGGTGACTGCCTAGTTAATTTGATCTCGGCAGCTCCCGCAGGTAAGTCAACCTTCTTGCCCTATGTTCCCTCCCAACGGATGAAGACGCATCATTATCTGATGCAGTCATTTCGGCCCAATAGATATGCAAGAAGTTAAGATTCCCCTTTCTTTGCAGGTAGAGGAAGGAGAAGAGAGAAGAGGTCTGCATCCTCTTCAAGATCGCAGGAGCAGAGATCATCCTCTGCTTCTGCCAAATCCACTGCATGACGCTGGGGCTCTCTTGCAGGAGCCCGCACCAGTGGGGGCATGTCTAAAACTCTTCAGTCAGTTCTGGATTCATTCGGACATGGACTCGTGTGATTTACAAATAGTGTCCCAAGGGTACAAACTGGGGTTTCAAGATGTTCCCCCTCACCGATTGTTCAAACATTAAGTTACTGTGCTATTCCTGGGTTATATAGCGCTGGGGTATGTGCTGGCATACTCTCTCTCTGTCTCTCCAAAGGGCCTTGTGGGGGAAATGTCTTCAGTAAAAGTATTCCCTGTGTGTGTGGTGTGTCGGTACGCGTGTGTCGACATGTCTGAGGAAGAAGGCTATATTAGAGAGGAGCGGGAGCAAATGAACGTGGTGTCTCCGCCGACACCTGATTGGATGGATATGTGGAATGTTTTAAATGCTAGTGTAAACTCATTGCACAAAAGATTAGACAAGGCAGAAGCTTTGGGACAGTCAGGGTCTCAACCAATGCCTAATCCTATGTCGCAGGGACTGTCAGGGTCTCATAAGCGCCCACTATCCAGATTGTTGACACAGATACCGACACGGATTCTGACTCCAGTGTCGATTACGATGATGCAAAGTTACAGCCAAAATTGGCAAAATACATTTGATATATGATTATGGCAATAAAAGATGTTTTGCACATCACAGAGGAGCCCCCTATCCCTGACAAGAGGGTACATATGTACAAGGGAAAGAAGCCTGAGGTAACCTTTCCCCCCTCACACGAGCTGAACGAGTTATGTGAAAAAGCTTGGGAATCTCCTGCAGATTTCCAAAAGGATTCCCCTTTCCCATCAACGGATAGGTTACGATGGGAATCCTCCCCTTGGGTGGACAAAGCATTAACACGCTTATCCAAGAAGGTAGCCCTCCCGTCCCAGGATACGGCTACCCTCAAAGAGTCTGCTGACCGCAAACAGGAGATTACCCTGAAGTCCATTTATACACATTCAGGTACCTTACTCAGACCGGCAATTGCGTCGGCCTGGGTGTGTAGTGCTGTAGCGGCATGGACGGATACCCTAGATAAGGCTACTATTTTATTGCCCCTGGGGCATATAAGAGATGCTGTCCTATATATGTGTGTATGCAAACTACAGGTGGTGCTGCAGGGCTCACACCCTTTTACTTGTCTTGTAGAGCAACTCTGGAGCTGTTACTGGGTCCAGCTGCTGCAAGAAATCAGCTTGAATGCTTCAGGGGCTTGGGCATGGCCAACATGAGCCCCACACTGATGGGGGTGTATAAAGCGATCTAGGGGTCATCCAAGCGCAACCCCACAAAGGCCGCCATGCCCTGCGTGACCATTTTCATATGCAGACGAGGGTTGCAGCCAACTATGCCCATTGCTTGGATGACATCACCGTATGCAAATCCGTCTGCTGCAGACCTTTCCCCAGGAATGCTTGTACTAGTTGTTGCATATGGTTTGATGTTTGAGGGTGCTTCAGTATTAGGCAGCCTTCCGCCCTCTCATGTTCATCTGAAAATATGTGGTCTCCCTGCAGTTCCCTTGTGCTTCCTCAGTTGAATCTCCTTAACTTGACGGGTGTGTGCCCGAGCAGCCGCCCTCCACAGCCCTATCCCAGCACATGCTTTTCTTGCGTATGAGATCTCTTGATCATGAAGATAGTTCTCACAGGGTGAGGTTCATCCATTACATTTTAAAGTAGGAAGGTACAAATTACATATTCAAATTACATATATGTGCTGGATTCAAATGTTTTCCCCCCTTCCTTTCTCAATTGTGCCCATCAGCAGCTATTCTAATGTTGCTGCCAATGGGTGAGACACATTCATTTCTTCTGTGGGGTACACTGGACTCCACAAGGATTCACATTGGGGTGTAGAGTAGGATCTTGATCTGAGGCACCAACAGGCTCAAAGCTTTTGACTGTTCCCAAGATGCTCAGCGCCCCCTCCTCTATAACCTCGCTTCCATGAACAGGGAGCTCAGTTTGTAGTTGGTGCCTTCAGTAGCAGGCCACTTAAGAGGGGGCTGCCTCAGGCAGCCTATTCTTAGCTATTAATTTTGACAAGAAAAGAAGAACTTTTTTTTATAAGAATCTACAAGGGCTGCAGCAGGCTAGGTCTAATAGACATCTTTACTGCAGCTCCATCACTCCCAGCGGCGCAGTATACTCCCGCGCCCTGGTTGCTGGGTCACTGCAGCGGAGGCTCCGGTTTCTTCCTAAGGTCAGTCACACACACACCGCCCTCCGGGATCACGAGGCCGCTGATGAAAGGGAGGTAAGGGACTTCTGTGCCCACACTATACCGTGATCCAGCCTGGCTGTAGGGGGCGGGCCATGTGCGCACTGGCGTGGACACTGATTACTGGGCAGCTGCTCCACTAGCCACCAGGGACAGTTAAGGAGCACAGCTCTGGGGGGTTTTCTCTTATATTAACCCCATTTTGTACTACCCGCAGTGCATTGTGATAGGTAATAGAGCCTGATTCAGGTTGGATTGCAATCGCAATAAGCAGTCCAACTGCAAAAATTGCTAAGAGCATACGCATGCGCCTGCATTTTCTGCGGCACCCCGCAGTTAATGCGATCGCCTCTGACTGTCAATCGGTGCTGGGGGGGGGGGTCAGCAACACTCCATTTCCAAGTTGGAGATGGAGCGGTGCGTGGGCAGGGCTTCAAAATGGGGTCGGCAACGGAGAAACAGGAGGCGTGGTCAGAGCGGTTGCATGACATCACATGCAGCAGCTGCGATCACAAAAATGGTGGCGGCTTCCTGCGCACACATACAGTCTGCACCAACAGGAGGCTAACCCATTTTTTATGATCACGCTGAACTGCACTGCGACTGCAATTTCAGCATGGTCAAGAAGGGAGGCGGCATGCTGGGTGGCCCCAGCATGCGAACCAAAGGATTGCAAATTCTGTTACTTAGCAGAATTTGCAATCCTTACTGAATTAGGCCCATTGATTACAAAATTTATTTGTAAATATTTGAAGTTTTTCTTCAGGGACTAACACAAAAGATGCTTGGGGCTACTAACACATGGGTAAGCCACGTAAAGCTTCCCATGGGTCAGTGGCATCACAACGGGGTTGCGGCCCACACCCGAGTGTCACCCGCCAAGGGGGGTGACACCAAAGTGCCGGCTCCTCTTCAGTGACAGAATATGGGTGTTTCACTGTGACATTACGTGCAACACCCAGTTTCTGTCACTGTGCAGGAGCCAGCACCACTCACACACTAGTCCCCGGGTGCAGCACTCAACCCCCGGGATACCCGGAGCAACAAAATGGAGATTCAGGCCAACAGGCCACACCCCTACCTATGAGACCATGCCTCCATTTTACCATTGCGCTGCTTATCTGCGCGCACTGCATTACAATCTCCCTCGCTGCCTCTCTGGGTGTCACAAATGATAGTGACACCTTTGCCATCCTTGTAGCAGCTGGTCCTAAGATCTACGCCTCCAGCCCTGAGTGTTTGCCCTTGTGACTTGTTGATCATCATAGCGAAGCAGATTCTTACAGAAAACTGCAGGGGCTTAGATTGAAAAGAAAAACATTGACGAACCCATCATTTCAGCAACAGGGTCTGCCACACGGCTGACTGAAATGACTGGTTGGTTTGGACCCCCACCAAAAAAGAAGCAATCAATCTCTCCTTGCACAAACTGGCTCTACAGAGGCAAGATGTCCACCTCATCATCCTCCGATTCCTCACCCCTTTCACTGTGTACATCGCCCTCCTCACAGATTATTAATTCGTCCCCACTGGAATCCACCATCTCAGATCCCTGTGTACTTTCTGGAGGCAATTGCTGGTGAATGTCTCCACGGAGGAATTGATTATAATTCATTTTGATGATCATCATCTTCTCCACATTTTCTGGAAGTAACCTCGTACGCCGATTGCTGACAAGGTGAGCGGCTGCACTAAACACTCTTTTGGAGTACACACTGGAGGGAGGGCAACTTAGGTAGAATAAAGCCAGTTTGTGCAAGGGCCTCCAAATTGCCTCTTTTTCCTGCCAGTATACATACGGACTGTCTGACGTGCCTACCTGGATGCGGTCACTCATATAATCCTCCACCATTCTTTCAAAGGTGACAGAATCATATGCAGTGACAGTAGACGACATGTCAGTAATCGTTGCCAGGTCCTTCAGTCCGGACCAGATGTCAGCACTCACTCCAGACTGCCCTGCATCACCGCCAGCGGGTGGGCTCGGAATTCTTAGCCTTTTCCTCGCACCCCCAGTTGCGGGAGAATGTGAAGGAGGAGCTGTTGACGGGTCACGTTCCGCTTGACTTGACAATTTTCTCACCAGCAGGTCTTTGAACCTCTGCAGACTTGTGTCTGCAGGAAAGAGAGATACAATGTAGGTTTTAAATCTAGGATCGAGCACGGTGGCCAAAATTTATTGCTCTGATTTCAACAGATTGAATCCTGGTTAAGCGAATTAAGGGCTCCATCCACAAGTCCCACATGCCTAGCGGAATCGCTCTGTTTTAGCTCCTCCTTCAATGTCTCCAGCTTCTTCTGCAAAAGCCTGATGAGGGGAATGACCTGACTCAGGCTGGCAGTGTCTGAACTGACTTCACGTGTGGCAAGTTCAAAGGATTGCAGAACCTTGCACAACGTTGAAATCATTCTCCACTGCGCTTGAGTCAGGTGCATTCCCCCTCCTTTGCCTATATCGTGGGTAGATGTATAGGCTTGAATGGCCTTTTGCTGCTCCTCCATCCTCTGAAGCATATAGAGGGTTGAATTCCACCTCGTTACCACCTCTTGCTTCAGAGGATGGCAGGGCAGGTTCAGGAATGTTTGGTGGTGCTCCAGTCTTCGGCACGCGGTGGCTGAATGCAGAAAGTGGCCCGCAATTCTTCGGGCCACCGACAGCATCTCTTGCACGCCCCTGTCGTTTTTTAAATAATTCTGCACCACCAAATTCAATGTATGTGCAAAACATGGGACGTGCTGGAATTTGCCCAGATGTAATGCACGCACAATATTGGTGGCGTTGTCCGATGTCACAAATCCCCAGGAGAGTCAAATTGGGGTAAGCCATTCTGCGATGATGTTCCTCAGTTTCCGTAAGAGGTTGTCAGCTGTGTGCCTCTTATGGAAAGCGGTGATACAAAGCGTAGCCTGCCTAGGAACGAGTTGGCATTTGCGAGATGCTACTACTGGTGCCGCCGCTGCTGTTCTTGCTGCGGGAGGCAATACATCTACCCAGTGGGCTGTCACAGTCATATAGTCCTGAGTCTGCCCTGCTCCACTTAACCACGGACATGTGGACTAGTGGACATTGGGTACAACTGCATTTTTTAGGACACTGGTGACTCTTTTTCTGAGGTCTGTGTACATTTTCGGTATCGCCTGCTTAGAGAAATGGAACCTAGATGGCATTTGGTACCGGGGACACAGTACCTCAATCAAGTCTCTAGTTGCCTCTGAATTAACGATGGATACCGGAACCACGTTTCTCACCACCCAGGCTGACAAGACCTGAGTTATCCGCTTTGCAGCAGGATGACTGCTGTGATATTTCATCTTCCTCGCAAAGGACTGTTGGACAGTCAATTGCCTACTGGAAGTAGTACAAGTGGTCTTCCGACTTCCCCTCTGGGATGACGATCGACTCCCAGCAGCAACAACAGCAGCGCCAGCAGCAGTAGGCGTTACACTCAAGGATGCATCGGAGGAATCCCAGGCAGGAGAGGACTCGTCAGACTTGCCAGTGACATGGCCTGCAGGACTATTGGCTCTCCTGTCTAAGGAGGAAATTGACACTGAGGGAGTTGGTGGTGTGGTTTGCAGGAGCTTGGTTACAAGAGGAAGGGATTTAGTGGTCAGTGGACTGCTTCCGCTGTCATCCAAAGTTTTTGAACTTGTCACTGACTTATGATTAATGTGCTGCAGGTGACGTATAAGGGAGGATGTTCTGAGGTGGTTAACGTCCTTACCCCTACTTATTACAGCTTGACAAAGGCAACACACGGCTTGACACCTGTTGTCCGCATTTGTGTACAGGATGCATACCTTCATGTCCAAATTTATCCATCTCATCAGTCGTACCTCAGATTTGCGGTACAGGACTGTCATTGCCAATTTCAGACGTTGCTGTTTGGTCTCTCCACGGCCCAGAGAATTTTCACCAAGGTAATGGTGGAAATGATGGTTCTCCTGCGCAAGCAATGTGTCACAATTATCCCGTACTTGAGCGATCTCATAAAAGCGAGATCAAGAGAGCAGTTGCTGAACAGCGTATCACTTTCACTGAAAGTGTTACAGCAACACGGCTGGATTTTCAATATCCCAAAGTCGCAGTTGGTTCCTACGACTCGTCTGTCTTTCTTGGGCATGATTCTGGACACAGACCAGAAGAGGGTTTATCTCCCGATAGAAAAGGCCCAGGAACTCATGACTCTTGTCAGGAACCTATTGAAACCAAAACTTGTGTCAGTGCATCACTGCACTCGAGTCCTGGGAAAGATGGTGGCATCATACAAAGCCATTCCATTCGGCAGGTTCCATGCGAGGACTTTCCAATGGGACCTACTGGACAAGTGGTCTGGGTCACATTTACAGATGCATTGGTTGATCACCCTGTCCCCCAGGGTCAGGGTATCACTCCTGTGGTGGCTGCAGAGTGCTCACCTTCTCGAGTGACGCAGATTCGGCATTCAGGACTGGATCCTGGTGACCACAGATGCAAGCCTCCAAGGTTGGGGAGCAGTCACACAGGGAAGAAATTTCCAAGGTCTTTGGTCAAGTCAAGAGACTTGTCTTCACATCAACATCCTGAAACTAGGGGCCATATACAATGCCCTACGTCAAGCGGAGACCTTACTTTGCGACCAACCGGTTCTGATCCAGTCAGACAACGTCACCGCAGTGGCTCATGTAAACCGCCAAGGCGGCACAAGGAGCAGAGTGGCGATGGCACAAGCTACCTTTGCATTTTTCTCCCAAACGAAGGACACTAGAATGAAAATGTTAAAGCCTCCTGTTAGTGCTTCATCTACACGGTATAGCCCTGAATTTTCCAATGCGTAGCTCTTTGCAAAAGAGAGATATTGGCAAGGAAAAGCTGTCTTGTACCTTTGCATTTTTCTCCCAAACGAAGGACACTAGAAAGAAAATTTTAAAGCCTCCTGTTAGGCCATCATCTACACGGCATAGCCCTGAATTTTCCAATGCGTAGCTCTTTGCAAAAGAGAGATATTGGCAAGGAAAAGCTGTCTTGTACCTTTGCATTTTTCTCCCAAACGAAGGACACTAGAAAGAAAATTTTAAAGCCTCCTGTTAGGCCATCATCTACACGGCATAGCCCTGAATTTTCCAATGTGCAGCTCTTTGCAAAAGAGAGATATTGGCAAGGAAAAGCTGTCTTGTACCTTTGCATTTTTCTCCCAAACGAAGGAAACTAGAATGAAAATTTTAAAGCCTCCTGTTAGTGCTTCATCTACACGGTATATCCCTGAATTTTCCAATGCGTAGCTCTTTGCAAAAGAGAGATATTGGCAAGGAAAAGCTGTCTTTCAACTCTTCCACAACTGAAAAACAGATAGTGTTCCCAAGCCGTCCATCCTGTAATATCTTCAGTCTCTTGTCAATGAAGAAAACAATCCCTCCAGCAGACTCTTCAACCACGATACAAGATCACAGCCAAAAGGGCGAGAAGCAACTACACTTGCGTTTAACCAAAATGGCTAAAACTTAGTGGAGGAAAGTGCAGTGCACCAAAACATAAGCTGACACAATCATGGAGAATGCGCCAGCATATATGCTCTTCTATCTATATTTTGCAAACCTGCTCTTGTCCCCTCCAGCTGCTCCATGTAGATTTGACGCCTGGCAAGGTGCATAACCCACTGACAAGCAGGCACACTCCTGCATGAGTTTTCACTCTCACTAGCAGGATGATACACATTCATTTGCATGTGCTCCACCTCTGACACACCGCCCACCCAACCACCCAGTCACCAGAGCCACCCACAAGCCAACTGGCTCCGTGATTTAATTTGCACAGTGCAGTCATCCAGGCAGCATGTCCTTCTCAATGGAATAATCTCTGGTTCCATGGAATCTTCCGCATTGGAATGCTGCGGAACAAAAAGGATTTAAACATTCAGCTTGCTAGCATTCAATGTACCTGCGGCTTGGCTCTAGCACATGGGTCTTCATCCTGTGGCCCTCCAGCTGCTGTGAAACTACACATCCCAGCATGCCCTGCCACAGTTTTGCTATTAAGGTATGCTAAAACTGAGGCAGGGCATGCTGGTATATGTAGTTCCACAGCAGCTGGAGGGTCGCAGGTTGAAGACCCATATTCTAGCATGCCTGTTCTATGATGCATGTTCCGTGATGTCACAATCAGCTTGGAATGGGGTGTCTAGCATGCATTTGCTGACAGCCACTTGAGGGAGACACACATCAGGAGATGCAGCATATCGGAGGTCTTCGATGCCTTTCCAGCAAATGCACACCACCAGCTGCTGGTCTGGACACAAAACAATACCCACAATTGAAGGCTCAAAATGCCCAACTACAGGATTAATGTAAGTAGTGAATTTAGGAATGAATTTAGAAGTAGGAAATTAAGTTAGTTCACAAGTACATTCAAATTCCGATCTAAAGTCTAGGTAGGCCTCACGTCCTGGCAGCCCCCAGCATTTAAAAATGCCTTGATTAGAGGTAGGGAATTAAATGTAGATAAGAAGTAGACACAAAATAACACTCCACAGAGCAATTATCAGGTGTCTTTATCAATTGTTGCATTTAAAAAATCAAGCAATTAGGGAACACAATGTTGCGACAATGTAACCCTATTTGCAAAATAGTACTAAATAAGTTTGTCGATGTAAGACATTTGCAAAGGCGCAAACAAAACACGCTGGAAAATGCAACTGAATCTGTTTTTGGAGGTTAGAATAGATGCAGGATCAAGTAGCTCAATGGGTAGGGTGTTTGATTAGAATTCAACAGGTTATAGATTTGAATCCTGGGTATGATAGTTTGAGGTGTTATTTAATAAAGTATGTTTATATATTAGTCACACATGGCTTACTTTTACAAATGGCATGTCACCAGTTAGTGCTGACTGCTGATATGCCATTTGCACAAACACCCCATGTGTGACTGTATATGCAGTTAAGGAGGGCACCCCGGCAATACCACAAACCATTGAGTGTCAAGTATACTAGATATATCTTCATATCTCATGTGCTTTCTCTGAGACCAATCTTGTTATGCCCCTTCCCCACAAGGCATGCGCCTTTTGTCCATATTGCAAAAATGGGGAGGGGAGGGGGGGGGGCATATAATTCTCTGTCACAGGGCACCAAAAAGTCTAGTTATGGCTCTGGTATGCATTATGTAATCTGGCAGACCATATCTCCAACACTGGCTGGTTGGAATAGAAATCCGGTTATCTATGTGAGCAAATGACCATCAACGATTTACTCTCAAACACTAGAAAATGGACAAACATGGTCCCCTAAACAAATTGGTTAAATTTTGGGTTTAACCAATTTGTGTAATGACCATTTTTGACCACTTTTCTAGTGTTTGGGAGCAAATGGTTAATTGACATTTGCTACTATACATTACCAGATTTTCATTCCACCCATCCAGACTGGATAGATAGCCTGACAGATAATTGTGTAGTGTACGCCCAGGATAACTGTCAGTTGTGCTTTCTTTTATGACGGCACATAAATGGGTGGGCAGATCCAGAGCAAGCACTGCCCACTCATGCATAGTTGTCAACTGATGTGAAGTTCCAGGGGGCAATCTCAGTTATAAAGAAAAGTATCTGGAAATTGTCCCTAGTTTAAAAAAAAATTAAAAAAAAAATTGATCAACTCCATTTATTTAGTATGATATCCCAGCAGTCAGAACAACATACTTTATTAAATAACACATCTCAAACTACCATACCCAGGATTCAATTCAAACCTATAACCTGTTGAATTCTAATCAAACACCCTACCTATTGAGCTATTTGATCCTGCATAAAAATTGTGAACATTATATGAAGCTATTGGTACTTTGCAAAAAAAAAGTATCAGCATTACAACGCAGCAGATCCATGCAGTTTGCAGCCACACACTACATGTATCTGCTCAGCCACAATGCTGATTATTTCTTCACAAAGTACAAGGTGAGCTCCAAACAGAATTCTCTAGCTTAGAATTATACCTTTCTATGCCAAACCTAGAAGTCGGGCCCCCCACCCTGGGATCCCCCAGAGGGAGGCCTGCACCGTCATGCGGCAGGCTTGTCCGTTTTGGAAGCAGGCTGATGGGCAGCCCAGGCTTGCTTCAGTCTGGGCTTGGCAGGTCTGGAAGCATGAGCTTGTTTTGGGTATGCCTGACCTTGGGTACGCTTTACCTGAGGGATGAAAGGGCCAAGGGAAAGTACTTTTAGCCTTCTGCGTGGTAGGAGTCATACGAGGTAGGCAAGCTGTTTTAGCAGTAGCCAGATCAGCTACAATCTTATTGAGGTCTTCTCCAAAGAGAGTGTCTCCCTTGAAAGGAAGCACCTCCAGGGTTTTCTTGGAATCCATATCCACCGACCAGGATCTCAACCAGCTGTATAAAGTATTACCTTGGAACTGGCTCTCCACTCCCCATTATCTGGTTATCATGGCTTCCTCCGCCAGTGTCCAGACTCGCTTGCTGAAGCTCGGCCACTTCTTCCTAGCAGCAGGCTCCTGGATCACTGGGCAGCAGAGGTGCTTGGGAGCCGGAAGGGGGCGGAGCAATCAGGCAGGCAGTTGCAGTGCTGCCCAGCTATCTGTGGTGTGAGAAGAAGCAGGGGCACCCCACCGCTGGCAGTGCTGCAGCTAGCGGTGGTGGCAGCGGCGAGGCTGCTGGGCTGGGTCTTGAAAAAGGTTGAAAGAAGGGTTTTACGGCATGGAATGTACAAACTGCGAGACCCTGCTGGTAGCGCCTTCATCTATTTAGTAGGAAGGGCACGTAACAGCCGGGGGGCAATGGAGGAAGCCCCTTTAGGGCTGGAGCCCCTTCAGGGCTGGAGCCCGGCGGCAACTGACTCCGTTGTCTCTGGCAGTTCTGCCCCTGGACTAGAGGAATGGTCAAGAACATGGCAACATTTAATGCCAAAAAATGCAAAATCATACACGTCTCAAAAATGCAAAGGCTAACTATAATATTAAGGGCATTATAATGGCAAGAGGAAAGCTATCTAAGTATTACTATTTCAGGTGAGCAATGTAACAAAGCAATAGGAAAGGCAAGTCAGATGCTTGTTTGCATAGGTTAAAGAACCAGTAGCAGAAAAAAGTAATACAGGTTGAGTATCCCATATGCAAATATTCCGAAATACGGAATATTCCGAAATACGGACTTTTTTGAGTGAGACTGAGATAGTGAAACCTTTGTTTTTTGATGGCTCAGTGTACACAAACTTTGTTTAATACTCAAAGTTATTAAAAATATTGTATTAAATGAACTTCAGACTGTGTGTATAAGGTGTATATGACACATGAATGAATTCTGTGAATGTACACACACTTTGTTTAATGCACAAAGTTATAAAAAATATTGTCTAAAATGACCTTCAGGCTGTGTGTATAAGGTGTATATGAAACATAAATGCATTCTGTGCTTAGATTTAGGTCCCATCACCATAATATCTCGTTATGGTATGCAATTATTCCAAAATACAGAAAAATCCGATATCCAAAATTCCTCTGGTCCCAAGCATTTTGGATAAGGGATACTCAACCTGTAATGCCACTGTATAGGTCCTTGGTACAGCCACATTTAGAATCCTGTGTTCAGTTCCAGAAGCCATATCTCCAGAAGGCTGTAAATACATTAGGGCAACTAAAATTGTGCATGGCCTACATCACAAAACTTACCTGGAAATACTAAAAAATGTTGATGTGTATAGTTTGGAGAAGGGAAGAGGGAACATACAGTAATAGAAACATTTAAATATATAGGGAGGAATGTAATAGGGTGTGAGAATCAGAAAGTGAGAGATTTTGTGTTTTTTTCCTGTTTTTTTTTTTATTGTTTGTTTTTTAAAGTGGCAATCCTTTACATGGCAAAACCAGGTTGATATTTGCCACCGTGGGCATGTGTAGAAGGGGCACTGCTACTGTTGGCATTATGTGTGTAAGCTGCACTGATATGGTGGTTATGTGTATAAAGGGCACTGCGACTGTGGGTATTATTATTATTATTATTATTATTATTATTATTACATGCGGTGTAATGACAATAAGATAGTGCTACTGTGTGGCGTATTTTGATTTGGGGTGCTATTGTGTGGCCATGCCCCTTCCTTGTGATACCACACCTTCTTTTTTTAAGGAGCGCACTGTCCCTTTATTAAGTATTGGAGAGAGGGCCCAAATTAATAGTTTGCAGGGAGGCGCCAAACACCCTAGCACTGGCCCTTTGGTAGGGGACAGGATTTGCTTCTGCTTGTGCACATATGTTATGATTGCCAGCCAACAGCACTGGTTTTGCCTATAACACTAACTATAAATATTTTGAATTGGTCCTGGACCACCAATCCAAGGCACCCCTGCAAGTGTCCTGAGGCACCCCAGGGTGCAGTTTGAGAACCACTGGTCTAGTGAGTACCCAGGATAATTATTGTAGCTGGTCTGCGGGTAACAGCTCTCAGATCCACTTCTAGAAAAAATGCAGCAATGTAATTTGAGTGCCAAACTGCAGAGATGAACCCTTTCTGTGACTGCTGCACAGGGATCACACAAACTCTATTCATAGGGCTGACTTCACTTAGGGGAGATGTTCTCACCCCGCAAAGAAGTGCGAGTATATACCGCACTTACGGTACCATTGGATTTACAGATATTTTCTTGCAATACACTATGGGGGTCATTCTGAGTTGATTGCTCGCTAGCAGTTTTTAGCAGCCATGCAAACGCATTGTCGCTGCCCACTGGAGAGTGTATATTCACTTTGGAGAAGTGCGAACACTTGAGCAGCCGAGCGCCTGCAAAATCGTTTCAAAATAAGACCAGCACTGTAGTTACACTTCGTGTGCGTTGATTCTAACAACCGAGGGACGGCTTTTGATGTCACACACCCATCCAGCGAATGCCCAGCCACGTCTGCATTTCTTCTGCCACGCCTGCATTTTTCCAAGCACTCCCTGAAAACGGTCAGTTGACACCCAGAAACGCCCTCTTTCTGTCAATCTCCTTGTGGCCTGTTCTGTGATTGGAATAATCGCTAGAACTAGTGCAAAACCACAAGGGACTTTGTACCCGTACGATGCGCATGCACATTACGGAGCATGCGCATGCACAGATTAGCCATTTTTTTTCAACTGATTGCTACGCAGCGAACAACGGCAGCAAGCGATCAACTCGGAATGACCCCCTATATACATAGAAACATGGATTTTTACTGCAGGAATTATGGTTAGTTTAGGGGTATCGGTTAGGGTCAACAGAGGTGTAGCTAGGGGTCCAAGCGCCCCTGGCAAAGTAAGGGACTGGCGCCCCCCCTTTCGATAAAGCATTGCAGTCCATTGGCGGTTACCATGTTGGAGCCACAGCAACTGACCCCCTCCCCCACACGCTGCCCTACATCATCGGCTGGGATTCACTGTTGGTGTGAAGCCACTGGGAACATTCTGGTAGCATTAGCAGCAGTCTGTGTCATAGATAGGGAAGGCAGAAGGTTAACTAGCTAATAGCAGTCTGTTGGCAGCAGAGGCTGGGCGGGGGGCTGAGAATGAGCCAACGCTGATCAGTGTCCAGTCTGCTCAGACAAAAATATTTTGTGATCAGGGCTGGTTCTAGACCAAAGGAGCCAATGGCAAAAATTTCCTTTGGCACCCCCCCCCCCACACACACACATACACACACACACACAAACACACACACACACACACACATACACACACACCAAAAAAGAACATATCCCAGTTTAACATAACGCTATGTGGTGCAAGGTGTGGAGCTGGTCACTTGTATCAGACCTCTGACATTTGCCTTTTCACCCATATTGCATACTTTTTCTTGCAGGTTGTGTCTTAATTCAAGAAGTGTTCTAAGTACTTCAGCTTAGTATCTTTACTGACCCCTCTTTACCCCACACTACATAACTGACCCCTCTATACCCTACACTACATCACTGACCTTTCTATAACCATCACTGCATTACTGACCCCTCTATACAGTACACTGACCTCTATATACCTGCTAGTACATCCCTGATGCCTATATTCCCTAAGCTAAATCCCTGACGCCTCTATTCCCTACGCTACATCCCTGACTTCTCTATTCCCTATGCTACATCCCTGACGCCTCTATACCCTACGCTACATCCTGTCACAACTGAGGGCCTGAGCTGACGGGAGGCAGCCTCAGTTGTAGGGGCTGAGATGTACCGGAACCTGGGAGGTTGTATCAGACCCCTGGACATGTAAGTAACATGAATAATAACTGCCCGAAGGCGTGACCACGACAACTTGGATAAAAGTCAATGATGTTTATTATGACAAATCCGCAACACAGCAGCAGTAAAAGAAAACGTAAAAGTCAGCAAATAATAAATACAGTTCCTGGGTACTACAGGATGGCAGGAGCCACAGGGCACTGGTAGTGTGAGATAGTTCTTATGATCTTCTAGATGGAAAGTCCTTACCAGGCCCGACTGTAGCAATGGAGATAACCCAGGATTGTGCCAGCTGGTGTTCCAGGAAAAGCTGGGTTGCTGAAGGTAAAACAGCTGCTGTGGATACTGGCTGGAACCAGACTGTTGTTAGCACGGAGTGGATACTGGCTGGAACCAGTTAAATAATAAATGAACTTGGGAGCGATGAAATATGAACTGAAATGTAGAACTTGAGAGCGGAGAAATAATAATACCGGTGGAGAGTGGTAAAGTGTAGAAAGGACACCGGCCCTTTAAGGAAAGCTGTACTCTGCTGGAAGCTGAGCTGGAAGCAGGTAATGTTGTAGCTGGAAACAGATGAATCCACAATGGATTGGAGAGTCAGGCTACACCGCAGGTGGAATGCTGGTGCGGGTCTCTATGGTGGAAGTCTTGAGACAGGAGCTGGAACCTGGAAGACAATCACAGGAGAGAGACAAACAGGAACTAGGTTTGACAACCAAAGCACTGACGCCTTCCTTGCTCAGGCACAGTGTATTTATACCTGCAGCAAGGAAGGGATTGGCTAGGCAATTATGCAGATTATCAATACTGAGAACAGATTGGTGGAAATGATCAGCTGACAGAATCCAAGATGGCTGCGCCCATGCAGACACTTGGAGGGAAGTTTGGTTTGTAATCCATGTGGCAATGAAAACAGTAATGGCGGCGCCGGCCACCGGAGACAGGAGGCGCCAGGCTGACAGATGCACATCCAACCACGCGGACACAGCGGAGGCCGCGGCCGACGTAATCGCCACTCAGACACTCTGCATGCAGAAGTTCAGGGACGGCGGCGGAGGCCGCGGGAGACGCCATGCCAGGTGTAATATGGCGTCCACTGTGACAGCGTCCCAGAGTGACAGGATAGGATACAGGAATGTACACATCAGGATAACAGATGGGATCCGGTCCTGGAGCGCTGAGCCAGCCTTAGGAGGCATCTGATGGGTAAGAAATGGCGTCCAGATACCCGGATCGTGACAGCACCCCCCCCTTTAGGAGTGGCCCCAGGACACTTCTTTGGCTTTTGAGGAAACTTGGAATGGAATCTCCGGACCAAGGCAGGAGCATGGACATCAGAAGCATTGGTCCATGAACGTTCCTCAGGACCATAACCCTTCCAGTCAATAAGATATTGTAGTTGACCGTAACGGTGACGTGAGTCCAGGATCTTGGCCACTTCATACTCAACGCCTCGTTGAGTTTGGACTTTCGGAGTTGGAGGAAGTGAGGAATGAAACCGATTCAAGATCAGCGGTTTCAACAGGGAAACATGGAATGTCCTGGGTATTTTTAAGAAGGGAGGCAACTGGAGTCTGTAAGCAACAGGATTGATGACTTGTTCAATCTTGAAAGGACCGATATAGCGAGGTGCAAACTTCATACTGGGAACTCTTAACCTCAAATTCTTCGTGGATAACCATACCCGATCACCCACCTTGAGAGCAGGAACTGCTCGACGCTTCTTATCCGCAAACTTCTTGTACCTGAACGATGCCTTGAGCAGAGCTGATCGTACGCTCTTCCAGATATTGGCAAACTGATGCAAGGTGATATCCACTGCGGGAACAGAAGTTGCTGGAAGCGGTTGGAACTCAGGGACTTTAGGGTGGAATCCAAAGTTAGTGAAGAATGGTGTTGAAGCAGATGAAGAATGATACTGGTTGTTATGACAGAACTCGGCCCAGGGAAGTAATTGAACCCAGTCATCTTGAGAGGAGGACACATAGATGCGGAGGAAGGCCTCCAAGTCCTGATTCACCCTCTCGGTTTGACCATTGGTCTGAGGATGGTAAGCCGTGGAAAACTTTAGCTTGACTTGGAGGACTTGACATAAACTTCGCCAGAATTTGGCTGTGAATTGAACTCCTCGATCTGAGATAATTTCTTCAGGAAGACCGTGGAGTCGGAAGATCTCTTGTATGAATACTTGAGCCAACTTGGAAGCTGACGGAAGACCGGTGAGAGGAATGAAGTGTGCCATCTTGGTGAACCGGTCAACTACCACCCAGATGGTATTGAACTTGTTGCACATGGGTAAGTCTGTAATGAAATCCATCGACAAGTGGGTCCATGGTCGACGGGGAACGGATAGTGGAACCAGTTGCCCCGCAGGCGACTGGCGGGATACTTTATGTTGGGCACACTTTGGGCAAGATGCAATAAACTCCAAGACGTCCTTTTTCAGAGTTGGCCACCAATAGGACCTAGAGATAAACTCCAGGGTTTTTTGGATACCTGTATGTCCGGCAAAACGGGAAGCATGGGCCCAATGCATGAGCTTCTTCCTTAGCATCGGCTTCACAAAACTTTTCCCTGATGGGGGCGTAGAGTCCATCCCTACCGTGGAGAATGCCAACGGATTTATAATAGGATGCTTGTCTGAAGACTCTGACTCATTTTCTTGCTCCCATGAGCGGGAAAGGGCATCGGCCTTGCGATTCTGAGAGCCCGGACAGAACTGGAGTTTAAAGTCGAACCTGGAAAAGAAAAGTGCCCATCTGGCCTGACGAGGGTTGAGACATTGTGCGCCCTTCAGGTATAAAAGGTTCTTGTGGTCTGTAAGTATGGTGATTGAATGAGAAGCTCCCTCCAACAGATACCTCCACTCTTCTAGAGCGAGCTTGATGGCTAGCAACTCCTGGTCGCCAATGGCATAGTTGCGCTCAGCTGGGGAGAACTTCCGGGAGAAGAAACTGCAAGGGTGTAAATGGCCATCTTTAGCCCTCTGAGATAACACCGCTCCTACTCCAACGGAGGAGGCATCCACCTCTAAGATGAAAGGAGAGTCGATGTCAGGCTGTTTCAGAACAGGCGCAGAGATGAACCTTTGTTTTAAAAGATGAAATGCTTGCATGGCTTCTTCAGACCACTTGGACGGGTTAGCACCCTTCTTAGTGAAAGCAGTAATAGGTGCCACAATGGTGGAAAAGTCTCGTATAAACTTTCGGTAATAGTTGGCGAACCCTAAGAACCTCTGGACCCCTTTGAGGGTTAAGGGTACCGGCCAATTTTGGATTGCTTGTAGTTTCTCAGGATCCATCTCTAGTCCGGAACCAGACACAATGTACCCTAGAAACGGAATGGACTTGACTTCAAAGACGCATTTTTCTAATTTGCAATAGAGATGATTGACACGGAGACGGGACAGAACCTCTTTAACCCAAAAACGATGTTCCTCTAAATCGTTGGCAAAAATGAGGATATCGTCTAGATAGACCACGACATGACGGTATAGAATGTCTCTGAAGATCTCATTGACAAAATGCTGGAAGACAGCTGGAGCATTGCTCAATCCGAAGGGCATGACGAGGTACTCATAATGTCCGTCACGGGTGTTAAAGGCGGTCTTCCACTCGTCACCCTCACGGATCCGGATGAGATTGTATGCACCTCGCAAGTCCAGCTTTGTAAAGATGGTAGCTCCGCTAACTCTGTCAAAGAGCTCAGTAATCAGGGGTAAAGGATAATGGTTCTTGATGGTAATGTCGTTCAAACCTCTGTAGTCGATGCACGGCCGCAGACCACCATCTTTCTTTTTTACAAAAAAGAAGCCTGCGCCGGCTGGGGAAGAAGAAGGTCGAATGAACCCCTTTGCTAGGTTCTCTTTAATGTATTCCTCCATAGAATGCGTCTCAGGCAGAGACAACGGATAAGTTCGGCCTCGAGGTGGAACCTTCCCTGGAACGAGATCAATCGGGCAGTCCCATTCTCTATGAGGAGGAAGGATATCAGCAGAAGCTTTACTGAACACATCCGTGAAATCTTGATATGGAGGAGGTGGAACATCAGACGACCTGGGGGAGGAAGAACAGACAGGCAATACTTTAAACAAACATGTCTCTGCACAGGAGGAACCCCATGCCAGGATTTGCGTAGTCGTCCAATCAATTGTAGGATTGTGAAGACGGAGCCATGGAAGGCCCAGGACCACAGGATGTGTGGCTCTTGGAATCACTAAAAGTGAAATAAGTTCGGAATGAAGAACTCCCACTCTCAGACGAACTGGTAGAGTCCTTAGAGCAATAACAGTATCAAAAATTTTACTGCCATCCACGGCAGTTAAGGAAAAGGAGGAAGGAAGTCTCTCGGTGGGTAGGGACCACCGTTTAACATAGGCTTCAGTAATAAAGTTCCCAGCTGCTCTGGAATCAAGGAGGGCAATGACGTTCCGATAACGTTGAGCGACTTGAAGCGAGACTGGGAGATTACAATCATGAGGAGATGGAGAGGAGATCATTACTCCTAGCCGGCCCTCTCCTGGGCGAGCTAGGGTTTGGAGTTTTCCCGGACGTTCGGGACAGGCATTGATGGTGTGAGACGGAGCTGCACAGTAAAGACAAAGAGACTCAGAGAGACGTCTTCGGCGCTCAGCAGGAGTTAAACGGGAACGGCCAATTTGCATGGGCTCATCTTTAGATGGTGACAGTTGACGAGGAGGAGGAGCAGAAGATTTTGGAGCAGATGATCTTCCACGCTCAGTTGCTCTCTCTCTGAAACGTAAATCAACTTTCGTGCAGAGTGAGATTAGCTCATCTAACTTAGAAGGCAAGTCTCTGGTAGCTAACTCATCTTTAATAAGCTCAGATAAGCCATGCCAGAATGCAGCATACAGGGCCTCGTCGTTCCATGCCAGTTCGGATGCCAGGATCTGGAACTGTATCAGATATTGTCCTACAGTACGTGACCCCTGGCGTAAACGGAGAATCTCGGATGAAGCTGAGGTTACCCGGCCTGGCTCGTCGAAGATGCGCCTGAATGTTGACACGAATGCAGTGTAAGAAGATAGCAGGGTGTCGGACCTCTCCCATAACGGTGATGCCCAGTCAAGGGCGGAGCCACTGAGAAGAGAGATGATGTAGGCAATTTTTGTACGGTCACTGGGAAAATTGCCAGGTTGTAGCTCAAACTGAATCTCACACTGGTTGAGAAATCCCCTGCAGAATCTTGGAGATCCGTCAAATTTTGCTGGCGTTGGAAGATGAAGACGTGGAGCAGAAATGGGTAAGGTGGGTGGGGTTATAGCTGGAGTCACTGTGGTTGACGCACCAGATGCGCCTGATCCACGGAGAGTTGTCTGAATCCCATCCAGCCGAGTAGAGAGATCCTGGAGACAGCGGATGATGTGGCCCTGTGCAGCCTCCTGATGTTCTAGTCGGGCTGCCAGTTCTTGCATCGGCCTGGCCGCTTGATCCTGGTCTCCGGCTGGATTCATTAGGTCAGTGCTAACTGTCACAACTGAGGGCCTGAGCTGACGGGAGGCAGCCTCAGTTGTAGGGGCTGAGATGTACCGGAACCTGGGAGGTTGTATCAGACCCCTGGACATGTAAGTAACATGAATAATAACTGCCCGAAGGCGTGACCACGACAACTTGGATAAAAGTCAATGATGTTTATTATGACAAATCCGCAACACAGCAGCAGTAAAAGAAAACGTAAAAGTCAGCAAATAATAAATACAGTTCCTGGGTACTACAGGATGGCAGGAGCCACAGGGCACTGGTAGTGTGAGATAGTTCTTATGATCTTCTAGATGGAAAGTCCTTACCAGGCCCGACTGTAGCAATGGAGATAACCCAGGATTGTGCCAGCTGGTGTTCCAGGAAAAGCTGGGTTGCTGAAGGTAAAACAGCTGCTGTGGATACTGGCTGGAACCAGACTGTTGTTAGCACGGAGTGGATACTGGCTGGAACCAGTTAAATAATAAATGAACTTGGGAGCGATGAAATATGAACTGAAATGTAGAACTTGAGAGCGGAGAAATAATAATACCGGTGGAGAGTGGTAAAGTGTAGAAAGGACACCGGCCCTTTAAGGAAAGCTGTACTCTGCTGGAAGCTGAGCTGGAAGCAGGTAATGTTGTAGCTGGAAACAGATGAATCCACAATGGATTGGAGAGTCAGGCTACACCGCAGGTGGAATGCTGGTGCGGGTCTCTATGGTGGAAGTCTTGAGACAGGAGCTGGAACCTGGAAGACAATCACAGGAGAGAGACAAACAGGAACTAGGTTTGACAACCAAAGCACTGACGCCTTCCTTGCTCAGGCACAGTGTATTTATACCTGCAGCAAGGAAGGGATTGGCTAGGCAATTATGCAGATTATCAATACTGAGAACAGATTGGTGGAAATGATCAGCTGACAGAATCCAAGATGGCTGCGCCCATGCAGACACTTGGAGGGAAGTTTGGTTTGTAATCCATGTGGCAATGAAAACAGTAATGGCGGCGCCGGCCACCGGAGACAGGAGGCGCCAGGCTGACAGATGCACATCCAACCACGCGGACACAGCGGAGGCCGCGGCCGACGTAATCGCCACTCAGACACTCTGCATGCAGAAGTTCAGGGACGGCGGCGGAGGCCGCGGGAGACGCCATGCCAGGTGTAATATGGCGTCCACTGTGACAGCGTCCCAGAGTGACAGGATAGGATACAGGAATGTACACATCAGGATAACAGATGGGATCCGGTCCTGGAGCGCTGAGCCAGCCTTAGGAGGCATCTGATGGGTAAGAAATGGCGTCCAGATACCCGGATCGTGACACATCCCTGATGCCTCTATTCCCTACGCTACATTCCTGATGCCTCTATAACCTACGCTACATCCCTGACGCCTCTATACCCTACGCTACATCCCTGACGCCTCTATACAGTACAATGCATTACTGATCCCTCTAGACCATACATCCTCATTACATCAGAGAGATAGTGAAACACTGGAAAAAATAAGGATAAAGTGGACTACAGAAACTGATGCTCTAAACAAAGGAGAGAGAGAGAAAAGCACAAGGGAAAGTGGGCAATCGGAACACCATAGAGAGAGGAGAGATAGAAATGCCTGAAAAAGTAAAGGGGGTTGGGTATGGCATCCGGCGCTCGGGATTCCAGCAGTCACATGATACCTAATCCTAATCCTAACCCTCTGGGGGGGTGGCGGATAGGGCTTACCCTCAGGGGGTGGCAGCTAGGACTAACCCCCCCCCCCCTCCTAGTGCCTTCCCTAACACCCCCTCCCCCGGTCCTAACCCTCGCTCCAATACTCGCCTTCAGGATGTTGGCTGTCTGTGTGCCGGCACCAGTCTCCCAAGTGGTGTCAGGATTCCAACATCGGTCAAATGACCGCCGGTATACCGTCTGCCGGGATGGTAAATGTATCCTGAGGACAGGTAGTGAGTGTGGAGGGATAGGTGGTTCAGTAAAATGTAACAGCTCAAACTGCGATCATTCACTGATAAATTGATTTATAGCTCTCCCTTTTTAACCATTGCAGTCATAAAAGCAATGTTTTTTAAACTTTTAAATAAAGCTTGTTAGCATCCCCAGCACACTGTATATGCTGGGAGATGTAGTTCTCAATATGAAAACATTTAATTACTGTATGAACTCTAATTCCCCAACTGAAACCTCTCACAAACACACACTCCTAAATCTAGTACACACACACACACACACACACACACACACACACACACACACACACACACACACACACACACACACACATTTCCCCAGTACTGACAACTCTCATCACTTCCACACACTGACAACTCCCTCCTGCTCCTCTCCCCACTGACACTGACAGCTCCCTCACAGTCACACACATCCTCCACCCCCCCACCCCCCCCCCCCACACACACACTGATAGCACACATGCACAAATCCCCCCCTCCTCGACACTAACTGTCACGGACTGCTTGGGCAGCAGGGGGCAGGCTCTGACTTGAAGTGCTGAAATTCAACAGCTCTCTCGAACTTGCAAGGCATGGCTGTGCAGCTGTCTCCAGCCATCTCCTTGCCCACTGTGTAATTTGTGGCGTTCTCTGATGTTCCCCGCTCTGCCTCTACAACCGGCACATAATGTACAGCAGTGGTGACTCCTGAGTATGGGCCTGGAGAACTCCGCCTACCGGGGGGTAGGGATTAATAATTTCAAAGGGGCAGAGCTAGGAGTAAAGCAGTGGACAGCAGTTGAGGGGCGTTTCAAACTGTAACAGGGTTGGGACAATTTCAGTATCCTTCCCTCACCGTCTAATTGGTCAGTCCCACGCTGATTGCCATAGCGCCCTTTCGAGACTGCAGAACTCTATCCCTTAGCCACGGTTGGCACAGCTGGATGGTGCCCCTGGCAAGTGCCATCCTGGCCAAGGGGTAGATACGCCCCTGAGGGTCAGGGCCAGAAACAGAAATCTCGGGGCCCAGTACACTGATATCTCTGGGGCCCCCTCAACCCCCCCTTAACTTGGCAGAGGGATCTTTAAAAAAAAATGGAGCCTTTGACTCGGACCGTCAGTGAGGCCGGCAGGTGGTTTTCATACTGGGCTATCCAGCTCTTCGGTGGCGGTGGCAGGGACATTCAGAAAAGGGCCAGCACAGCAACATGCATAATAATGGCAATACAGTATGGACCACAGGGACTGGACAAAGTGATGGGGTAAAAGGAGGGGGGAGGGTTTAGTTGGCCTGTTAATTGTTTTCCTGCTTAAATTGAGCAGTTGGTGGATAAACTTTAAAAAGCAATATTGGCACTGTGGCCCCATTATTTCTGTTCTTAATACTTGGAGCCCTGAACAAGTGTCCCCTTTGTCCCCCCTGTCACCGGGCCTGTTCAGGCGTTACCTATGGAGAAGCTGCGACATGACATCCTAGGACACGATACTGCACCATGCATCACCATTATATTTCAGTGTGCCTTGTCAATATTTAAATCTTGTTCTGTGTGACGTGAGTTGTAAATGGTTGAAAATCTCTGTGCTACAGTATCGTCACCATGTAGTTATAACAACACCGCAAAACCACCAAAAGACGTGTTTTGGTAGAGGGACTGCTGGAGGGGCCCATTGGGGCCCCCAGTTTGCTACCCCACCCCAGTATACCTGTGCTGTAGCCAGTGGAAGGGGCACTATCTTCCCGGTGATCTCTTCGGGAAGATGGTGCCGCACATAGAAAGCAAAGACTCTGGCTGCACTCTCCTGCCCTCGCTCTAAGCAAGGTGATCGGGCCACAAAAGGACCCCTGTCGGACCCCTGCCGGACCCCGGCCTGTGGGCCACAAAAGGATGCATTGGGGGCGGCATGCGGCCCATGGGTTTGACACCCCTGCCCTAGAGTATCAAAATTTGTTTCACGGCACCCCTAGGCCAAAGTTTTTTTTATTGAGAAATTCAGAAAAAAATATAAAATTAAGTAAATTGTGTTTATAGCATGTCATCCTCAGGTTCAGTTATGTTGTGAGGGAATGGTTTTGCCAATTTAATAAAGTATAAATAATTTTAATTGGTCCTGGACCACCAAACTATGCTACCAGTGCAAGAACCCCAGTTTGGAAACTACTGCCATAAAATAAACCTTTTTTGTTTTTTTTAAACTACATGTAATACACCTTAGAGCTCAGTTCCTAAAAGGTTTTAAACCCTTGCATACAGTAAACTACACATATTTAAAAATCCTACACCGGGCACAAGTGCTCACGGGCCAATTTCATGGCAGTCTCGGATAGGAGGGCATTGTGGATTCACCAAGGGAATGCTGATGCTGACTCCAAGAAGAAAGGGAGTCTCTTCCCTATGAAGGTGAAGCCTTGTTTGGCGACGGCCTAGTTAATTTGATCTCGGCAGCTCCCGCAGGTAAGTCATCCTTCTTGCCCTATGTTCCCTCTCAACGGATGAAGACGCATCATTATCTGACGCAGTCATTTCGGCCCAATAGATATGCAAGAAGTTAAGATTCCCCCTTCTTTGCAGGTAGAGGAAGGAAAAGAGGGAAGAGGTCTGTAGCCTCTTCAAGATCGCAGGAGCAGAGATCGTCCTCTGCTTCTGCCAAATCCACTGCATGACGCTGGGGCTCTCTTGCAGGAGCCCGCACCAGTGGGGGGCACGTCTAAAACTCTTCAGTCAGTTCTGAATTCATTCGGACCTGGACTCGTGGGTTTTACAAATAGTGTCCCAAGGGTACAAACTGGGGTTTCAAGACGTTCCCCCTCACCGATTGTTCAAATCAGCCTTAGTCAGCAGGGAGAAGGTTTTTATTCAAGCCTCTTCGTGGTCCCGAAGCCGGACGGCTCAGTCAGACCAATCTTAAATCTGAAATCCCTTAATTTCTACCTAAAGAAATTCAATTTCAAGATGGAATCTCTCAGGGTAGTGATCTCCAGTCCGGGGGATAAAGGAGATTTCATGGTTTTGGTAGACATAAAGGATGCCTACTTATATGTTCCCATTTAGCCACTGCATCAAGCTACCTGAGGTTTGCAATTCAGGATTGTCATTACCAATTTCAGACGTTGCCGTTTGGTCTGTCCACGGCTCCGAGGATTTTCACCAGGGTGATGGCGGAAATGATGGTTCTCCTTCGCAAGCAAGGAGTCACAATTATCCCGTACTTGGATGATCTCCTGATAAAGGCGAGATCCAGGGACCAGTTGGTGCAAAACATCTACTCTCCCTGACAGTTCTTCAACAACATGGTTGGCTCCTAAACTTGCCAAAATCGCAGTTGGTCCCAATGACGCGGTTGTTGTTTTTGGGAGTGATACTGGACACAGAAGAGGTTTTCTTCTAGTGGAAAGGCACTGGAGATCCAGAGTTTGGTCAAACAAATTCTGAAACCAGCAAGAGTGTTAATCCATCAATGCATTCAGTTGCTGGGGAAGATGGTTGCGGCCTACGAGGCCATTCAGTTTGGCAGGTTCCATGCCAGAGTGTTCCAGTGGGACCTGTTGGACAAGTGGTCCGGATCCCACCTACACATGCACCGGAGGATAATCCTGTCTTCCAAGACCAGAATCTCACTCCATTGGTGGCTGCACAGTTCTCACCACCTAGAGGGGCGATGGTTCGGGATCCAGGACGGGATCCTAGGGACCACGGATGCAACCCTCCGAGGCTGGAGAGCAGTCACACAGGGGGAAAACATCCAAGGAAGATGGTCAAGTCTTCCTTGGATGTTTTCATCTCCACATAAATGTTCTGGAGTTAAGGGCCATTTAATAACTGCAGACACAGTACGCACTGGGACGGGTGCCCAGCATCCTCTACGGACTAAGAGAAAAGGATTTACCGGTAGGTATTAAAATCCTATTTTCTCTAACGTCCTAGAGGATGCTGTGGACTCCGTAAGGACCATGGGGATAGACGGGCTCCGCAGGAGACATGGGCACTTTAAGAAAGACTTTAGTTCTGGGTGTGCACTGGCTCCTCCCTCTATGCCCCTCCTCCAGAACTCAGTTTGATACTGTACCCAGTGGAGACTGGGTGCTTTTCAGGAGCTCTCCTGAGCTTTCTGACAGAAAGTATTTTGTTAGGTTTTTAATTTTCAGGGAGCACTGCTGGCAACAGACTCCCTCATCGAGGGACTGAGGGGAGAGAAGCAGCCCTACTCTCTGAGTTGCAAGGTCCTGCTTCTTAGGCTACTGGACACCATTAGCTCCAGTGGGATTGGTACGCAGGATCTCACCCTCGCCGTCCGTCCCAGAGCCGCGCCGCCGTCCCCCTCGCAGAGCCGGAAGATAGAAGCCGGGTGAGTATGAGAAGAAAAGAAGACTTCAGAGGCGGCAGAAGACTTCATGATCTTCACTGAGGTAACGCACAGCACTGCAGCTGTGCGCCTTTGCTCCCATACACCTCACATACTCCGGTCACTGTAAGGGTGCAGGGCGCAGGGGGGCGCCCTGGGCAGCAATATAAACCTCTTTCGCAAAAATATAACATATATACAGCTGGGCACTTTATATATGTATAAGCCCCCACCAATTTTACAGTTTAAGCGGGACAGACGCCCGCCTCCGAGGGGGCGGGGCTTCTCCCTCAGCACTCACCAGCGCCATTTTTTCTCCACAGCACCGCTGAGAGGAAGCTCCCCGGACTCTACCCTGCTTATACCACGTTAGACAAGAGGGTTGAAAAGAGGGGTGGGGGGGGCACATAATTCGCAAATTACATACAGCAGCACTACTGGGCAAACATTAAGTTACTGTTTTATTCCTGGGTTATATAGCGCTGGGGGGTGTGCTGGCATACTCTCTCTCTGTCTCTCCAAAGGGCCTTGTGGGGAAACTGTCTTCAGAAAAAGCATTCCCTGTGTGTGTAGTGTGTCGGTACACGTGTGTCGACATGTCTGAGGAAGAAGGCTATATTAGAGAGGAGCGGGAGCAAATGAATGTGGTGTCTCCGCCGACAGCTGATTGGATGGATATGTGGAATGTTTTAAATGCTAGTGTAAACTCATTGCACAAAAGATTAGACAAGGCAGAAGCTTTGGGACAGTCAGGGTTTCAACCCATGCCTGATCCTATGTTGCAGGGACTGTCAGGGTCTCATAAGCGCCCACTATCCCAGATTGTTGACACAGATACCGACACGGATTCTGACTCCAGTGTCGATTACGATGATGCAAAGTTACAGCCAAAATTGGCAAAATCCATTCGATTTATGATTATGGCAATAAAAGATGTTTTGCACATCACAGAGGAACCCCCTGTCGCTGACAAGAGGGTACATATGTACAAGGGAAAGAAGCCTGAGGTAACCTTTCCCCCCTCACACGAGCTGAACGAGTTATGTGAAAAAGCTTGGGAATCTCCAGATAAAAGACAGCAGATTTCCAAAAGGATTCTTATGGCGTATCCTTTCCCATCAACGGATAGGTTACGATGGGAATCCTCCCCTAGGGTGGACAAAGCATTAACACGCTTATCCAAGAAGGTAGCCCTCCCGTCCCAGGATACGGCTACCCTCAAAGAGTGTGCTGACCGCAAACAGGAGATTACCCTGAAGTCCATTTATACACATTCAGGTACCTTACTCAGACCGGCAATTGCGTCGGCCTGGGTGTGTAGTGCTGTAGCGGCATGGACAAATACCTTATCTGAGGGGATGGATAGCCTAGACAAGGATACTATTTTATTGACCCTGGGGCATATAAGAGATGCTGTCCTATATATGTGTGTATGCAAACTACAGGTGGTGCTGCAGGGCCCACACCCTTTTACTTGTCTTGTAGAGCAGCTCTGAAGCTGTTACAGTGCCCAGCTGCTGCAAGAAATCAGCTTGAATGCTTCAGGGGCTTGGGCATGGCCAACATGAGCCCCACACCGAAGGAGGGTGGGGGTGTTTAATGCAAACTTGGGGTTATACAAGCGCCGCAAAAGGCCGCCATGCCCTGCATGCCCCTTTTCTCTTTTCATATACAGATGAGGGTTCCAGCCAACTTTGGCCCACTGCTTGGATGACATCACCGTATGCAAATCCGTCTGCTGCAGACCTTCCCCCAGGAATGCTTGCAATAGTTGTTGCATATGGTTTAATGTCTGAGGGTGCTTCAGTATTAGGCAGCCTTCCGCCCTCCCATGTTCATCTGAAAAGATGTGGTCTCCCTGCTGTTGTTGTCCCCAGACGAGAGTTCCCTTGTGCTTCCTCAGTTAAATCTCCTTAACTTGACGGGGGTGTGCCCGAGCAGCCGCCCTCCCCAGCCCTATCCCAACACATACTTATCTTGCATATGAGATCTCTTGATCATGAAGATAGTTCTCACAGGTTGAGGTTCATCCTGGCTGGAGAGCGCTGATGGGGACAGCAGCGGGGCTTCAGCAGAAGGGTGAGTATGTGTGGCCAGAGACCTCCCTTCCCATGTGCAGGCCTGCAGAGTCTGCCACGCAGGATGGGGCATGTGGCACTCTCCCTCCCAGGGGCTCTTCCAGATGTAGCTCCTCAGCAGTATTTTTCCCGGGCTGCGCGGCGCTCTCCCCGACTGGCATCCGCCCTGGAACACTGCCTTCCTCAACGCAACATCAGCAGGGGGCCCTGGCCTCATCACCATCCCAGGTCTTTCTCATGTATGTATCATGTATGTGTGTGTGATATATGTATGAATCATATATGTTTGTGATATCTATCTATCTATCTATCTATCTATCTATCTATCTATCTATCTATCTATCGTATGTGTGTGTATATATATGTATCTATCATGTATGTATGTATGTATCTATCTTGTATGTATGTGTTCTATCTATCTATCTATCTATCTATCTATCTATCTATCTATCTATCGTGTGTGTGATATATGTATGTATCTATCATGTATGTGTTATATGTATGTATCACACCTTCCTCTATACATATACATACATACATACATACATACATACATACATACACACACCTATATCTGTACGTACACTGACATACACACACCAACATCTATACATTAACACGCTGACCCCTAAACGTACACCAACGTACCCACACCTGCATCTATACCTACACATGCTGACACGTGGACGTACACCGGCTTACCCACATGTGAATCTATACATACATGTGCTGACACCTGGACATACACTGATGTACCCACACCTAACATCTATACATACACATGCTAACACCTGGACGTATACAGACGTACCCACATTTGCATCCATGCATATATAGATGTAGGTGTGTGTACGTCAGTGTACGTCCAGGTGTCAACGCGTGTATGTATAGATGCAGGTGTGGGTACGTCTGTGTATGTCCAGGTGTCAGAATGTGTATGTATAGATGCAGGTGTGGGAACGTCAGTGTAGGTTCAGGTGTCAGCGCGTGTATGTATAGATGCAGGTGCTTGTATGTCCAGATGTCAGTGCATGTATGTATAGATACAAGTGTGGGTACGTCGGTGTATGTCCATTTGTCAGCGCGTGTATATATAGATGCAGGTGCTTGTATGTTGGTGTATGTCCAGGTGTCAGCATGTGTATGTATAGATGCAGGTGTGGGAATGTTGGTGTATGTCCAGGTGTCAGGGCGTGTATGTATGGATATTAGGTGTGGGTACATCAGTGTATGTCCAGGTGTTAGCGCATGTATGTATAGATGCAGGATAATAATCACACAGCGTGCCCCCCACCAACCACAAACCTCCCCCACCCCCCTGTATGACATAAACACCGCTAATTCCACTTACACACAATAATTTCAGTTTGCGACCAGGAGCCGGCAATGTATGTGCACCCAAATGAAGCCACTGTACATGCCCTGCAGGCTGCTATGTACTGCACAGGTGCAACAAATGTAAATGCCCTATCTTTAAAATGGGGCATATTTTACTAAATTAAAAAAACCTGTAACTTTCTGTAAAACCTTAACCCCAAAAGGCACTACACTAACATCGGGGTGTAGAGTTGGATCTTGATCCAAGGCACCAACAGGCTAAAGCTTTGACTGTTCCCAGGATGCCTTGCACCGCCTCCTCTATAACCCTGCCCAGTGGCGTAACTAGACCTTTGTGGGCCCCATAGCAAAATTCTGAATGGGCCCACCAGCACTCAACAAGAATGAGTGGCGTTTGGGGTCAGAAAAGTAGAGGGGAAGGGATCTGACAGAGTAGGGGGCAGGACATGAATGAATAGAAACTGAGGTGTCCATTATATAAAGAAATACAGTATGTGTGTCTGTGTGTATATCACACACACACACATATAAGGGAAATTCAAATGCCCTCAATTATTGCGCACATTACACTCTGGTTTAGGTGCACAAAGCACCTAAACCTGAATAAAGTAATGGGCGCGATCATGAAAAGACACCGTTTGGTTGCCCAAATGGGTCTCTTTGCACACATTTCAGCTTGTTTCCCCTGGGGGTAGCGAGCTGAAATAAACATGTCGCACCCGTTGGCAGCAACATTAGAATAGCTGCTGACGGGCACGATTGAGGGAGGAAAGGGACATTTGAATCCAGCCCATAGATGCAATGTGAATATGTAATTTGTACCTTCCTATCTTAAAATGTATATAGTAGTGTTTACACTAGAGGTCTTTCCGAACCCCCTAATCCTAACATTGTAATTTGCTTTAGGGCGCACCTCCAATTAGTCTAGTGTTTCGTATTTTCACATTAAATACTTTCTTGCATTGGTTGGTTAAAGATTAGATCGTATATTTTTCTAGATATAGCTGTGCATAGTCTACAAGGCTACATGCTTCTCCCCTAACTAGAGATGTGCAGCGGGCATTTTTCGTGTTTCATGTTTTGGTTTTGGTTTCGGATCCGCAGTTGTGTTTTGGATACGGACGCGTTTTGGCAAAACCACCCTTTCGGGTTTTGTATTCGGGTGATTTTTTTTTAAAACCTCAAACAGCTAAAATCATAGAATTTGGGGGTAATTTTGATCCTATAGTATTAAGCTCAATAACCATAATTTCTACTCCTTTCCAGTCTATTCTGAACACCTCACACCTCCCAATATTATTTTTAGTCCTAAAATTTGCACCAAGGTCCCTGGATGACTAAGCTAAGCGACCCAAGTGGGCAGCACAAACACCTGGCCCATCTAGGAGTGGCACTGCAGTGTCAGACAGGATGGCACTTAAAAAAATAGCCCCAAACAGCACATGATGCAAAGATAAATAAAAAAAGAGGCGCAAGATGAAATTGTAGTGTGTCTCTCCTGCTCAGTGTCAGTTCTCAGTAGTATCCTCATCAGTGCTCAGTATCACTGCTCATTGTCTTGTGCTGCAATGTGGTGCTCAGTATACTAGAGTACATTACTAATAGTCCAGTGCTGTATCTTGCTGCTCAGTGTCAGTTCTAGTATCCTCATCAGTGCTCAGTATCACTGCTCATTGTCTTGTGCTGCATTGTGGTGCTCAGTATACTACAGAACATTACTAATAGTCCAGTGCTGCATCTGGCTGCTCAGTGTCAGTTCTAGTAATCTCATCAGTGCTCCGTATCACTGCTCATTGTCTTGTGGTGCTCAGTATACTACAGTACATTACTAATACTCCAGTGTCTTGTGCCGCATATGGCTGCTGTAGGGTGCTGTGGTAGTGTCCTGTCACTGTGCATATGTCATCATTCCAGTCACAGTGATATCTGGTATCACTATCTATCTAGTGGTATCTAATTCCAGACATTACCACCGTCTAATTCCAGATATATTACTGGCATATAATTCCACACATTAAAAAATGGAGAACAAAAAGGTGGAGGGTAAAATAGGGAAAGATCAAGATCCACTTCCACCTAGTGCTGAAGCTGCTGCCACTAGTCAAGGCAGAGACAATTCAATGCCATCAACATTATGTAATGATTATACGATACATTATATATCATATCATTGTATGGTTGTAAAATACAACTTAAAAACTTTAATGAATAAATACATAAAGTAGCTTTTATGTAACCTTTTTAAACCTATTAGCATAGACCGAATCTCATCGTGTGTATAGGCCTTTAGTTCAACAACAGCATGGGACCAGTTAGTGTGTTTTGACCACTGCACAGCACCTGGTGTTATATAGTAAGCACCACTATGGCATAGTATACAGCATTATGGGCCTGATATGAGTGTGACCAGCGGTGATGTGGAATGCAGTAGGAGGTGCTGTTTAGCAAGCACCACTTCTATATTCACCATGCAGTATATTGTGTGAATATAGAAGTGTTGGCTGTGTTATGTATTAGAGTAATTATTGCAGCTCCCAGCTAAAATTGCAACAATGTAATTTAGTGACAAGCTGCAGAGATTAACCCTTTCTGTGGCTGCTGCACAACCTCTATTCATATCGCTGAATTCAATTAGGGAGATGTTCTCACCCCGCGAGCAAGCGCAGGTATATGCCACACTTAAATGTATGGGTATGGTCTCCATAAAATGAGCGTAGCCTTGCAGGCAAAGACTACCTTACACCCTAGTTCTTGACCCTGCACCAACAGACCTCGGCCACCACAGGGAAAAAAGTACAGTAATTTCCACCATGTTAAGCCCCACACATTAATGCCCTTTGGAACATATTATGTCACTCACCACAATATCTGTGATACACTATGCCCTACAGTAAAGCTTCTAATTACTTTTACAAAAACTGCTCAACGCCAAGAGTTTCACGTGCTGGGTGTCATGCTCATTGCCAGGGGTTTCACTCTCTGGGTGTCATGCTCATTGCCAGGGGGAACGCAGTAGGAGGTGTTATATAGTAAGCACCACTATGGCATAGTATATAGCATTATATATATTGTGAGCACTGGTGATGTCGAGTGCAGTAGAGCTGCTGCTGGGTAATTACAATTTACTACAACCACCAATATATTCTGCTGCACTATATATATGCAAAGCTAATTCTGCTGGGTAATTACAATTGACTACAACCACCAATATATCTGCTGCACTATATCTATATTTGCAAAGCTAATTCTGCTGGGTAATTACAATTGACTACAACCACCAATATATTCTGCTGCACTATATCTATATATGCAAAGCTAATTCTGCTGAGTAATTACAATTGACTACAACCACCAATATATTCTGCTGCACTATATCTATATATGCAAAGCTAATTCTGCTGGGTAATGCAAATTGAAACATTATTGCATAGTATGTTTATTTTTAAGTACTTTTTTAAAGTTTTGAATGATATAGACCCAGTTTAATCTCTGTGGAATGCCTGGTTGTTGTTTTTAAGGTAATTTATTGCCTGGCATTTGAGGGGGTGGGGTGTGGTTACAGATTTCAATTATTGGTTTCACTTGTAATAGTCTTCTACTTAAGTCCAATGGTGTAGGCTGTGCAAAGCCATTTGGCTGTGCATTTATTGATCTAAGCGTGCATTTTTATCAAAGCGTGATAAAATTGACACATAACAGCAGTGTTCAATCAGCGTTCAATCGAAGTGAAAAAGAAGGAAAACAGAAGCACACCAATCTAACAAAACAAAGAAAACTGAAGAACTAATAACAAATGTGAGTCACTTACTCCTCAGATCACTCACCTCCTGATTGTTGCATCTGATTACATAGCACAGAACTACCTTACTTGGACATTTCATAAACCATCCATTTCACCTACAAATGCCTGTATCTGTATTATTGTAATTTTGTTTTTTAAGCACAGCTGCACCAATGCAATTTTACCTGCAAACACTTAAAACATCTAACATAATTACCATTGCTTCTTAAACCTCTCACAATCCTTTCATTTCTTACACTCCAAATACATTTCTGCACCCACTTTATCTACGCTTTTGACTCATTTCATACTAAATCTACACCCCTTGAGCCTACACTGCTTTTCTCACCTGCATTTCTGCAATTCTTCTGCTCGGATTGCCTTACAGTCTCCTCTCCTACTTCCACTACTTCAACCTATTTACCTACTTAACACTATGTCAAGGTTTTCTTATACTCCCCACATCACTCAGTGTCTACCTAATAATGTATCTTTATCCTTCCCCCACTAGTCTCCTCCACCTCCTCCTCTCTCCCCTCCTCTGTCTCCCCTCCATCCCTCTGTTTCCTTCCCCCACCTTTCCTGTTACCCCACTTTCATTCACCTCTGCCCCATGGTCCTGCTACCCCACAACTCAGCCCTGCTCCCTCTCTCCCTTCCCTGTCACCTCCCCACACCCCCATCCACATCACACTGACCTCCCTCCCTGCCCACCTCCTGCAGTTTCCCCTCCTAGCTCAGGCACCCGTACCATCACTACTCTCTCATCATCCCTGCCCTCAAAGTTAATCCCACCTAATCGCTACAGCAACCCTGAAAATCTAATTCACATCTCTCCCACAAACTCATACCCCCTATCCTGTGCCCTTTGGAATGCCAGATCTGTTTGTAACAAACTGGTCCCCACTCATGACCTTTTCATTTCCAACTCCCTACACCTACTAGCCATTACTGAAACTTGGATTACGCCCTCTGACACTATTTCTGCTGCTGCTCTCTCTGCTGGGGGCCTTACATTCACACACACACCCCGACCTGGGGGTCACCATGGGGGTGGTGTTGGGGTCCTTTTACCTTCTAGTTACTCCTACCAACTCATACCACCAGAACCATCCCTTATATTCTCTACATTTGAGGTCCACGCCATATGCCTCTTCCAACCAGTCCATCTTAGAGTAGCTGTCATTTACCGCCCCCCTGGCACTGCTTCCAAATTCATCGACAACTTTGCTTCCTGGCTTCCTCACTTCCTCTCTTCTGACATTCCCACCATTATCCTAGGCGATTTCAACATCCCTATTGACATCCCCACACAATCCCCTGCCTCTAAACTCCTTAACCTCACCTCTTCACTTGGTCTCTCCCAGTGGACCTCCTCACCCTCCCATGTGAATGGGAGCTCACTGGATCTGGTCTTCACTCACCGCTGTGATATTTCTGATTTTTCCAACTCCCCATTTCCCCTCTCTGACCACCACCTGCTCTCCTTCAACCTATCTCTCTCGACTTCCCCATCTCTACCTCCTAAGGCTACCATCACTAAGCGTAACATTGAAGCTATTGACACCACATTCCTTTCCTCCCTGTTTGACTCACTTCTCTCTCCTATTCTCTCTCTCTCATGCCCTGAACAAGCCACTTCCACATACAATGCTTCCCTTACTTCTGCTCTTGACTCTGTTGCTCCACCAACCACTATTCACCCTTGCAAATTAACACCTCAACCCTGGCACACCAAATGCACCAGATATCTGCAAAAATGCTCATGTACTGCTGAGCGACACTGGAGGAAATCACGCTCTAGGGCAGACTTCCTCCATTTCAAACTTATGCTCTCATCCTTCAGTGCTGCCCTTTCTCTTGCTAAACAGTCATACTTCAAGAACCTCATCTCCTCCCAGTCTTCCAACCCCCGGCGCCTCTTTGCCACTCTCAACTCACTCCTCTGCCCACCTCCACCTCGTCTCCCTTCCTCACTCTCTGCTCTTGACTTTGCCACTTACTTCACATCCAAAATTGACTCCATACGTCAGGACATCACATCACACCAGACTATCAGTAACCAGCCTTCTCCCATCCCTTACCAACCCTCCCCATCCCTCGCACCAACTCTGTCATCTTTCTCCCATGCATCTGGAGAGGAAGTCATGGCCCTCATTCGTTCCTGTCCCCTCACCACCTCCCCACTTGACCCTATCCCCTCCCGCCTCCTTTGCCACCTCTCTTCTTCTGCTTGTTCCCATCTTTCCCACCTTCTCAATCTCTCCCTCTCATCAGGCACTGTCCCCTCTGCCTTCAAGCACGCTCTCATCTCTCCTATTCTTAAAAAACCTACCCTTGATCCAAACACTCTCTCCAACTACCGACCCATCTCTCTCCTCCCTTTTGCCTCCAAACTCCTTGAGCGTATTGTCTACAACCGCCTTACTTCCTTTCTTTCCTCACACTCACTGCTTGACCCATTCCAGTCTGGCTTCCGTCCTCTCCACTCCACTGAAACTGCCCTTACAAAAGTATGCAATGACCTCCATGCTGCTAAATCTAAGGGACACTACTCTCTACTTATTCTACTTGATCTCTCTGCTGCTTTTGACACTGTGGACCATCCTCTCCTACTGCAAATCCTTCACTCCATTGGTCTGCGTAACACTGCCCTCTCTTGGTTGTCGTCCTACCTTTCTGACCGTTCATTCTCTGTCTCCTCTCATGACTCCACCTCCCCCTCACTTCCACTAACTGTAGGGGTACCCCAAGGTTCTGTCCTTGGTCCTCTTCTCTTCTCTCTCTATACGTCCTCACTAGGTAAGCTCATTAGTTCTTTTGGTTTCCAATATCACCTCTATGCTGATGACACTCAAATCTATCTTTCCTCTCCAGACCTCTCCCCTACTCTCCTCACTCGTATCTCCAACTGTCTCTCTGCTATCTCTTCCTGGATGTCCCAGCGCTTTCTTAAACTTAACATGTCTAAGACCGAGCTGATCATCTTCCCTCCCTCCCGCATAATCTCACCTCCTACAATCTCATTATCTATTGATGGCACTACTATCTCCTCTACCCCCCAAGCGCGCTGTCTTGGAGTAATCCTTGACTCCTCCCTCTCCTTCAAACCACACATTCAGCACCTCTCACAAACCTGCCGTTTTCATCTAAAAAATATTTCCAGGATCAGACTTTTTCTGACCCAGGATGCTACTAAGACTCTTATCCACTCACTGGTCATCTCCAGACTGGACTGCTGTAATCTCTTCCTGACTGGCATTCCTGACAAATACCTCTCTCCACTCCAATCTATCCTCAATGCTGCTGCCCGGCTCATTTTCCTCACCAAACGCACTACGTCCACCTCTCCTCTCTTACTAGTCCTTCACTGGCTCCCCTTCCCTTTCAGAATCCATTTCAAGCTTCTCACACTTGCTTACAAAGCCCTCACCCACTCCTCTCCCATCTACATCTCTGATCTTATCTCGCTTTACACTCCCACCCGTCCTCTTCGCTCTGCTAATGCACACCGACTCTCCTGCCTACGGATTACTTCCTCCCACTCCTACCTCCAAGATTTTTCACGTGCTGCACCACTTCTCTGGAATTCCCTACCTCTCCCCCTCAGACTCTCCACCTCTCTACAAAACTTCAAACGGGCTCTCAAGACCCACTTCTTCACCAAACCCAGCCAAATCTCATCCTAAACCTCTGTTCCATGCTCTCTATGTACCCCATCTGTCTCACCCCTGTCTGTCTACCCCTCCCTTTTAGAATGTAAGCTCTCACGAGCAGGGCCCTCTTCCCTCATGTGCTTACTCTTTTCTTACTTTAATAATCTTCAGCTGCACCAAATCCAGCAGTCTTCTGCCACCTGATACTTATTCCAGTGTCATCTGCTGATGTAGCTATGTTTATTTACCCTGTACTTGTCCTATATTGTCGTCAACTGTAAGTTGCTGTTTTCCTGTTTGATTATTTGTTTATGTACTCTGTAATTGGGCACTGCGGAACCCTTGTGGCGCCATATAAATAAAGGATAATAATAATAATAATAAATAATATAATATATAGCATTACGGTACAGTAGGCCACTGCTCTACCTACCTCTGTGTCGTCAAGTATACTATCCATCCATACCTGTGGTGCATTTTAGAAAAAAACATGTCTCGGCAGAGCAATCTATAAATCCATCATTTTTCAGACAGCAACAGTGGGTATTGTAATAGTCACCCAATCCATCACTTTTATAGGGTTACATGCACCCACATGCTACAGCCTGTCTCAATAATTTTACTGTCACGCTGTGTGTGTTTGTGTTTTTATTTGGGTATTTTTTGTTGTTGTAGAACTACAGGTACCAGCAAGCCCGTTATTTCCCCGCCTGCTGGTACTTGAGGTTCTCCAAGTACCAGCAAGCGGGGGAGGCTTGCTGGGCATTGTAGTTCCACAACGAAAAAACAATATTCTTTTTTTACACACATGGCTATCAGCCCGGCACCCACCACCCAGGGGTGCTGGGGACAGCCTCGGGCTTCACCCCTGGCCCTTGGGTGCCTCGAGGGGAGGAACCTCTTGATTTAAGGGGTCCCCACTCCTCCAGGGAACCCCGGCCAGGGGTGACTAGTTGGAGGGGTAATGCCAGGGCCGCAGGGACCTACATAAAAGTGTCCCCCGGCTGTGGCATTATCTCTCTGGCTAGTGGAGCCCGGTGCTGGTTTTAAAAATATGGGGGACCCCTACATCTATTGTCCCACGTATTTTTGGAACCTGGACCGGTCTAAGAGCCCGGTGCTAGTTGTCTAAATACGGGGAACCCCTGTCCAATTTTTCCCCCAGTATTTAAATAACCAGGACCGGCTCAAAGAGCCCGAGGCTGGTTATACTAAGGAGGGGGGACCTCACGCATTTTTTTTAACCCATTCAGACCCTTCTCCTTTAAGTTAATGGAAGCCCTGGACAACAAAATTGCATTCATGTCCTCCTCCCTCACCCTTCCCAGTCCCAAACACTCATTTTTTTTTTCTTTAAAAATTTATAATATATAACGAGAACAATGAGCAGGCAGGCAGCGGGCATTGGCGGCATCGGACTGAGATAGAAATTAGTGGTGGAGGGCTGGGTCAGTTGATTGTGGGCGAGTTTGTAAGCCATTGGCGGTGGCAGCGGGTATCGGCTCAGAGGCAGTAGCAGGCATTGGCTAAGGGTCATCGGCAGGATTCGGCGGACATTATGGCTGTAGTGCCTCACTAGCCACTGACCTCACCGCACGCCACTGTGGGACAGATGTAACATGCAGAGAGAGGTAGATTTGGGAGGGGGAATGTCCTAGCATAACTGTTAATTGCAGTGTAATACTGTAATTCAGCTGTGCAGCATTTGTGGCTAAATGTCAAAGAAGCCAGTATTTACCCTGCATGCAAAACAATAAATGTATTTGAACATACCTCCCAACTATCCCAATTTTTGCAGGACAGTCACTTTTTTGGGGAATGTCCAGCTAACCCAAACAACCCCCCCCCTTCCCATGGGGAAGGGGGGGGGGGTGGAAGGCTCCCTGTAGCTTGTTGCTCTGCAAATATGCACATTGTGGGTAATTCAGACCTGATCGCTAGGGTGTGTTTTTTGCATCCCTGTAATCAGAAAGTTGCCGCCTACAGCGGAAGGGAAAATTTGCTGTGCAGGTGTGTGATCACATGTGCACAAGAGCTGCACAGCTCAGCACTTACTCAGCCATTGAGGTGACGTCACAAATCCTCCCACAAAACGCCGGGTCCCTCCAGTGTTTTTCCGGACACTCCCTAGAAACATTCAGTTGCCACCCACACAAACACCCTCTTCTTGTCAATCTTCTTGTGATCTCCGGACCGTCGCACTTACGCATTGTGGCGCATACGCATGTGCAGTGCAGACCAGATTGCCCGCAGGGTGAAAATAAATTGAAGCGATCTGGTCTGAATAAGCCTCAATGTCTATTCACGGGAGACAGAGGGGCTGGGGCATGGCCAGCAGCTCACAGAGCACCTATAATGACAAAAATGGGAGACATGGCTCATGATCGCGATATACCTGCGAAGGTACGCCCTCTACTGATTGACAGGCAGAGGCATTCGCATTTTCTGCGGGGCACCCGGAGAAAATGTAGGCACACGCACAGGATGGACCCTGCGTATATGCCCCCATCCTCTTCATAGTTTTTGCGGTTGGAACGCGTATTACGATCCAAACTGAATTAGGCCCTATATGTCTTATATACACGAGCAGTGTGAAAACATCAATCGATGGGGGTAATTCCAAGATGATCGCAGCAGGAATTTTGTTAGCAGTTGGGCAAAACCATGTGTACTGCAGGGGAGGCAGATATAACATGTGCAGAAAGAGTTAGATTTGGGTGAGTTATTTTGTTTCTGTGCAGGGTAAATACTGACTGCTTTATTTTTACACTGCAAATTAGATTGCAGATTGAACACACCACACCCAAATCTAACTCTCTCTGCACATGTTAAATCTGCCTTCCCTGCAGTGCACATAGGTGGTCATTCCGAGTTGTTCGCTCGGTAATTTTCTTCGCATTGCAGCGATTTTCCGCTTAATGCGCATGCGCAATGTTCACACTGCGACTGCGCCAAGTAAATTTGCTATGCAGTTAGGAATATTACTCACGGTTTTTTCATCGTTCTGGTGATCGTAATGTGATTGACAGGAAGTGGGTGTTTCTGGGCGGAAACAGGCCGCTTTAGGGGCGTGTGGGAAAAAATGCTACCGTTTCTGGGAAAAACGCGGGAGTGGCTGGAGAAACGGAGGAGTGTCTGGGTGAACGCTGGGTGTGTTTGTGACGTCAAACCAGGAACGACAAGCACTGAACTGATCGCACTGGCAGAGTAAGTCTCGAGCTACTCAGAAACTGCACAGAGATGTCTTATCGCAATATTGCAAATCTTTCGTTCGCAATTTTAAGATGCTAAGATTCACTCCCAGTAGGCGGCAGCTTAGCGTGTGCAATGCTGCTAAAAGCAGCTTGTGAGCGAACAACTCGGAATGAGGGCCATGGGGGGTAATTCTGAGTTGATCGCAGCAGGATTTTTGTTAGCAGTTGGGCAAAACCATGTGCACTGCATTTACGAACAGATGATTTTTTTATATAAATTTTAAAATGTTAGTAAATGTGTGTTTTTTTCAACCTGGAAGCCCAACATCGATTAAGATCGATCTTAAATAGACCCCTGGGTTTTAAGGATATCCATGGTTGAGTCCAATGGTTAATTCACATTGACCGAAGTTCTAATTAAGTCACCTGTGCTCAAGCATGATATCCTTAAAATCTGGATTGCAATGACAGCATTTTGGAACTATGCCTAAGGGTTTAATTTTTACATTTATCCACTGACAATAAATCTACCTACAATATCCCTGTAACTGTTATGATTACAGTATTTCACTAAATAATTTAATTTGCTGAACCTTCTGTAAAAAGAAATATTAAGCTGCTGTAATTCCCAGATGCAGCAAATTTGTTAGCTAGTGGGCAAAACCATGTGCACTGCAGGGATGGGGGGGGGGGGGCAGATATAACATTTGCAGAGAGATTTAGGTGGGTTATATTGTTTGTGTGCAGGGTAAATACTGGCTGTTTTGTTTTTACACTGCAATTTAGATTTCAGTTTGAACACACCGCACCAAAATCTAACTCTCTCTGCACATATTATACACCCCCCCCCCCTGCAGTGTACATGGTTTTAGCTAATAAATTTGCTGCTGTGATCAGATCTGAGTTAAGCCCTATGTATTTGGCACTGGCAAAGGGTTAGAGGCCTTGCTGTAGAGCTCACACCTTTCTTATCATGCATTGTAATATTTCCTATGTCCTGATGTTGTGCTCTCTGCTCCATCCAAGTAAACAGCAATGTAGCATGGCTATCAAAGAGCGTGAAGATTGCAGATTTCCTGGGATTAATGCTAAGGAATGCTATTCCAGAGGCTGCTGCTTTAATTCAAGTGTCACTGGGGTTAAATGGTGTTTTTACCTTAAAAACACAGGTAGAGTATATAGTACAGTGGTAAAGTGGGAGCATGTAGTGCTATTGATTACAGATTTGATGGAGCTTAAACATGGATAAGGTCCATGGCTCTAAGAGTTTATCTTGTGTATCCTTTATTCTTAGTCATGGTCAGATAAGATTAGAAAATACCATTTAAGTGGAAATTTCCTGTTAGCTGTTTTTCAGTTTGCTCAACTGTCTGATTAACTGCTCCTAAAAAAGGACCAAAGGAGCTAAATTGCCCTGTGATCTAGCTAAATTGCCCCAGTTAAAAAAAAAAAAAAAAACTAAGCTGCTGTAATTCCTGGATGTTTCCTTACTGCATCAACAGGAAGTGACAAGAAACAATGTAATGTGGAACCGTACAGCAGAAGGGATAGCGGCTACCCCACAATAAGTGCAGCGGAATGTAAGAAGAGGAATTGTTGCTTTGACTGCAGCATTCCCGGGGTTAACTGGTGTTTCTTCAAGTCACAAGGTATGGAGCTGCTGTATAGTTACTCGCAAGTCAGTAGTTGTATGATGCTCACACCTGTTAAGCTGGATACACACAGAATGCCCTACACAGGGGGTGAAATGAGCGCCCCCCCCCACCCCCCGTACGCTCAGCACACATCACGCTGTGCTGAGCGGGGGGAGAGATGTGTGCTGAGCAGTTCGCTCAGCACACATCTCTCCCCAAAATCAGGCCGTGAATACGGACCTTTAAACTGGATCCACACTTAGATTATCTGTCCAATTTTTTTTCCTAGTTGAAACAAAATTATGCTAATATGTGGCAGCAAATTACAATTGACCATTTGCTCACAAACACTGGAAAACATCCAAAAATGGTCATTTAGATAAATTGGTTAAATCCATTTCATTTAGCTAATTTATCCAAACTACCTTTATTGTATCTTTGTGGGTGAATGATGTGTGGGTCAGTGTTGAGGGTGGTGGAGGAGATGGGTAATAGGCACAGCAGGGTGTGGACAGTCAAATAGTGTGCTTAGAGGTTCAGAGTCATTGTATGAGACTCTGGCAACAGTGACTTGATGAGTCTGGTGTCCATAGGGTGGGACGCATTAACCTTTTTATGCTATTGAAATAGTTCTCCTCCTGACCGACGCAGTTCCTTGCTCCGAGGTTGGTGTATTGTCCTGTTGCAGCGCCTCTCCACTGTGGTCACAGTGAGCTGTGTGGTGTTGCTGGCGCATGCCAATCTCCCCCCAACCTCCCTCTTGCATTTCAGACCTACGTACGGATGATGGGATCTTGTATGATATGCGCGTGTGCTGTAGAGATGAAAGTGGGGGTGAGGAGGCAGATCGTGAGATGGGGAAACTTTGTGGACTGTTAGCGAAGGGGAGCACTGGGCAATCTGAGTTGCAAAGAGGGCAGCAGAAGAGGTTATTGCATGTGCACTGGTGACAGGTCCATCCTTGGTGGCCAGCCTCAGTGGTAAAGGGGTACATGAGCTAGTGTCCCTTGGCCAGCCATGTACCATGGCCACCTCCCTACCTCCTATATATTCTCCCTGATCTGTCACTTTGTTACGGTCTGCTGCTGGCACTGGTGTATCGTCCTGCAGTTGCCGTCTCCGCCCATTGCTGTGACTTCCCCCAGAGTTAGCCACACAGAGTGACAGATCTGGGAAAATATATAGGAGATCATTACTTTCACTTGCAGCCTACCTTATTTTTTGCAGCCTAGCATGCTCCTGACCCCTTCTCTCACTAATACTTATACAACATTCATGAACTCATCTTAAGGTTTCTTTATTATTCAGTCACACTGTCTTGGATCCAAACCATTTCCTGTGGCATTGCAGTCAAACAATTGAGCTATTTACCCTTGCATAGAAAGGTATAATCTAAGCTAGAGAATTCTATTTGGAGCTCACCTTGTACTTTGTGAAGAAATAATCAGCTTTGTGGCTGAGCAGATATATGGAGTGTGTGGCTGCACACTGCATTGATCTGCTGAGTTGCAATGCTAATAATTTTTTTTTTTGCAAAGTACCAATAGCTTCATTGTGAAGGTGGAAAGAAGGGTGTTACGGCATGGAATGTACAAACTGCGAGACCCTGCTGGTAGCGCCTTTGTCTATTTAGTAGGAAGGGCACGTAACAGCCGGGGGGCAATGGAGGAAGCCCCTTTAGGGCTGGAGCCCGGCGGCAACTGACTCCGTTGTCTCTGGCAGTTCCGCCCCTGGACTAGAGGAATGGTCAAGAACATGGCAACATTTAATGCCAAAAAATGCAAAATCATACACGTCTCAAAAATGCAAAGGCTAACTATAATATTAAGGGCATTATAATGGCAAGAGGAAAGCTATCTAAGTATTACTATTTCAGGTAAGCAATGTAACAAAGCAATAGGAAAGGCAAGTCAGATGCTTGTTTGCATAGGTTAAAGAACCAGTAGCAGAAAAAAGTAATACAGGTTGAGTATCCCATATCAAAATATTCCGAAATACGGAATATTCCGAAATACGGACTTTTTTGAGTGAGACTGAGATAGTGAAACCTTTGTGTTTTGATGGCTCAGTGTACACAAACTTTGTTTAATACTCAAAGTTATTAAAAATATTGTATTAAATGAACTTCAGACTGTGTGTATAAGGTGTATATGAAACATAAATGAATTCTGTGAATGTACACACACTTTGTTTAATGCACAAAGTTATAAAAAATATTGCCTAAAATGACCTTCAGGCTGTGTGTATAAGGTGTATATGAAACATAAATGCCTTCTGTGCTTAGATTTAGGTCCCATCACCATAATATCTCGTTATGGTATGCAATTATTCCAAAATACAGAAAAATCCGATATCCAAAATTCCTCTGGTCCCAAGCATTTTGGATAAGGGATACTCAACCTGTAATGCCACTGTATAGGTCCTTGGTACAGCCACATTTAGAATCCTGTGTTCAGTTCCAGAAGCCATATCTCCAGAAGGCTGTAAATACATTAGGGCAACTAAAATTGTGCATGGCCTACATCACAAAACTTACCTGGAAATACAAAAAAATGTTGATGTGTATAGTTTGGAGAAGGGAAGAGGGAACATACAGTAATAGAAACATTTAAATATATAGGGAGGAATGTAATAGGGTGTGAGAATCAGAAAGTGAGAGATTTTGTGTTTTTTCCTGTTGGTTTTTTTTTTTTTTTGTTTGATTGTTTGTTTTTAAAGTGGCAATCCTTTACATGGCAAAACCAGGTTGATATTTGCCATGTAAAGGATTGCCACCATGGGCATGTGTAGAAGGGGCACTGCTACTGTTGGCATTATGTGTGTAAGCTGCACTGATATGGTGGTTATGTGTATAAAGGGCACTGCGACTGTGGGTATTATTATTATTATTATTATTACATGCGGTGTAATGACAATAAGATAGTGCTACTGTGTGGCGTATTTTGATTTGGGGTGCTATTGTGTGGCCATGCCCCTTCCTTGTGATACCACACCTTCTTTTTTTAAGGAGCGCACTGTCCCTTTATTAAGTATTGGAGAGAGGGCCCAAATTAATAGTTTGCAGGGAGGCGCCAAACACCCTAGCACTGGCCCTTTGGTAGGGGACAGGATTTGCTTCTGCTTGTGCACATATGTTATGATTGCCAGCCAACAGCACTGGTTTTGCCTATAACACTAACTATAAATATTTTGAATTGGTCCTGGACCACCAATCCAAGGCACCCCTGCAAGTGTCCTGAGGCACCCCAGGGTGCAGTTTGAGAACCATTGGTCTAGTGAGTACCCAGGATAATTATTGTAGCTGGTCTGCGGGTAACAGCTCTCAGATCCACTTCTAGAAAAAATGCAGCAATGTAATTTGAGTGACAAACTGCAGAGATGAACCCTTTCTGTGACTGCTGCACAGGGATCACACAAACTCTATTCATAGGGCTGACTTCACTTAGGGGAGATGTTCTCACCCCGCAAAGAAGTGCGAGTATATACCGCACTTACGGTACCATTGGATTTACAGATATTTTCTTGCAATACACTATGGGGGTCATTCTGAGTTGATTGCTCGCTAGCAGTTTTTAGCAGCCATGCAAACGCATTGTCGCTGCCCACTGGAGAGTGTATATTCACTTTGGAGAAGTGCGAACACTTGAGCAGCAGAGCGCCTGCAAAATCGTTTCAAAATAAGACCAGCACTGTAGTTACACTTCGTGTGCGTTGATTCTAACAACCGAGGGACGGCTTTTGATGTCACACACCCATCCAGCGAATGCCCAGCCACGTCTGCATTTCTTCTGCCACGCCTGCATTTTTCCAAGCACTCCCTGAAAACGGTCAGTTGCCACCCAGAAACGCCCTCTTTCTGTCAATCTCCTTGTGGCCTGTTCTGTGATTGGAATAATCGCTAGAACTAGTGCAAAACCACAATGGACTTTGTACCCGTATGATGCGCATGCACATTACGGAGCATGCGCATGCACAGATTAGCCATTTTTTTTCAACTGATTGCTACGCAGCGAACAACGGCAGCATGCGATCAACTCGGAATGACCCCCTATATACATAGAAACATGGATTTTTACTGCAGGAATTATGGTTAGTTTAGGGGTATCGGTTAGGGTCAACAGAGGTGTAGCTAGGGGTCCAAGCGCCCCTGGCAAAGTAAGGGACTGGCGCCCCCCCCTTTCGATAAAGCATTGCAGTCCATTGGCGGTTACCATGTTGGAGCCACAGCAACTGACCCCCTCCCCCACACGCTGCCCTACATCATCGGCTGGGATTCACTGTTGGTGTGAAGCCACTGGGAACAGTCTGGTAGCATTAGCAGCAGTCTGTGTCATAGATAGGGAAGGCAGAAGGTTAACTAGCTAATAGCAGTCTGTTGGCAGCAGAGGCTGGGCGGGGGGCTGAGAATGAGCCAACGCTGATCAGTGTCCAGTCTGCTTAGACAAAAATATTTTGTGATCAGGGCTGGTTCTAGACCAAAGGAGCCAATGGCAAAAATTTCCTTTGGCACCCCCCCCCCCCCCCCCACACACACACATACACACATACACACACACACACACACACACACACACACACACACACACACACACACACACACACACCAAAAAAGAACATATCCCAGTTTAACATAACGCTATGTCAGACCTCTGACATTTGCCTTTTCACCCATATTGCATACTTTTTCTTGCAGGTTGTGTCTTAATTCAAGAAGTGTTCTAAGTACTTCAGCTTAGTATCTTTACTGACCCCTCTTTACCCCACACTACATAACTGACCCCTCTATACCCTACACTACATCACTGACCTTTCTATAACCATCACTGCATTACTGACCCCTCTATACAGTACACTGACCTCTATATACCTGCTAGTACATCCCTGATGCCTATATTCCCTAAGCTAAATCCCTGACGCCTCTATTCCCTACGCTACATCCCTGACGCCTCTATTCCCTATGCTACATCCCTGACGCCTCTATACCCTACGCTACATTCCTGATGCCTCTATTCCCTACGCTACATTCCTGATGCCTCTATAACCTACGCTACATCCCTGACGCCTCTATACCCTACGCTACATCCCTGACGCCTCTATACAGTACAATGCATTACTGATCCCTCTAGACCATACATCCTCATTACATCAGAGAGATAGTGAAACACTGGAAAAAATAAGGATAAAGTGGACTACAGAAACTGATGCTCTAAACAAAGGAGAGAGAGAGAAAAGCACAAGGGAAAGTGGGCAATCGGAACACCATAGAGAGAGGAGAGATAGAAATGCCTGAAAAAGTAAAGGGGGTTGGGTATGGCATCCGGCGCTCGGGATTCCAGCAGTCACATGATACCTAATCCTAACCCTCTGGGGGGGGTGGCGGATAGGGCTAACCCTCAGGGGGTGGCAGCTAGGACTAACCCCCCCCCCCTCCTAGTGCCTTCCCTAACACCCGCTCCCCCGGTCCTAACCCTCCCTCCAATACTCGCCTTCGGGATGTTGGCTGTCTGTGTGCCGGCACCAGTCTCCCAAGTGGTGTCAGGATTCCAACATCGGTCAAATGACCGCCGGTATACCGTCTGCCGGGATGGTAAATGTATCCTGAGGACAGGTAGTGAGTGTGGAGGGATAGGTGGTTCAGTAAAATGTAACAGCTCAAACTGCGATCATTCACTGATAAATTGATTTATAGCTCTCCCTTTTTAACCATTGCAGTCATAAAAGCAATGTTTTTTAAACTTTTAAATAAAGCTTGTTAGCATCCCCAGCACACTGTATATGCTGGGAGATGTAGTTCTCAATATGAAAACATTTAATTACTGTATGAACTCTAATTCCCCAACTGAAACCTCTCACAAACACACACTCCTAAATCTAGTACACACACACACACACACACACACACACACACACACACACACACACACACACACATTTCCCCAGTACTGACTCTCATCACTTCCACACACTGACAACTCCCTCCTGCTCCTCTCCCCACTGACACTGACAGCTCCCTCACAGTCACACACATCCTCCACCCCCCCCACACACACACTGATAGCACACATGCACAAATCCCCCCCTCCTCGACACTAACTGTCACGGACTGCTTGGGCAGCAGGGGGCAGGCTCTGACTTGAAGTGCTGAAATTCAACAGCTCTCTCGAACTTGCAAGGCATGGCTGTGCAGCTGTCTCCAGCCATCTCCTTGCCCACTGTGTAATTTGTGGCGTTCTCTGATGTTCCCCGCTCTGCCTCTACAACCGGCACATAATGTACAGCAGTGGTGACTCCTGAGTATGGGCCTGGAGAACTCCGCCTACCGGGGGGTAGGGATTAATAATTTCAAAGGGGCAGAGCTAGGAGTGAAGCAGTGGACAGCAGTTGAGGGGCGTTTCAAACTGTAACAGGGTTTGGACAATTTCAGTATCCTTCCCTCACCGTCTAATTGGTCAGTCCCACGCTGATTGCCATAGCGCCCTTTCGAGACTGCAGAACTCTATCCCTTAGCCACGGTTGGCACAGCTGGATGGTGCCCCTGGCAAGTGCCATCCTGGCCAAGGGGTAGATACGCCCCTGAGGGTTAGGGCCAGCAACAGAAATCTCGGGGCCCAGTGCACTGATATCTCTGGGGCCCCCTCAACCCCCCCTTAACTTGGCAGAGGGATCTTTAAAAAAAATGGAGCCTTTGACTCGGACCGTCAGTGAGGCCGGCAGGTGGTTTTCATACTGGGCTATCCAGCTCTTCGGTGGCGGTGGCAGGGACATTCAGAAAAGGGCCAGCACAGCAACATGCATAATAATGGCAATACAGTATGGACCACAGGGACTGGACAAAGTGATGGGGTAAAAGGAGGGGGGAGGGTTTAGTTGGCCTGTTAATTGTTTTCCTGCTTAAATTGAGCAGTTGGTGGATACACTTTAAAAAGCAATATTGGCACTGCGGCCCCATTATTTCTGTTCTTAATACTTGGAGCCCTGAACAAGTGTCCCCTTTGTCCCCCCTGTCACCGGGCCTGTTCAGGCGTTACCTATGGAGAAGCTGCGACATGACATCCTAGGACACGATACTGCACCATGCATCACCATTATATTTCAGTGTGCCTTGTCAATATTTAAATCTTGTTCTGTGTGACGTGAGTTGTAAATGGTTGAAAATCTCTGTGCTACAGTATCGTCACCATGTAGTTATAACAACACCGCAAAACCACCAAAAGACGTGTTTTGGTAGAGGGACTGCTGGAGGGGCCCATTGGGGCCCCCAGTTTGCTACCCCACCCCAGTATACCTGTGCTGTAGCCAGTGGAAGGGGCACTATCTTCCCGGTGATCTCTTCGGGAAGATGGTGCCGCACATAGAAAGCAAAGACTCTGGCTGCACTCTCCTGCCCTCGCTCTAAGCAAGGTGATCGGGCCACAAAAGGACCCCTGTCGGACCCCGGCCTGTGGGCCACAAAAGGATGCATTGGGGGCGGCATGCGGCCCATGGGATTGACACCCCTGCCCTAGAGTATCAAAATTTTTTTCACGGCACCCCTAGGCCAAAGTTTTTTTTATTGAGAAATTCAGAAAAAAATATAAAATTAAGTAAATTGTGTTTATAGCATGTCATCCTCAGGTTCAGTTATGTTGTGAGGGAATGGTTTTGCCAATTTAATAAAGTATAAATAATTTTAATTGGTCCTGGACCACCAAACTATGCTACCAGTGCAAGAACCCCAGTTTGGAAACTACTGCCATAAAATAAACCTTTTTTGTTTTTTTTAAACTACATGTAATACACCTTAGATCTCAGTTCCTAAAAGGTTTTAAACCCTTGCATACAGTAAACTACACATATTTAAAAATCCTACACCGGGCACAAGTGCTCACGGGCCAATTTCATGGCAGTCTCGGATAGGAGGGCATTGTGGATTCACCAAGGGAATGCTGATGCTGACTCCAAGAAGAAAGGGAGTCTCTTCCCTATGAAGGTGAAGCCTTGTTTGGCGACGGCCTAGTTAATTTGATCTCGGCAGCTCCCGCAGGTAAGTCATCCTTCTTGCCCTATGTTCCCTCTCAACGGATGAAGACGCATCATTATCTGACGCAGTCATTTCGGCCCAATAGATATGCAAGAAGTTAAGATTCCCCTTTCTTTGCAGGTAGAGGAAGGAAAAGAGAGAAGAGGTCTGTAGCCTCTTCAAGATCGCAGGAGCAGAGATCGTCCTCTGCTTCTGCCAAATCCACTGCATGACGCTGGGGCTCTCTTGCAGGAGCCCGCACCAGTGGGGGGCACGTCTAAAACTCTTCAGTCAGTTCTAGATTCATTCGGACCTGGACTCGTGGGTTTTACAAATAGTGTCCCAAGGGTACAAACTGGGGTTTCAAGACGTTCCCCCTCACCGATTGTTCAAATCAGCCTTAGTCAGCAGGGAGAAGGTTTTTATTCAAGCCTCTTCGTGGTCCAGAAGCCGGACGGCTCAGTCAGACCAATCTTAAATCTGAAATCCCTTAATTTCTACCTAAAGAAATTCAATTTCAAGATGGAATCTCTCAGGGTAGTGATCTCCAGTCCGGGGGATAAAGGAGATTTCATGGTTTTGGTAGACATAAAGGATGCCTACTTATATGTTCCCATTTAGCCACTGCATCAAGCTACCTGAGGTTTGCAATTCAGGATTGTCATTACCAATTTCAGACGTTGCCGTTTGGTCTGTCCACGGCTCCGAGGATTTTCACCAGGGTGATGGCGGAAATGATGGTCCTCCTTCGCAAGCAAGGAGTCACAATTATCCCGGAGGATAATCCTGTCTTCCAAGACCAGAATCTCACTCCATTGGTGGCTGCACAGTTCTCACCACCTAGAGGGGCGATGGTTCGGGATCCAGGACGGGATCCTAGGGACCACGGATGCAACCCTCCGAGGCTGGAGAGCAGTCACACAGGGGGAAAACATCCAAGGAAGATGGTCAAGTCTTCCTTGGATGTTTTCATCTCCACATAAATGTTCTGGAGTTAAGGGCCATTTAATAACTGCAGACACAGTACGCACTGGGACGGGTGCCCAGCATCCTCTACGGACTAAGAGAAAAGGATTTACCGGTAGGTATTAAAATCCTATTTTCTCTAACGTCCTAGAGGATGCTGGGGACTCCGTAAGGACCATGGGGATAGACGGGCTCCGCAGGAGACATGGGCACTTTAAGAAAGACTTTAGTTCTGGGTGTGCACTGGCTCCTCCCTCTATGCCCCACCTCCAGACCTCAGTTTGATACTGTACCCAGTGGAGACTGGGTGCTTTTCAGGAGCTCTCCTGAGCTTTCTGACAGAAAGTATTTTGTTAGGTTTTTAATTTTCAGGGAGCACTGCTGGCAACAGACTCCCTCATCGAGGGACTGAGGGGAGAGAAGCAGCCCTACTCTCTGAGTTGCAAGGTCCTGCTTCTTAGGCTACTGGACACCATTAGCTCCAGTGGGATTGGTACGCAGGATCTCACCCTCGCCGTCCGTCCCAGAGCCGCGCCGCCGTCCCCCTCGCAGAGCCGGAAGATAGAAGCCGGGTGAGTATGAGAAGAAAAGAAGACTTCAGAGGCGGCAGAATACTTCATGATCTTCACTGAGGTAACGCACAGCACTGCAGCTGTGCGCCTTTGCTCCCATACACCTCACATACTCCGGTCACTGTAAGGGTGCAGGGCGCAGGGGGGGCGCCCTGGGCAGCAATATAAACCTCTTTCGCAAAAATATAACATATATACAGCTGGGCACTTTATATATGTATAAGCCCCCACCAAATTATACAGTTTAAGCGGGACAGAAGCCCGCCTCCGAGGGGGCGGGGCTTCTCCCTCAGCACTCACCAGCGCCATTTTTTCTCCACAGCACCGCTGAGAGGAAGCTCCCCGGACTCTACCCTGCTTATACCACGTTAGACAAGAGGGTTGAAAAGAGGGGGGGGGCACATAATTCGCAAATTACATACAGCAGCACTACTGGGCAAACATTAAGTTACTGTTTTATTCCTGGGTTATATAGCGCTGGGGGGTGTGCTGGCATACTCTCTCTCTCTGTCTCTCCAAAGGGCCTTGTGGGGAAACTGTCTTCAGAAAAAGCATTCCCTGTGTGTGTAGTGTGTCGGTACACGTGTGTCGACATGTCTGAGGAAGAAGGCTATATTAGAGAGGAGCGGGAGCAAATGAATGTGGTGTCTCCGCCGACAGCTGATTGGATGGATATGTGGAATGTTTTAAATGCTAGTGTAAACTCATTGCACAAAAGATTAGACAAGGCAGAAGCTTTGGGACAGTCAGGATTTAAACCCATGCCTGATCCTATGTTGCAGGGACTGTCAGGGTCTCATAAGCGCCCACTATCCCAGATTGTTGACACAGATACCGACACGGATTCTGACTCCAGTGTCGATTACGATGATGCAAAGTTACAGCCAAAATTGGCAAAATCCATTAGATTTATGATTATGGCAATAAAAGATGTTTTGCACATCACAGAGGAACCCCCTGTCGCTGACAAGAGGGTACATATGTACAAGGGAAAGAAGCCTGAGGTAACCTTTCCCCCCTCACACGAGCTGAACGAGTTATGTGAAAAAGCTTGGGAATCTCCAGATAAAAGACTGCAGATTTCCAAAAGGATTCTTATGGCGTATCCTTTCCCATCAACGGATAGGTTACGATGGGAATCCTCCCCTAGGGTGGACAAAGCATTAACACGCTTATCCAAGAAGGTAGCCCTCCCGTCCCAGGATACGGCTACCCTCAAAGAGTGTGCTGACCGCAAACAGGAGATTACCCTGAAGTCCATTTATACACATTCAGGTACCTTACTCAGACCGGCAATTGCGTCGGCCTGGGTGTGTAGTGCTGTAGCGGCATGGACAAATACCTTATCTGAGGGGATGGATAGCCTAGACAAGGATACTATTTTATTGACCCTGGGGCATATAAGAGATGCTGTCCTATATATGTGTGTATGCAAACTACAGGTGGTGCTGCAGGGCCCACACCCTTTTACTTGTCTTGTAGAGCAGCTCTGAAGCTGTTACAGTGCCCAGCTGCTGCAAGAAATCAGCTTGAATGCTTCAGGGGCTTGGGCATGGCCAACATGAGCCCCACACCGAAGGAGGGTGGGGGTGTTTAATGCAAACTTGGGGTTATACAAGCGCCGCAAAAGGCCGCCATGCCCTGCATGCCCCTTTTCTCTTTTCATATACAGATGAGGGTTCCAGCCAACTTTGGCCCACTGCTTGGATGACATCACCGTATGCAAATCCGTCTGCTGCAGACCTTCCCCCAGGAATGCTTGCAATAGTTGTTGCATATGGTTTAATGTCTGAGGGTGCTTCAGTATTAGGCAGCCTTCCGCCCTCCCATGTTCATCTGAAAAGATGTGGTCTCCCTGCTGTTGTTGTCCCCAGACAAGAGTTCCCTTGTGCTTCCTCAGTTAAATCTCCTTAACTTGACGGGGGTGTGCCCGAGCAGCCGCCCTCCCCAGCCCTATCCCAACACATACTTATCTTGCATATGAGATCTCTTGATCATGAAGATAGTTCTCACAGGTTGAGGTTCATCCTGGCTGGAGAGCGCTGATGGGGACAGCAGCGGGGCTTCAGCAGAAGGGTGAGTATGTGTGGCCAGAGACCTCCCTTCCCATGTGCAGGCCTGCAGAGTCTGCCACGCAGGATGGGGCATGTGGCACTCTCCCTCCCAGGGGCTCTTCCAGATGTAGCTCCTCAGCAGTATTTTTCCCGGGCTGCGCGGCGCTCTCCCCGACTGGCATCCGCCCTGGAACACTGCCTTCCTCAACGCAACATCAGCAGGGGGCCCTGGCCTCATCACCATCCCAGGTCTTTCTCATGTATGTATCATGTATGTGTGTGTGATATATGTATGAATCATATATGTTTGTGATATCTATCTATCTATCTATCTATCTATCTATCTATCTATCTATCTATCTATCTATCTATCTATCTATCGTATGTGTGTGTATATATATGTATCTATCATGTATGTATGTATGTATGTATCTTGTATGTATCTTGTATGTATGTGTTCTATCTATCTATCTATCTATCTATCTATCTATCTATCTATCTATCTATCGTGTGTGTGATATATGTATGTATCTATCATGTATGTGTTATATGTATGTATCACACCTTCCTCTATACATATACATACATACATACATACATACATACATACATACACACACCTATATCTGTACGTACACTGACATACACACACCAACATCTATACATTAACACGCTGACCCCTAAACGTACACCAACGTACCCACACCTGCATCTATACCTACACATGCTGACACGTGGACGTACACCGGCTTACCCACATGTGAATCTATACATACATGTGCTGACACCTGGACATACACTGATGTACCCACACCTAACATCTATACATACACATGCTAACACCTGGACGTATACAGACGTACCCACATTTGCATCCATGCATATATAGATGTAGGTGTGTGTACGTCAGTGTACGTCCAGGTGTCAACGCGTGTATGTATAGATGCAGGTGTGGGTACGTCTGTGTATGTCCAGGTGTCAGAATGTGTATGTATAGATGCAGGTGTGGGAACGTCAGTGTAGGTTCAGGTGTCAGCGCGTGTATGTATAGATGCAGGTGCTTGTATGTCCAGATGTCAGTGCATGTATGTATAGATACAAGTGTGGGTACGTCGGTGTATGTCCATTTGTCAGCGCGTGTATATATAGATGCAGGTGCTTGTATGTTGGTGTATGTCCAGGTGTCAGCATGTGTATGTATAGATGCAGGTGTGGGAATGTTGGTGTATGTCCAGGTGTCAGGGCGTGTATGTATGGATATTAGGTGTGGGTACATCAGTGTATGTCCAGGTGTTAGCGCATGTATGTATAGATGCAGGATAATAATCACACAGCGTGCCCCCCACCAACCACAAACCTCCCCCACCCCCCTGTATGACATAAACACCGCTAATTCCACTTACACACAATAATTTCAGTTTGCGACCAGGAGCCGGCAATGTATGTGCACCCAAATGAAGCCACTGTACATGCCCTGCAGGCTGCTATGTACTGCACAGGTGCAACAAATGTAAATGCCCTATCTTTAAAATGGGGCATATTTTACTAAATTAAAAAAACCTGTAACTTTCTGTAAAACCTTAACCCCAAAAGGCACTACACTAACATCGGGGTGTAGAGTTGGATCTTGATCCAAGGCACCAACAGGCTAAAGCTTTGACTGTTCCCAGGATGCCTTGCACCGCCTCCTCTATAACCCTGCCCAGTGGCGTAACTAGACCTTTGTGGGCCCCATAGCAAAATTCTGAATGGGCCCACCAGCACTCAACAAGAATGAGTGGCGTTTGGGGTCAGAAAAGTAGAGGGGAAGGGGTCTGACAGAGTAGGGGGCAGGACATGAATGAATAGAAACTGAGGTGTCCATTATATAAAGAAATACAGTATGTGTGTCTGTGTGTATATCACACACACACACATATAAGGGAAATTCAAATGCCCTCAATTATTGCGCACATTACACTCTGGTTTAGGTGCACAAAGCACCTAAACCTGAATAAAGTAATGGGCGCGATCATGAAAAGACACCGTTTGGTTGCCCAAATGGGTCTCTTTGCACACATTTCAGCTTGTTTCCCCTGGGGGTAGCGAGCTGAAATAAACATGTCGCACCCGTTGGCAGCAACATTAGAATAGCTGCTGACGGGCACGATTGAGGGAGGAAAGGGACATTTGAATCCAGCCCATAGATGCAATGTGAATATGTAATTTGTACCTTCCTATCTTAAAATGTATATAGTAGTGTTTACACTAGAGGTCTTTCCGAACCCCCTAATCCTAACATTGTAATTTGCTTTAGGGCGCACCTCCAATTAGTCTAGTGTTTCGTATTTTCACATTAAATACTTTCTTGCATTGGTTGGTTAAAGATTAGATCGTATATTTTTCTAGATATAGCTGTGCATAGTCTACAAGGCTACATGCTTCTCCCCTAACTAGAGATGTGCAGCGGGCATTTTTCGTGTTTCATGTTTTGGTTTTGGTTTCGGATCCGCAGTTGTGTTTTGGATACGGACGCGTTTTGGCAAAACCACCCTTTCGGGTTTTGTATTCGGGTGATTTTTTTTTAAAACCTCAAACAGCTAAAATCATAGAATTTGGGGGTAATTTTGATCCTATAGTATTAAGCTCAATAACCATAATTTCTACTCCTTTCCAGTCTATTCTGAACACCTCACACCTCCCAATATTATTTTTAGTCCTAAAATTTGCACCAAGGTCCCTGGATGACTAAGCTAAGCGACCCAAGTGGGCAGCACAAACACCTGGCCCATCTAGGAGTGGCACTGCAGTGTCAGACAGGATGGCACTTAAAAAAATAGCCCCAAACAGCACATGATGCAAAGATAAATAAAAAAAGAGGCGCAAGATGAAATTGTAGTGTGTCTCTCCTGCTCAGTGTCAGTTCTCAGTAGTATCCTCATCAGTGCTCAGTATCACTGCTCATTGTCTTGTGCTGCAATGTGGTGCTCAGTATACTAGAGTACATTACTAATAGTCCAGTGCTGCATCTTGCTGCTCAGTGTCAGTTCTAGTATCCTCATCAGTGCTCAGTATCACTGCTCATTGTCTTGTGCTGCATTGTGGTGCTCAGTATACTACAGAACATTACTAATAGTCCAGTGCTGCATCTGGCTGCTCAGTGTCAGTTCTAGTAATCTCATCAGTGCTCCGTATCACTGCTCATTGTCTTGTGGTGCTCAGTATACTACAGTACATTACTAATACTCCAGTGTCTTGTGCCGCATATGGCTGCTGTAGGGTGCTGTGGTAGTGTCCTGTCACTGTGCATATGTCATCATTCCAGTCACAGTGATATCTAGTATCTATCTAGTGGTATCTAATTCCAGACATTACCACCGTCTAATTCCAGATATATTACTGGCATATAATTCCACACATTAAAAAATGGAGAACAAAAAGGTGGAGGGTAAAATAGGGAAAGATCAAGATCCACTTCCACCTAGTGCTGAAGCTGCTGCCACTAGTCAAGGCAGAGACAATTCAATGCCATCAACATTATGTAATGATTATACGATACATTATATATCATATCATTGTATGGTTGTAAAATACAACTTAAAAACTTTAATGAATAAATACATAAAGTAGCTTTTATGTAACCTTTTTAAACCTATTAGCATAGACCGAATCTCATCGTGTGTATAGGCCTTTAGTTCAACAACAGCATGGGACCAGTTAGTGTGTTTTGACCACTGCACAGCACCTGGTGTTATATAGTAAGCACCACTATGGCATAGTATACAGCATTATGGGCCTGATATGAGTGTGACCAGCGGTGATGTGGAATGCAGTAGGAGGTGCTGTTTAGCAAGCACCACTTCTATATTCACCATGCAGTATATTGTGTGAATATAGAAGTGTTGGCTGTGTTATGTATTAGAGTAATTATTGCAGCTCCCAGCTAAAATTGCAACAATGTAATTTAGTGACAAGCTGCAGAGATTAACCCTTTCTGTGGCTGCTGCACAACCTCTATTCATATCGCTGAATTCAATTAGGGAGATGTTCTCACCCCGCGAGCAAGCGCAGGTATATGCCACACTTAAATGTATGGGTATGGTCTCCATAAAATGAGCGTAGCCTTGCAGGCAAAGACTACCTTACACCCTAGTTCTTGACCCTGCACCAACAGACCTCGGCCACCACAGGGAAAAAAGTACAGTAATTTCCACCATGTTAAGCCCCACACATTAATGCCCTTTGGAACATATTATGTCACTCACCACAATATCTGTGATACACTATGCCCTACAGTAAAGCTTCTAATTACTTTTACAAAAACTGCTCAACGCCAAGAGTTTCACGTGCTGGGTGTCATGCTCATTGCCAGGGGTTTCACTCTCTGGGTGTCATGCTCATTGCCAGGGGGAACGCAGTAGGAGGTGTTATATAGTAAGCACCACTATGGCATAGTATATAGCATTATATATATTGTGAGCACTGGTGATGTCGAGTGCAGTAGAGCTGCTGCTGGGTAATTACAATTTACTACAACCACCAATATATTCTGCTGCACTATATATATGCAAAGCTAATTCTGCTGGGTAATTACAATTGACTACAACCACCAATATATCTGCTGCACTATATCTATATTTGCAAAGCTAATTCTGCTGGGTAATTACAATTGACTACAACCACCAATATATTCTGCTGCACTATATCTATATATGCAAAGCTAATTCTGCTGAGTAATTACAATTGACTACAACCACCAATATATTCTGCTGCACTATATCTATATATGCAAAGCTAATTCTGCTGGGTAATGCAAATTGAAACATTATTGCATAGTATGTTTATTTTTAAGTACTTTTTTAAAGTTTTGAATGATATAGACCCAGTTTAATCTTTGTGGAATGCCTGGTTGTTGTTTTTAAGGTAATTTATTGCCTGACATTTGAGGTGGGGGGGGTTTGGTTACAGATTTCAATTATTGGTTTTACTTGTAATAGTCTTCTACTTAAGTCCAATGGTGTAGGCTGTGCAAAGCCGTTTGGCTGCGCATTTATTGATCCAAGCGTGCATTTTTATCAAAGCGTGATAAAATTGACACATAACAGCAGTGTTCAATCAGCGTTAATTTATCTTCAGCTGATATCGATTGTGAATTGACGTTTCTTCTCTTCTTGTCACCTCCAGGTAATTACAATTGACTACAACCACCAATATATTCTGCTGCACTATATCTATATATGCAAAGCTAATTCTGCTGGGTAATGCAAATTGAAACATTATTGCATAGTATGTGATTTTGAAGTACTTTTTTAAAGTTTTGAATGATATAGACCCAGTTTAATCTTTGTGGAATGCCTGGTTGTTGTTTTTAAGGTAATTTATTGCCTGGCATTTGAGGGGGTGGGGTGTGGTTACAGATTTCAATTATTGGTTTCACTTGTAATAGTCTTCTACTTAAGTCCAATGGTGTAGGCTGTGCAAAGCCATTTGGCTGTGCATTTATTGATCTAAGCGTGCATTTTTATCAAAGCGTGATAAAATTGACACATAACAGCAGTGTTCAATCAGCGTTCAATCGAAGTGAAAAAGAAGGAAAACAGAAGCACACCAATCTAACAAAACAAAGAAAACTGAAGAACTAATAACAAATGTGAGTCACTTACTCCTCAGATCACTCACCTCCTGATTGTTGCATCTGATTACATAGCACAGAACTACCTTACTTGGACATTTCATAAACCATCCATTTCACCTACAAATGCCTGTATCTGTATTATTGTAATTTTGTTTTTTAAGCACAGCTGCACCAATGCAATTTTACCTGCAAACACTTAAAACATCTAACATAATTACCATTGCTTCTTAAACCTCTCACAATCCTTTCATTTCTTACACTCCAAATACATTTCTGCACCCACTTTATCTACGCTTTTGACTCATTTCATACTAAATCTACACCCCTTGAGCCTACACTGCTTTTCTCACCTGCATTTCTGCAATTCTTCTGCTCGGATTGCCTTACAGTCTCCTCTCCTACTTCCACTACTTCAACCTATTTACCTACTTAACACTATGTCAAGGTTTTCTTATACTCCCCACATCACTCAGTGTCTACCTAATAATGTATCTTTATCCTTCCCCCACTAGTCTCCTCCACCTCCTCCTCTCTCCCCTCCTCTGTCTCCCCTCCATCCCTCTGTTTCCTTCCCCCACCTTTCCTGTTACCCCACTTTCATTCACCTCTGCCCCATGGTCCTGCTACCCCACAACTCAGCCCTGCTCCCTCTCTCCCTTCCCTGTCACCTCCCCACACCCCCATCCACATCACACTGACCTCCCTCCCTGCCCACCTCCTGCAGTTTCCCCTCCTAGCTCAGGCACCCGTACCATCACTACTCTCTCATCATCCCTGCCCTCAAAGTTAATCCCACCTAATCGCTACAGCAACCCTGAAAATCTAATTCACATCTCTCCCACAAACTCATACCCCCTATCCTGTGCCCTTTGGAATGCCAGATCTGTTTGTAACAAACTGGTCCCCACTCATGACCTTTTCATTTCCAACTCCCTACACCTACTAGCCATTACTGAAACTTGGATTACGCCCTCTGACACTATTTCTGCTGCTGCTCTCTCTGCTGGGGGCCTTACATTCACACACACACACCCCGACCTGGGGGTCACCATGGGGGTGGTGTTGGGGTCCTTTTACCTTCTAGTTACTCCTACCAACTCATACCACCAGAACCATCCCTTATATTCTCTACATTTGAGGTCCACGCCATATGCCTCTTCCAACCAGTCCATCTTAGAGTAGCTGTCATTTACCGCCCCCCTGGCACTGCTTCCAAATTCATCGACAACTTTGCTTCCTGGCTTCCTCACTTCCTCTCTTCTGACATTCCCACCATTATCCTAGGCGATTTCAACATCCCTATTGACATCCCCACACAATCCCCTGCCTCTAAACTCCTTAACCTCACCTCTTCACTTGGTCTCTCCCAGTGGACCTCCTCACCCTCCCATGTGAATGGGAGCTCACTGGATCTGGTCTTCACTCACCGCTGTGATATTTCTGATTTTTCCAACTCCCCATTTCCCCTCTCTGACCACCACCTGCTCTCCTTCAACCTATCTCTCTCGACTTCCCCATCTCTACCTCCTAAGGCTACCATCACTAAGCGTAACATTGAAGCTATTGACACCACATTCCTTTCCTCCCTGTTTGACTCACTTCTCTCTCCTATTCTCTCTCTCTCATGCCCTGAACAAGCCACTTCCACATACAATGCTTCCCTTACTTCTGCTCTTGACTCTGTTGCTCCACCAACCACTATTCACCCTTGCAAATTAACACCTCAACCCTGGCACACCAAATGCACCAGATATCTGCAAAAATGCTCATGTACTGCTGAGCGACACTGGAGGAAATCACGCTCTAGGGCAGACTTCCTCCATTTCAAACTTATGCTCTCATCCTTCAGTGCTGCCCTTTCTCTTGCTAAACAGTCATACTTCAAGAACCTCATCTCCTCCCAGTCTTCCAACCCCCGGCGCCTCTTTGCCACTCTCAACTCACTCCTCTGCCCACCTCCACCTCGTCTCCCTTCCTCACTCTCTGCTCTTGACTTTGCCACTTACTTCACATCCAAAATTGACTCCATACGTCAGGACATCACATCACACCAGACTATCAGTAACCAGCCTTCTCCCATCCCTTACCAACCCTCCCCATCCCTCGCACCAACTCTGTCATCTTTCTCCCATGCATCTGGAGAGGAAGTCATGGCCCTCATTCGTTCCTGTCCCCTCACCACCTCCCCACTTGACCCTATCCCCTCCCGCCTCCTTTGCCACCTCTCTTCTTCTGCTTGTTCCCATCTTTCCCACCTTCTCAATCTCTCCCTCTCATCAGGCACTGTCCCCTCTGCCTTCAAGCACGCTCTCATCTCTCCTATTCTTAAAAAACCTACCCTTGATCCAAACACTCTCTCCAACTACCGACCCATCTCTCTCCTCCCTTTTGCCTCCAAACTCCTTGAGCGTATTGTCTACAACCGCCTTACTTCCTTTCTTTCCTCACACTCACTGCTTGACCCATTCCAGTCTGGCTTCCGTCCTCTCCACTCCACTGAAACTGCCCTTACAAAAGTATGCAATGACCTCCATGCTGCTAAATCTAAGGGACACTACTCTCTACTTATTCTACTTGATCTCTCTGCTGCTTTTGACACTGTGGACCATCCTCTCCTACTGCAAATCCTTCACTCCATTGGTCTGCGTAACACTGCCCTCTCTTGGTTGTCATCCTACCTTTCTGACCGTTCATTCTCTGTCTCCTCTCATGACTCCACCTCCCCCTCACTTCCACTAACTGTAGGGGTACCCCAAGGTTCTGTCCTTGGTCCTCTTCTCTTCTCTCTCTATACGTCCTCACTAGGTAAGCTCATTAGTTCTTTTGGTTTCCAATATCATCTCTATGCTGATGACACTCAAATCTATCTTTCCTCTCCAGACCTCTCCCCTACTCTCCTCACTCGTATCTCCAACTGTCTCTCTGCTATCTCTTCCTGGATGTCCCAGCGCTTTCTTAAACTTAACATGTCTAAGACCGAGCAGATCATCTTCCCTCCCTCCCGCATAATCTCACCTCCTACAATCTCATTATCTATTGATGGCACTACTATCTCCTCTACCCCCCAAGCGCGCTGTCTTGGAGTAATCCTTGACTCCTCCCTCTCCTTCAAACCACACATTCAGCACCTCTCACAAACCTGCCGTTTTCATCTAAAAAATATTTCCAGGATCAGACTTTTTCTGACCCAGGATGCTACTAAGACTCTTATCCACTCACTGGTCATCTCCAGACTGGACTGCTGTAATCTCTTCCTGACAAATACCTCTCTCCACTCCAATCTATCCTCAATGCTGCTGCCCGGCTCATTTTCCTCACCAAACGCACTACGTCCACCTCTCCTCTCTTACTAGTCCTTCACTGGCTCCCCTTCCCTTTCAGAATCCATTTCAAGCTTCTCACACTTGCTTACAAAGCCCTCACCCACTCCTCTCCCATCTACATCTCTGATCTTATCTCGCTTTACACTCCCACCCGTCCTCTTCGCTCTGCTAATGCACACCGACTCTCCTGCCTACGGATTACTTCCTCCCACTCCTACCTCCAAGATTTTTCACGTGCTGCACCACTTCTCTGGAATTCCCTACCTCTCCCCCTCAGACTCTCCACCTCTCTACAAAACTTCAAACGGGCTCTCAAGACCCACTTCTTCACCAAACCCAGCCAAATCTCATCCTAAACCTCTGTTCCATGCTCTCTATGTACCCCATCTGTCTCACCCCTGTCTGTCTACCCCTCCCTTTTAGAATGTAAGCTCTCACGAGCAGGGCCCTCTTCCCTCATGTGCTTACTCTTTTCTTACTTTAATAATCTTCAGCTGCACCAAATCCAGCTGTCTTCTGCCACCTGATACTTATTCCAGTGTCATCTGCTGATGTAGCTATGTTTATTTACCCTGTACTTGTCCTATATTGTCGTCAACTGTAAGTTGCTGTTTTCCTGTTTGATTATTTGTTTATGTACTCTGTAATTGGGCACTGCGGAACCCTTGTGGCGCCATATAAATAAAGGATAATAATAATAATAATAAATAATATAATATATAGCATTACGGTACAGTAGGCCACTGCTCTACCTACCTCTGTGTCGTCAAGTATACTATCCATCCATACCTGTGGTGCATTTTAGAAAAAAACATTTCTCGGCAGAGCAATCTATAAATCCATAATTTTTCAGACAGCAACAGTGGGTATTGTAATAGTCACCCAATCCATCACTTTTATAGGGTTACATGCACCCACATGCTACAGCCTGTCTCAATAATTTTACTGTCACGCTGTGTGTGTTTGTGTTTTTATTTGGGTATTTTTTGTTGTTGTAGAACTACAGGTACCAGCAAGCCCGTTATTTCCCCGCCTGCTGGTACTTGAGGTTCTCCAAGTACCAGCAAGCGGGGGAGGCTTGCTGGGCATTGTAGTTCCACAACGAAAAAACAATATTCTTTTTTTACACACATGGCTATCAGCCCGGCACCCACCACCCAGGGGTGCTGGGGACAGCCTCGGGCTTCACCCCTGGCCCTTGGGTGCCTCGAGGGGAGGAACCTCTTGATTTAAGGGGTCCCCACTCCTCCAGGGAACCCCGGCCAGGGGTGACTAGTTGGAGGGGTAATGCCAGGGCCGCAGGGACCTACATAAAAGTGTCCCCCGGCTGTGGCATTATCTCTCTGGCTAGTGGAGCCCGGTGCTGGTTTTAAAAATATGGGGGACCCCTACATCTATTGTCCCACGTATTTTTGGAACCTGGACCGGTCTAAGAGCCCGGTGCTAGTTGTCTAAATACGGGGAACCCCTGTCCAATTTTTCCCCCAGTATTTAAATAACCAGGACCGGCTCAAAGAGCCCGAGGCTGGTTATACTAAGGAGGGGGGACCTCACGCATTTTTTTTAACCCATTCAGACCCTTCTCCTTTAAGTTAATGGAAGCCCTGGACAACAAAATTGCATTCATGTCCTCCTCCCTCACCCTTCCCAGTCCCAAACACTCATTTTTTTTTTCTTTAAAAATTTATAATATATAACGAGAACAATGAGCAGGCAGGCAGCGGGCATTGGCGGCATCGGACTGAGATAGAAATTAGTGGTGGAGGGCTGGGTCAGTTGATTGTGGGCGAGTTTGTAAGCCATTGGCGGTGGCAGCGGGTATCGGCTCAGAGGCAGTAGCGGGCATTGGCTAAGGGTCATCGGCAGGATTCGGCGGACATTATGGCTGTAGTGCCTCACTAGCCACTGACCTCACCGCACGCCACTGTGGGACAGATGTAACATGCAGAGAGAGGTAGATTTGGGAGGGGGAATGTCCTAGCATAACTGTTAATTGCAGTGTAATACTGTAATTCAGCTGTGCAGCATTTGTGGCTAAATGTCAAAGAAGCCAGTATTTACCCTGCATGCAAAACAATAAATGTATTTGAACATACCTCCCAACTATCCCAATTTTTGCAGGACAGTCACTTTTTTGGGGAATGTCCAGCTAACCCAAACAACCCCCCCCCCCCCTCCCATGGGGAAGGGGGGGGGGGTGGAAGGCTCCCTGTAGCTTGTTGCTCTGCAAATATGCACATTGTGGGTAATTCAGACCTGATCGCTAGGGTGTGTTTTTTGCATCCCTGTAATCAGAAAGTTGCCGCCTACAGCGGAAGGGAAAATTTGCTGTGCAGGTGTGTGATCACATGTGCACAAGAGCTGCACAGCTCAGCACTTACTCAGCCATTGAGGTGACGTCACAAATCCTCCCACAAAACGCCGGGTCCCTCCAGTGTTTTTCCGGACACTCCCTAGAAACATTCAGTTGCCACCCACACAAACACCCTCTTCTTGTCAATCTTCTTGTGATCTCCGGACCGTCGCACTTACGCATTGTGGCGCATACGCATGTGCAGTGCAGACCAGATTGCCCGCTGGGTGAAAATAAATTGAAGCGATCTGGTCTGAATAAGCCTCAATGTCTATTCACGGGAGACAGAGGGGCTGGGGCATGGCCAGCAGCTCACAGAGCACCTATAATGACAAAAATGGGAGACATGGCTCATGATCGCGATATACCTGCGAAGGTACGCCCTCTACTGATTGACAGGCAGAGGCATTCGCATTTTCTGCGGGGCACCCGGAGAAAATGTAGGCACACGCACAGGATGGACCCTGCGTATATGCCCCCATCCTCTTCATAGTTTTTGCGGTTGGAACGCGTATTACGATCCAAACTGAATTAGGCCCTATATGTCTTATATACACGAGCAGTGTGAAAACATCAATCGATGGGGGTAATTCCAAGATGATCGCAGCAGGAATTTTGTTAGCAGTTGGGCAAAACCATGTGTACTGCAGGGGAGGCAGATATAACATGTGCAGAAAGAGTTAGATTTGGGTGAGTTATTTTGTTTCTGTGCAGGGTAAATACTGACTGCTTTATTTTTACACTGCAAATTAGATTGCAGATTGAACACACCACACCCAAATCTAACTCTCTCTGCACATGTTAAATCTGCCTTCCCTGCAGTGCACATAGGTGGTCATTCCGAGTTGTTCGCTCGGTAATTTTCTTCGCATCGCAGCGATTTTCCGCTTAATGCGCATGCGCAATGTTCACACTGCGACTGCGCCAAGTAAATTTGCTATGCAGTTAGGAATATTACTCACGGTTTTTTCATCGTTCTGGTGATCGTAATGTGATTGACAGGAAGTGGGTGTTTCTGGGCGGAAACAGGCCGCTTTAGGGGCGTGTGGGAAAAAATGCTACCGTTTCTGGGAAAAACGCGGGAGTGGCTGGAGAAACGGAGGAGTGTCTGGGCGAACGCTGGGTGTGTTTGTGACGTCAAACCAGGAACGACAAGCACTGAACTGATCGCACTGGCAGAGTAAGTCTCGAGCTACTCAGAAACTGCACAGAGATGTCTTATCGCAATATTGCAAATCTTTCGTTCGCAATTTTAAGATGCTAAGATTCACTCCCAGTAGGCGGCAGCTTAGCGTGTGCAATGCTGCTAAAAGCAGCTTGCGAGCGAACAACTCGGAATGAGGGCCATGGGGGGTAATTCTGAGTTGATCGCAGCAGGATTTTTGTTAGCAGTTGGGCAAAACCATGTGCACTGCATTTACGAACAGATGATTTTTTTATATAAATTTTAAAATGTTAGTAAATGTGTGTGTTTTTTTCAACCTGGAAGCCCAACATCGATTAAGATCGATCTTAAATAGACCCCTGGGTTTTAAGGATAACCATGGTTGAGTCCAATGGTTAATTCACATTGACCGAAGTTCTAATTAAGTCACCTGTGCTCAAGCATGATATCCTTAAAATCTGGATTGCAATGACAGCATTTTGGAACTATGCCTAAGGGTTTAATTTTTACATTTATCCACTGACAATAAATCTACCTACAATATCCCTGTAACTGTTATGATTACAGTATTTCACTAAATAATTTAATTTGCTGAACCTTCTGTAAAAAGAAATATTAAGCTGCTGTAATTCCCAGATGCAGCAAATTTGTTAGCTAGTGGGCAAAACCATGTGCACTGCAGGGATGGGGGGGGGGGGGGGCAGATATAACATTTGCAGAGAGATTTAGGTGGGTTATATTGTTTGTGTGCAGGGTAAATACTGGCTGTTTTGTTTTTACACTGCAATTTAGATTTCAGTTTGAACACACCGCACCAAAATCTAACTCTCTCTGCACATATTATACACCCCCCCCCCCTGCAGTGTACATGGTTTTAGCTAATAAATTTGCTGCTGTGATCAGATCTGAGTTAAGCCCTATGTATTTGGCACTGGCAAAGGGTTAGAGGCCTTGCTGTAGAGCTCACACCTTTCTTATCATGCATTGTAATATTTCCTATGTCCTGATGTTGTGCTCTCTGCTCCATCCAAGTAAACAGCAATGTAGCATGGCTATCAAAGAGCGTGAAGATTGCAGATTTCCTGGGATTAATGCTAAGGAATGCTATTCCAGAGGCTGCTGCTTTAATTCAAGTGTCACTGGGGTTAAATGGTGTTTTTACCTTAAAAACACAGGTAGAGTATATAGTACAGTGGTAAAGTGGGAGCATGTAGTGCTATTGATTACAGATTTGATGGAGCTTAAACATGGATAAGGTCCATGGCTCTAAGAGTTTATCTTGTGTATCCTTTATTCTTAGTCATGGTCAGATAAGATTAGAAAATACCATTTAAGTGGAAATTTCCTGTTAGCTGTTTTTCAGTTTGCTCAACTGTCTGATTAACTGCTCCTAAAAAAGGACCAAAGGAGCTAAATTGCCCCAGTTAAAAAAAAAAAAAAAAAAACTAAGCTGCTGTAATTCCTGGATGTTTCCTTACTGCATCAACAGGAAGTGACAAGAAACAATGTAATGTGGAACCGTACAGCAGAAGGGATTGCGGCTACCCCACAATAAGTGCAGCGGAATGTAAGAAGAGGAATTGTTGCTTTGACTGCAGCATTCCCGGGGTTAACTGGTGTTTCTTCAAGTCACAAGGTATGGAGCTGCTGTATAGTTACTCGCAAGTCAGTAGTTGTATGATGCTCACACCTGTTAAGCTGGATACACACAGAATGCCCTACACAGGGGGTGAAATGAGTGCCCCCCCCACCCCCCGTACGCTCAGCACACATCACGCTGTGCTGAGCGGGGGGAGAGATGTGTGCTGAGCAGTTCGCTCAGCACACATCTCTCCCCAAAATCGGGCCGTGAATACGGACCTTTAAACTGGATCCACACTTAGATTATCTGTCCAATTTTTTTTTCTAGTTGAAACAAAATTATGCTAATATGTGGCAGCAAATTACAATTGACCATTTGCTCACAAACACTGGAAAACATCCAAAAATGGTCATTTAGATAAATTGGTTAAATCCATTTCATTTAGCTAATTTATCCAAACTACCTTTATTGTATCTTTGTGGGTGAATGATGTGTGGGTCAGTGTTGAGGGTGGTGGAGGAGATGGGTAATAGGCACAGCAGGGTGTGGACAGTCAAATAGTGTGCTTAGAGGTTCAGAGTCATTGTATGAGACTCTGGCAACAGTGACTTGATGAGTCTGGTGTCCATAGGGTGGGACGCATTAACCTTTTTATGCTATTGAAATAGTTCTCCTCCTGACCGACGCAGTTCCTTGCTCCGAGGTTGGTGTATTGTCCTGTTGCAGCGCCTCTCCACTGTGGTCACAGTGAGCTGTGTGGTGTTGCTGGCGCATGCCAATCTCCCCCCAACCTCCCTCTTGCATTTCAGACCTACGTACGCATGATGGGATCTTGTATGATATGCGCGTGTGCTGTAGAGATGAAAGTGGGGGTGAGGAGGCAGATCGTGAGATGGGGAAACTTTGTGGACTGTTAGCGAAGGGGAGCACTGGGCAATCTGAGTTGCAAAGAGGGCAGCAGAAGAGGTTATTGCATGTGCACTGGTGACAGGTCCATCCTTGGTGGCCAGCCTCAGTGGTAAAGGGGTACATGAGCTAGTGTCCCTTGGCCAGCCATGTACCATGGCCACCTCCCTACCTCCTATATATTCTCCCTGATCTGTCACTTTGTTACGGTCTGCTGCTGGCACTGGTGTATCGTCCTGCAGTTGCCGTCTCCGCCCATTGCTGTGACTTCCCCCAGAGTTAGCCACACAGAGTGACAGATCTGGGAAAATATATAGGAGATCATTACTTTCACTTGCAGCCTACCTTATTTTTTGCAGCCTAGCATGCTCCTGACCCCTTCTCTCACTAATACTTATACAACATTCATGAACTCATCTTAAGGTTTCTTTATTATTCAGTCACACTGTCTTGGATCCAAACCATTTCCTGTGGCATTGCAGTCAAACAATTGAGCTATTTACCCTTGCATAGAAAGGTATAATCTAAGCTAGAGAATTCTATTTGGAGCTCACCTTGTACTTTGTGAAGAAATAATCAGCTTTGTGGCTGAGCAGATATATGGAGTGTGTGGCTGCACACTGCATTGATCTGCTGAGTTGCAATGCTAATAATTTTTTTTTTTTGCAAAGTACCAATAGCTTCATTGTGAAGGTGGAAAGAAGGGTGTTACGGCATGGAATGTACAAACTGCGAGACCCTGCTGGTAGCGCCTTTGTCTATTTAGTAGGAAGGGCACGTAACAGCCGGGGGGCAATGGAGGAAGCCCCTTTAGGGCTGGAGCCCGGCGGCAACTGACTCCGTTGTCTCTGGCAGTTCCGCCCCTGGACTAGAGGAATGGTCAAGAACATGGCAACATTTAATGCCAAAAAATGCAAAATCATACACGTCTCAAAAATGCAAAGGCTAACTATAATATTAAGGGCATTATAATGGCAAGAGGAAAGCTATCTAAGTATTACTATTTCAGGTAAGCAATGTAACAAAGCAATAGGAAAGGCAAGTCAGATGCTTGTTTGCATAGGTTAAAGAACCAGTAGCAGAAAAAAGTAATACAGGTTGAGTATCCCATATCAAAATATTCCGAAATACGGAATATTCCGAAATACGGACTTTTTTGAGTGAGACTGAGATAGTGAAACCTTTGTGTTTTGATGGCTCAGTGTACACAAACTTTGTTTAATACTCAAAGTTATTAAAAATATTGTATTAAATGAACTTCAGACTGTGTGTATAAGGTGTATATGAAACATAAATGAATTCTGTGAATGTACACACACTTTGTTTAATGCACAAAGTTATAAAAAATATTGCCTAAAATGACCTTCAGGCTGTGTGTATAAGGTGTATATGAAACATAAATGCCTTCTGTGCTTAGATTTAGGTCCCATCACCATAATATCTCGTTATGGTATGCAATTATTCCAAAATACAGAAAAATCCGATATCCAAAATTCCTCTGGTCCCAAGCATTTTGGATAAGGGATACTCAACCTGTAATGCCACTGTATAGGTCCTTGGTACAGCCACATTTAGAATCCTGTGTTCAGTTCCAGAAGCCATATCTCCAGAAGGCTGTAAATACATTAGGGCAACTAAAATTGTGCATGGCCTACATCACAAAACTTACCTGGAAATACTAAAAAATGTTGATGTGTATAGTTTGGAGAAGGGAAGAGGGAACATACAGTAATAGAAACATTTAAATATATAGGGAGGAATGTAATAGGGTGTGAGAATCAGAAAGTGAGAGATTTTGTGTTTTTTCCTGTTGTTTTTTTTTTTTTTTTTGTTTGATTGTTTGTTTTTAAAGTGGCAATCCTTTACATGGCAAAACCAGGTTGATATTTGCCATGTAAAGGATTGCCACCGTGGGCATGTGTAGAAGGGGCACTGCTACTGTTGGCATTATGTGTGTAAGCTGCACTGATATGGTGGTTATGTGTATAAAGGGCACTGCGACTGTGGGTATTATTATTATTATTATTATTATTATTATTATATGCGGTGTAATGACAATAAGATAGTGCTACTGTGTGGCGTATTTTGATTTGGGGTGCTATTGTGTGGCCATGCCCCTTCCTTGTGATACCACACCTTCTTTTTTTAAGAAGCGCACTGTCCCTTTATTAAGTATTGGAGAGAATGCCCAAATTAATAGTTTGCAGGGAGGCGCCAAACACCCTAGCACTGGCCCTTTGGTAGGGGACAGGATTTGCTTCTGCTTGTGCACATATGTTATGATTGCCAGCCAACAGCACTGGTTTTGCCTATAACACTAACTATAAATATTTTGAATTGGTCCTGGACCACCAATCCAAGGCACCCCTGCAAGTGTCCTGAGGCACCCCAGGGTGCAGTTTGAGAACCACTGGTCTAGTGAGTACCCAGGATAATTATTGTAGCTGGTCTGCGGGTAACAGCTCTCAGATCCACTTCTAGAAAAAATGCAGCAATGTAATTTGAGTGACAAACTGCAGAGATGAACCCTTTCTGTGACTGCTGCACAGGGATCACACAAACTCTATTCATAGGGCTGACTTCACTTAGGGGAGATGTTCTCACCCCGCAAAGAAGTGCGAGTATATACCGCACTTACGGTACCATTGGATTTACAGATATTTTCTTGCAATACACTATGGGGGTCATTCTGAGTTGATTGCTCGCTAGCAGTTTTTAGCAGCCATGCAAACGCATTGTCGCTGCCCACTGGAGAGTGTATATTCACTTTGGAGAAGTGCGAACACTTGAGCAGCAGAGCGCCTGCAAAATCGTTTCAAAATAAGACCAGCACTGTAGTTACACTTCGTGTGCGTTGATTCCACACACTGACAACTCCCTCCTGCTCCTCTCCCCACTGACACTGACAGCTCCCTCACAGTCACACACATCCTCCACCCCCCCACACACACACTGATAGCACACATGCACAAATCCCCCCCTCCTCGACACTAACTGTCACGGACTGCTTGGGCAGCAGGGGGCAGGCTCTGACTTGAAGTGCTGAAATTCAACAGCTCTCTCGAACTTGCAAGGCATGGCTGTGCAGCTGTCTCCAGCCATCTCCTTGCCCACTGTGTAATTTGTGGCGTTCTCTGATGTTCCCCGCTCTGCCTCTACAACCGGCACATAATGTACAGCAGTGGTGACTCCTGAGTATGGGCCTGGAGAACTCCGCCTACCGGGGGGTAGGGATTAATAATTTCAAAGGGACAGAGCTAGGAGTGAAGCAGTGGACAGCAGTTGAGGGGCGTTTCAAACTGTAACAGGGTTGGGACAATTTCAGTATCCTTCCCTCACCGTCTAATTGGTCAGTCCCACGCTGATTGCCATAGCGCCCTTTTGAGACTGCAGAACTCTATCCCTTAGCCACGGTTGGCACAGCTGGATGGTGCCCCTGGCAAGTGCCATCCTGGCCAAGGGGTAGATACGCCCCTGAGGGTCAGGGCCAGCAACAGAAATCTCGGGGCCCAGTGCACTGATATCTCTGGGGCCCCCTCAACCCCCCCTTAACTTGGCAGACGGATCTTTAAAAAAAAATGGAGCCTTTGACTCGGACCGTCAGTGAGGCCGGCAGGTGGTTTTCATACTGGGCTATCCAGCTCTTCGGTGGCGGTGGCAGGGACATTCAGCAAAGGGCCAGCACAGCAACATGCATAATAATGGCAATACAGTATGGACCACAGGGACTGGACAAAGTGATGGGGTAAAAGGAGGGGGGAGGGTTTAGTTGGCCTGTTAATTGTTTTCCTGCTTAAATTGAGCAGTTGGTGGATACACTTTAAAAAGCAATATTGGCACTGTGGCCCCATAATACTTGGAGCCCTGAACAAGTGTCCCCTTTGTCCCCCCTGTCACCGGGCCTGTTCAGGCGTTACCTATGGAGAAGCTGCGACATGACATCCTAGGACACAATACTGCACCATGCATCACCATTATATTTCAGTGTGCCTTGTCAATATTTAAATCTTGTTCTGTGTGACGTGAGTTGTAAATGGTTGAAAATCTCTGTGCTACAGTATCGTCACCATGTAGTTATAACAACACCGCAAAACCACCAAAAGACGTGTTTTGGTAGAGGGACTGCTGGAGGGGCCCATTGGGGCCCCCAGTTTGCTACCCCACCCCAGTATACCTGTGCTGTAGCCAGTGGAAGGGGCACTATCTTCCCGGTGATCTCTTCGGGAAGATGGTGCCGCACATAGAAAGCAAAGACTCTGGCTGCACTCTCCTGCCCTCGCTCTAAGCAAGGTGATCGGGCCACAAAAGGACCCCTGTCGGACCCCGGCCTGTGGGCCACAAAAGGATGCATTGGGGGCGGCATGCGGCCCATGGGTTTGACACCCCTGCCCTAGAGTATCAAAATTTGTTTCACGGCACCCCTAGGCCAAAGTTTTTTTTATTGAGAAATTCAGAAAAAAATATAAAATTAAGTAAATTGTGTTTATAGCATGTCATCCTCAGGTTCAGTTATGTTGTGAGGGAATGGTTTTGCCAATTTAATAAAGTATAAATAATTTTAATTGGTCCTGGACCACCAAACTATGCTACCAGTGCAAGAACCCCAGTTTGGAAACTACTGCCATAAAATAAACCTTTTTTGTTTTTTTTAAACTACATGTAATACACCTTAGATCTCAGTTCCTGAAAGGTTTTAAACCCTTGCATACAGTAAACTACACATATTTAAAAATCCTACACCGGGCACAAGTGCTCACGGGCCAATTTCATGGCAGTCTCGGATAGGAGGGCATTGTGGATTCACCAAGGGAATGCTGATGCTGACTCCAAGAAGAAAGGGAGTCTCTTCCCTATGAAGGTGAAGCCTTGTTTGGCGACGGCCTAGTTAATTTGATCTCGGCAGCTCCCGCAGGTAAGTCATCCTTCTTGCCCTATGTTCCCTCTCAACGGATGAAGACGCATCATTATCTGACGCAGTCATTTCGGCCCAATAGATATGCAAGAAGTTAAGATTCCCCTTTCTTTGCAGGTAGAGGAAGGAAAAGAGGGAAGAGGTCTGTAGCCTCTTCAAGATCGCAGGAGCAGAGATCGTCCTCTGCTTTTGCCAAATCCACTGCATGACGCTGGGGCTCTCTTGCAGGAGCCCGCACCAGTGGGTGGCACGTCAAACTCTTCAGTCAGTTCTGGATTCATTCGGACCTGGACTCGTGGGCTTTACAAATAGTGTCCCAAAGGTACAAACTGGGGTTTCAAGACGTTCCCCCTCACCGATTGTTCAAATCAGCCTTAGTCAGCAGGGAGAAGGTTTTTATTCAAGCCTCTTCGTGGTCCCGAAGCCGGACGGCTCAGTCAGACCAATCTTAAATCTGAAATCCCTTAATTTCTACCTAAAGAAATTCAATTTCAAGATGGAATCTCTCAGGGTAGTGATCTCCAGTCCGGGGGATAAAGGAGATTTCATGGTTTTGGTAGACATAAAGGATGCCTACTTATATGTTCCCATTTAGCCACTGCATCAAGCTACCTGAGGTTTGCAATTCAGGATTGTCATTACCAATTTCAGACGTTGCCGTTTGGTCTGTCCACGGCTCCGAGGATTTTCACCAGGGTGATGGCGGAAATGATGGTTCTCCTTCGCAAGCAAGGAGTCACAATTATCCCGTACTTGGATGATCTCCTGATAAAGGCGAGATCCAGGGACCAGTTGGTGCAAAACATCTACTCTCCCTGACAGTTCTTCAACAACATGGTTGGCTCCTAAACTTGCCAAAATCGCAGTTGGTCCCAATGACGCGGTTGTTGTTTTTGGGAGTGATACTGGACACAGAAGAGGTTTTCTTCTAGTGGAAAGGCTCTGGAGATCCAGAGTCTGGTCAAACAAATTCTGAAACCAGCAAGAGTGTTAATCCATCAATGCATTCAGTTGCTGGGGAAGATGGTTGCGGCCTACGAGGCCATTCAGTTTGGCAGGTTCCATGCCAGAGTGTTCCAGTGGGACCTGTTGGACAAGTGGTCCGGATCCCACCTACACATGCACCGGAGGATAATCCTGTCTTCCAAGACCAGAATCTCACTCCATTGGTGGCTGCACAGTTCTCACCACCTAGAGGGGCGATGGTTCGGGATCCAGGACGGGATCCTAGGGACCACGGATGCAACCCTCTGAGGCTGGAGAGCAGTCACACAGGGGGAAAACATCCAAGGAAGATGGTCAAGTCTTCCTTGGATGTTTTCATCTCCACATAAATGTTCTGGAGTTAAGGGCCATTTAATAACTGCAGACACAGTACGCACTGGGACGGGTGCCCAGCATCCTCTACGGACTAAGAGAAAAGGATTTACCGGTAGGTATTAAAATCCTATTTTCTCTAACGTCCTAGAGGATGCTGGGGACTCCGTAAGGACCATGGGGATAGACGGGCTCCGCAGGAGACATGGGCACTTTAAGAAAGACTTTAGTTCTGGGTGTGCACTGGCTCCTCCCTCTATGCCCCTCCTCCAGACCTCAGTTTGATACTGTACCCAGTGGAGACTGGGTGCTTTTCAGGAGCTCTCCTGAGCTTTCTGACAGAAAGTATTTTGTTAGGTTTTTAATTTTCAGGGAGCACTGCTGGCAACAGACTCCCTCATCGAGGGACTGAGGGGAGAGAAGCAGCCCTACTCTCTGAGTTGCAAGGTCCTGCTTCTTAGGCTACTGGACACCATTAGCTCCAGTGGGATTGGTACGCAGGATCTCACCCTCGCCGTCCGTCCCAGAGCCGCGCCGCCGTCCCCCTCGCAGAGCCGGAAGATAGAAGCCGGGTGAGTATGAGAAGAAAAGAAGACTTCAGAGGCGGCAGAAGACTTCATGATCTTCACTGAGGTAACGCACAGCACTGCAGCTGTGCACCTTTGCTCCCATACACCTCACATACTCCGGTCACTGTAAGGGTGCAGGGCGCAGGGGGGGCGCCCTGGGCAGCAATATAAACCTCTTTCGCAAAAATATAACATATATACAGCTGGGCACTTTATATATGTATAAGCCCCCACCAATTTTACAGTTTAAGCGGGACAGAAGCCCGCCTCCGAGGGGGCGGGGCTTCTCCCTCAGCACTCACCAGCGCCATTTTTTCTCCACAGCACCGCTGAGAGGAAGCTCCCCGGACTCTACCCTGCTTATACCACGTTAGACAAGAGGGTTGAAAAGAGGGGAAGGGGGGGGGGGCACATAATTCGCAAATTACATACAGCAGCACTACTGGGCAAACATTAAGTTACTGTTTTATTCCTGGGTTATATAGCGCTGGGGGGGGTGCTGGCATACTCTCTCTCTGTCTCTCCAAAGGGCCTTGTGGGGAAACGGTCTTCAGAAAAAGCATTCCCTGTGTGTGAAGTGTGTCGGTACACGTGTGTCGACATGTCTGAGGAAGTGTTATGATTCCCGTACTCCAGACCAGAAGAGATCTTATGGCAGAGGTCTGAGTACTGGGAAGATATGCTGGTTGTGGGAGCAGGAGAGCCTAGTAACCCCTGGCGCCCTAACTCCGTTGTCTCGCCCGTGTTATCAGAAATCCCTTGCGAGACTATGGTTGCTTGAGCCCATGGCAGCCGCGTTCGAAGGGCGGATTATGTCTGCCCAACCCCGATGCCCCCGCAGGTCTTAATGGGAGACAAAGGGAAATCCGAGACAGGGTGATAACAAGGGGCCCTCTGACTAAGCAACCAGGCCAGGGGTTACAAGCTAACTAACTTTAACCAAAGGTATGTGCGGACTAGCCGCCAGGGAAAAAGACAACCAAAGAACCACTGATCCGTTACTCCTATCCAGCACCGCTGGATACCAGAGTGGATCTGTGGGAGCGGAATCCTCCGCAAAAGCTCCAGAACACAAATTAACTAAATAATAAACAGTAAGCGGACAAGCCGCAACACACGGCTGAGCCGCGACTCACGAACACCACAGGATGTTAAAGGTGCTCGGTCAGACTCCAGGAATAGATGGCAAACTTCCGAGTACAGGATCTCTGAGGACAGGAACAACCGGATTGAGCAGGACTGGAAACTCTCTGTAGCAGACACAGGCAAACAGGAAGCTATCACCGGCGTCTGTAAGAAGTCCTGAGGGTGCCTTTATTCAGGAACCCTCCAATCAAGATCCAGACAGGGTAATCAATGGAAATGCCGTGCAGCTTGCATGCTGCACGGCCAGCACAAAATCAGGTAATTTAGGACAGACCCAGCAACGGGGAACGCGGCTGAACGTGGCGTCCCCGTTGCTAAGGTCAGAGCGGCTCTGTGCGCCCGGCGTCTAGCGTTGCCAGGGAGCCGGCGGCTGAACGCGCACGGCGTCCCTGGTTGCTAGGCGCCGGGCCGCACCGACGAGCGGACCCCGGCGCCTAACAGTACCCCCCCTTGAGGAGGGGTCAAGGAACCCCTAAAGCCAGGTTTCTGAGGAAATTCTCGAAAAAATGCCCTTTTGAGCCTTGGGGCATGAAGGTCCTCATCCAGGACCCAAGACCTTTCCTCTGGCCCATAACCTCTCCAATGTACCAAAAAATAAAGCCGACCCCGGGACAACTTGGAATCGAGAACCTTCTCCACCAAGAACTCCTGCTGACCCTGTACATTACTGGAGATCTCCCCTGAGATATTCTACGAGGAAATCTACTGGACGAAACATAAGGTTTAAGTAATGAGCAATGGAAGGTATTTCCGATCCGTAAAGTTTTTGGTAAGCGTAACCGGAAAGCAACTGGATTGACTTTTTTGATAATGAGAAATGGTCCAATAAATCTAGGACCCAATCTGGCTGAGGTTTGTCGGAGTTTAATGTTGCGAGTCGACAACCACACCCTGTCTCCTACTTTAAAAGTGCACGGCCGCCGGAGTCTGTCAGAAAATCTTTTTTCCTGGAATGCTGCTTTTCTGAGAGCCAGGTGCACTTTTTTCCAAATAAGTTTAAGATGAGAGGTCAGGGCCAGAGAGGAGACAGAGGAATGTTGAAAAAATGAATTAGCTCTGGGGTGAAAACCAAAAACTGCAAAAAATGGAGACACATTGGTGGAGGAATGACAGGCATTATTATAAGCAAACTCCGCCAATGGAAGAAACTCAGACCAGTCATTTTGGAGTTTGGCCGAGTACAAACGCAAATATTGTTTAAGAGATTGGTTAACTCGCTCAGTCTGTCCATTGGATTGGGGATGATAGCCGGAGGTTAATGATAATTTCATCTTCAACGAAGCACAAAAGGACTTCCAAAATTGTGCAATGAATTGTGGACCTCTGTCAGAGACAATATCAGTGGGTAAGCCATGGAGTCTGAAAACATGGCGGAGGAACAAGACTGCCAATCCCTGGGCAGATGGCAATCGGGGAAGAGCAATGAAATGGGCCATTTTGCTAAAACGGTCCACTACCACCCATATGACTCGGCATCCGGCTGACAGAGGGAGGTCCACCACAAAATCCATGGAGATATGCGACCATGGCCTAAGGGGAACATTCAAGGGCATAAGTTGACCTATAGGCAAAGAACGGGGAACTTTATGCTGTGCACAGACCTGACAAGAAAAAACAAACTCTTTAATGTCTTTGGAAAGACCAGGCCACCATACTGAGCGGGAGACTAATTCCAAAGTCTTAGCGATTCCCGGATGCCCGGCAACCTTGCTATCATGAAACTCCGCCAAAACAGTAGCTCTCAAAAACTCAGGGACAAAAAGACGACCAGCAGGAGTATTTCCAGGAGCTTGATGTTGAAGCAGCTTTAACTGGGTAAATACATCCTGTGTGAGGCCTGCCCGAATGACTGAAGACGGAAGTATGGGAGTAACAGGACTGTTGTCTTGAACTGGAAGAAAACTGCGTGACAGGGCATCTGCCTTAGTATTCTTGGAACCTGGCCTGAAGGTGATAATGAATTTGAAACGAGTAAAAAATAAAGCCCAACGAGCCTGCCGGGCATTCAGTCGTTTGGCAGATTCAATGTATTGAAGATTTTTGTGATCAGTCAAAACTGAAATGGTATGGGTCGCTCCTTCAAGCCAATGCCTCCACTCCTCGAAAGCCCATTTAATAGCCAGCAATTCCCGGTTACCAACATCGTAGTTGGATTCTGCAGATGAGAATTTCCTGGACATAAAGGCACAAGGATGTAATTCAAGGGAATCTGGATCCTTCTGAGAAAGGATAGCCCCTACTCCAACCTCCGAGGCATCAACCTCAACAATGAAAGGCAATTCTGGGTTGGGATGTCTAAGGACAGGGGCTGAGACAAAGGCTTGTTTCAAGGCCTGAAAAGATAACTCAGCTTCACATGACCAATTGGTAGGATCTGCTCCCTTCTTAGTAAGTGCCACAATGGGAGCAACTAGGTCAGAGAAAGAGTGAATAAATCTTCTATAGTAGTTCGCAAACCCTAAAAAGCGCTGAATTGCTTTTAAATTGGTGGGTTGCGCCCAACTAAGGATGGCTTGGAGCTTCTTCGGTTCCATACGGAATCCCCGAGGGGAAATAATGTACCCTAAAAAGGATACCTCCGTGACATGAAATTCACACTTCTCCAGTTTGGCATATAGGTGATTTTCACGTAATTTCTTTAGCACCTGACGCACCTGGGTAACATGTTGTTCTTCAGAGTCAGAATATATCAAAATATCGTCTAAGTAGACTACAACGAATCTTCCAAGAAATTCACGGAGCACATCATTAATGAGATCCTGGAAAACTGCCGGAGCGTTTGACAGGCCGAATGGCATAACCAGATACTCATAGTGGCCTGATTGAGTACTGAATGCCGTTTTCCACTCATCCCCTGACTTAATTCTGATGAGGTTATATGCTCCTCTAAGGTCAATTTTGGAAAAAATCACAGCCGAACGTAGCTGATCAAAGAGGACAGAGATCAGCGGCAGAGGGTAAGTATTCTTTACTGAGATTTTATTCAAAGCTCTAAAGTCAATGCAGGGTCTGAGTGAACCATCCTTCTTCTCTACGAAGAAGAAACCTGCACTTAATGGGGATTTAGATGGCCTGATAAAACCTTTCCCAAGGCTTTCTTTCACATACTCATTCATGGCCACAGTTTCAGGACCAGACAATGCATATAACCTTCCTTTAGGCAACGTGGCACCAGGAATTAGCTCAATGGCACAATCGTAAGGCCTATGGGGAGGCAGAATATCCGCATTGCCCTTGGAAAACACGTCGACAAAATCCTGATTGTCACAACTGAGGGCCTGAGCTGACGGGAGGCAGCCTCAGTTGTAGGGGCTGAGATGTACCGGAACCTGGGAGGTTGTATCAGACCCCTGGACATGTAAGTAACATGAATAATAACTGCCCGAAGGCGTGACCACGACAACTTAGATAAAAGTCAATGATGTTTATTATGACAACTCCGCATCACAGCAGCAGTAAAAGAAAACGTAAAAGTCAGCAAAGAATAAATACAGTTCCTGAGTACTACAGCATGGCAGGAGCCACAGGGCACTGGTAGTGTGAGATAGTTCTTATGATCTTCTAGATGGAAAGTCCTTACCAGGCCCGGCTGTAGCAATGGAGATAACCCAGGATTATACCAGCTGGTGTTCCAGGAAGAGCTGGGTTGCTGAAGGTAAAACAGCTGCTGTGGATACTGGCTGGAACCAGACTGTTGTTAGCACGGAGTGGATACTGGCTGGAACCAGTTAAATAATAAATGAACTTTGGGAGCGATGAAATGTGAACTGAAATGTAGAACTTGAGAGCGGAGAAATAATAATTCCGGTGGAGAGTGGTAAAGTGTAGAAAGGACACCGGCCCTTTAAGGGAAGCTGTACTCTGCTGGAAGCTGAGGCTGGAAGCAGGTAGTGTTGTAGCTGGAAACAGATGAATCCACAATGGATTGGAGAGTCAGGCTACACCGCAGGTGGAATGCTGGTGCGGGTCTCTATGGTGGAAGTCTTGAGACAGGAGCTGGAACCTGGAAGACAATCACAGGAGAGAGACAAACAGGAACTAGGTTTGACAACCAAAGCACTGACGTCTTCCTTGCTCAGGTACAGCTTACTTATACCTGCAGCAAGGAAGGGGTTGGCTAGGCAATTATGCAAATCAACAACACAGACAGCAGATTGGTGGAAATGATCAGATGACAGAATCCAAGATGGCTGCGCCCATGCAGACACTTGGAGGGAAGTTTGGTTTGTAATCCATGTGGTCTGGGAAACAGTAATGGCGGCGCCGGCCACCGGAGACAGGAGACGCCAGGCTGATAGATGCACATTTAACCACGCGGGCACAGCGGAGGCCGCGGCTGATGAAAAGACCACTCTGTATGTGGAAACTCAGGAACAGCGGAATCCGGTCCTGGAACGCTGAGCCCGCCTTAGGAGGCATCTGAAGGGTAAGTAATGGCGTCCAGATACCCGGATCGTGACAGCACCCCCCCCTTTAGGAGTGGCCCCAGGACACTTCTTAGGCTTTAAAGGAAACTTTGCGTGGAAATTTCGGACCAAGGCAGGAGCATGGACGTCAGAGGCATTGGTCCAAGAGCGTTCTTCAGGACCATAGCCCTTCCAGTCAATGAGATACTGAAGTTGACCGTAACGGTGACGTGAGTCCAGGATCTTGGCCACTTCATACTCAACGCCTCGTTGAGTTTGGACTTTCGGAGTTGGTGGAAGTGAGGAATGAAACCGATTCAAGATTAGCGGTTTCAACAGGGAAACATGGAATGTCCTGGGTATTTTTAAGAAGGGAGGTAACTGGAGTCTGTAAGCAACAGGATTGATGACTTGATCAATTTTGAAAGGACCGATGTAGCGAGGTGCAAACTTCATACTGGGAACTCTTAACCTCAAATTCTTCGTGGATAACCATACCCGATCACCCACCTTGAGAGCAGGAACTGCTCGACGCTCCTTATCCGCAAACTTCTTGTACCTGAACGATGCCTTGAGCAGAGCTGATCGTACGCTCTTCCAGATATTGGCAAACTGATGCAAGGTGATATCCACTGCGGGAACAGAAGTTGCTGGAAGCGGTTGGAACTCAGGGACTTTAGGGTGGAATCCAAAGTTGGTGAAGAATGGTGTTGAAGAAGATGAAGAATGATACTGGTTGTTATGACAGAACTCGGCCCAGGGAAGTAATTGAACCCAGTCATCTTGAGAGGAGGACACATAGATGCGGAGGAAGGCCTCCAAGTCCTGATTCACCCTCTCAGTTTGACCATTGGTCTGAGGATGGTAAGCCGTGGAAAACTTTAACTTGACTTGGAGGACTTGACATAAACTTCGCCAGAATTTGGCTGTGAATTGAACTCCTCGATCTGAGATAATTTCTTCTGGAAGACCGTGGAGTCGGAAGATCTCTTGTATGAATACTTGAGCCAACTTGGAAGCTGACGGAAGACCGGTGAGAGGAATGAAGTGTGCCATCTTGGTGAACCGGTCAACTACCACCCAGATGGTATTGAACTTGTTGCACATGGGCAAATCTGTAATAAAATCCATCGACAAATGGGTCCATGGTCGACGGGGAACAGATAGTGGAACCAGTTGCCCCGCAGGCGACTGGCGGGATACTTTATGTTGAGCACACTTTGGGCAAGATGCAATAAACTCCAAAACGTCCTTTTTCAGAGTTGGCCACCAATAGGACCTAGAGATAAACTCCAGGGTTTTTTGGATACCTGTATGTCCGGCAAAACGGGAAGCATGGGCCCAATGCATGAGCTTCTTCCTTAGTGTCGGCTTCACAAAACTTTTCCCTGATGGGGGCGTAGAGTCCATCCCTACCGTGGAGAATGCCAACGGATTTATAATAGGATGCTTGTCTGAAGACTCTGACTCATTTTCTTGCTCCCATGAGCGGGAAAGGGCATCGGCCTTGCGATTCTGAGAGCCCGGACAGAACTGGAGTTTAAAGTCGAACCTGGAAAAGAAAAGTGCCCATCTGGCCTGACGAGGGTTGAGACATTGTGCGCCTTTTAGATATAGAAGGTTCTTGTGGTCTGTAAGGATGGTGATTGAATGAGAAGCTCCCTCCAACAGATATCTCCACTCCTCTAGAGCGAGCTTGATGGCTAGCAACTCCTGGTCGCCAATGGCATAGTTGCGCTCCGCTGGGGAGAACTTCCGTGAGAAGAAACTGCAAGGATGTAAATGACCATCTTTAGCCCTCTGAGATAACACCGCTCCTACTCCAACGGAGGAGGCATCCACCTCTAAGATGAAAGGAGAGTCGATGTCAGGCTGTTTCAGGACAGGTGCAGAGATGAACCTCTGTTTTAAAAGATGAAAAGCTTGCATGGCTTCTTCAGACCACTTGGACGGGTTAGCACCCTTCTTGGTGAAAGCAGTAATAGGCGCCACAATGGTGGAAAAGTCTCGTATAAACTTTCGGTAATAATTGGCGAACCCTAAGAACCTCTGGACCCCTTTGAGGGTTAAGGGTACCGGCCAATTCTGGATTGCTTGTAGTTTCTCAGGATCCATCTCTAGTCCGGAACCGGACACAATGTACCCTAGAAACGGAATGGACTTGACTTCAAAGACGCATTTCTCTAATTTGCAGTAGAGATGATTGACACGGAGACGGGACAGAACCTCCTTTACCCAGAAACGATGTTCCTCTAAATCGTTGGCAAAAATGAGGATATCATCTAGATAGACCACGACATGACGGTATAGAATGTCTCTGAAGATCTCATTGACGAAATGCTGGAAGACAGCTGGAGCATTGCTCAATCCGAAGGGCATGACGAGGTACTCATAATGTCCGTCACGGGTGTTAAATGCGGTCTTCCACTCGTCACCCTCACGGATCCGGATGAGATTGTATGCACCTCTCAGGTCCAGCTTTGAAAAGATGGTAGCTCCGCTAACTCTGTCAAAGAGCTCAGTAATCAGGGGTAAAGGATAGCGGTTCTTGATGGTAATGTCGTCCAAACCTCTGTAGTCGATGCACGGCCGCAGACCACCATCTTTCTTCTTTACAAAAAAGAAGCCTGCGCCGGCTGGAGAAGAAGAAGGTCGAATGAACCCCTTTGCTAGGTTCTCTTTAATGTATTCCTCCATAGAATGTGTCTCGGGGAGAGACAACGGATAAGTTCGGCCTCGAGGTGGAACCTTCCCTGGAATGAGATCAATCGGGCAGTCCCATTCTCTATGAGGAGGAAGGATATCAGCAGAAGCTTTACTGAACACATCCGTGAAATCTTGATATGGAGGAGGTGGAACATCAGACGACCTGGGGGAGGAAGAACAGACAGGCAACACTTTAAACAAACATGTCTTAGTACAGGAGGAACCCCATGCCAGGATTTGCGTAGTCGTCCAATCAATTGTAGGATTGTGAAGACGGAGCCATGGAAGGCCCAGGACCACAGGATGTGTGGCTCTTGGAATCACTAAAAATGAAATAAGTTCGGAATGAAGAACTCCCACTCTCAGACGAACTGGTAGAGTCCTTAGAGAAATAACTGTATCAAAAATTTTACTGCCATCCACAGCAGTTAAGGAAAAGGACGAAGGAAGTCTCTCGGTGGGTAGGGACCACCGTTTAACATAGGCTTCAGTAATAAAGTTCCCAGCTGCTCCGGAATCCAGGAGGGCAATGACGTTCTGATAACGTTGAGCAACTTGAAGCGAGACTGGGAGGTTACAATCTTGAGGAGATGGAGAGGAGATCATTACTCCTAGCCGGCCCTCTCCTTGGCGAGCTAGGATTTGGAGTTTCCCGGACGTTTGGGACAGGCATTAATGGTGTGAGACGGAGCTGCACAATACAGACAGAGAAACTGGGAGAGACGTCTTCGGCGCTCAGCAGGAGTTAAACGGGAACGGCCAATTTGCATGGGTTCATCTGTAGTTGGTGACAGTTGGCGAGGAGGAGGAGTAGAAGATTTTGGAGCAGATGATCTTCCACGCTCAGTTGCTCTCTCTCTGAAACGCAAGTCAACTTTCGTACAAAGTGAGATTAGCTCATCTAACTTGGAGGGTAAGTCTCTGGTAGCTAACTCATCTTTAATACGCTCGGATAAACCATGCCAGAATGCAGCATACAGGGCCTCGTCGTTCCATGCCAGTTCGGATGCCAGGATCTGGAACTGTATAAGATATTGTCCTACAGTACGTGATTCCTGGCGTAAACGGAGAATCTCAGACGAAGCTGAAGTTACCCGGCCTGGCTCGTCGAAGATGCGCCTGAATGTTGACACAAATGCAGTGTAAGAAGATAGCAGGGTGTCGGACCTCTCCCATAACGGTGATGCCCAATCAAGGGCTGAGCCACTGAGAAGAGAAATAATGTAGGCAATTTTTGTACGGTCACTGGGAAAATTGCCAGGTTGTAGCTCAAACTGAATCTCACACTGGTTGAGAAATCCCCTGCAGAATCTTGGAGATCCGTCAAATTTTGCTGGCGTTGGAAGATGAAGACGTGGAGCAGAAATGGGTAAGGTGGGTGGGGTTATAACTGGAGTCACTGTGGTTGACGCACCAGACGCGCCTGATCCACGGAGAGTTGTCTGAATCCCATCCAGCCGAGTAGAGAGATCCTGGAGACAGCGGATGATGTGGCCCTGTGCAGCCTCCTGATGTTCTAGTCGGGCTGCCAGTTCTTGCATCGGCCTGGCCGCTTGATCCTGGTCTCCGGCTGGATTCATTAGGTCAGTGCTTACTGTCACAACTGAGGGCCTGAGCTGACGGGAGGCAGCCTCAGTTGTAGGGGCTGAGATGTACCGGAACCTGGGAGGTTGTATCAGACCCCTGGACATGTAAGTAACATGAATAATAACTGCCCGAAGGCGTGACCACGACAACTTAGATAAAAGTCAATGATGTTTATTATGACAACTCCGCATCACAGCAGCAGTAAAAGAAAACGTAAAAGTCAGCAAAGAATAAATACAGTTCCTGAGTACTACAGCATGGCAGGAGCCACAGGGCACTGGTAGTGTGAGATAGTTCTTATGATCTTCTAGATGGAAAGTCCTTACCAGGCCCGGCTGTAGCAATGGAGATAACCCAGGATTATACCAGCTGGTGTTCCAGGAAGAGCTGGGTTGCTGAAGGTAAAACAGCTGCTGTGGATACTGGCTGGAACCAGACTGTTGTTAGCACGGAGTGGATACTGGCTGGAACCAGTTAAATAATAAATGAACTTTGGGAGCGATGAAATGTGAACTGAAATGTAGAACTTGAGAGCGGAGAAATAATAATTCCGGTGGAGAGTGGTAAAGTGTAGAAAGGACACCGGCCCTTTAAGGGAAGCTGTACTCTGCTGGAAGCTGAGGCTGGAAGCAGGTAGTGTTGTAGCTGGAAACAGATGAATCCACAATGGATTGGAGAGTCAGGCTACACCGCAGGTGGAATGCTGGTGCGGGTCTCTATGGTGGAAGTCTTGAGACAGGAGCTGGAACCTGGAAGACAATCATAGAAGAGAGACAAACAGGAACTAGGTTTGACAACCAAAGCACTGACGTCTTCCTTGCTCAGGTACAGCTTACTTATACCTGCAGCAAGGAAGGGGTTGGCTAGGCAATTATGCAAATCAACAACACAGACAGCAGATTGGTGGAAATGATCAGATGACAGAATCCAAGATGGCTGCGCCCATGCAGACACTTGGAGGGAAGTTTGGTTTGTAATCCATGTGGTCTGGGAAACAGTAATGGCGGCGCCGGCCACCGGAGACAGGAGACGCCAGGCTGATAGATGCACATTTAACCACGCGGGCACAGCGGAGGCCGCGGCTGATGAAAAGACCACTCTGTATGTGGAAACTCAGGAACAGCGGAATCCGGTCCTGGAACGCTGAGCCCGCCTTAGGAGGCATCTGAAGGGTAAGTAATGGCGTCCAGATACCCGGATCGTGACACTGATATTCCTCAGGAATGGGTGCAGGAACGGCGGCAGCTACTCGGATAGGAAGCGTAATACATTCTTTACTACAGATGGTACCCCATTGTAAGATCTCCCCCGACTGCCAATCAATGATGGGATTATGAAAGGCCAGCCAAGGGTGACCCAGAACCACAGGAACTGCTGGACAATGAGTAAGGAAAAACTCAATCTTTTCAGAATGCAGGGCACCCACCGAGAGTAAAACAGGAGGTGTACCTAGAGAAATAACCCCATTGGACAAGGGACTCCCATCTAAACCATGCATGGTGACACACCTACCCAAGGTTAACTGAGGAATACCTAAGGTCTTGGCCCATGTTAAATCCATAAAGTTCCCTGCAGCTCCACTGTCCACAAAAGCAGAGACCGAGGAACAGAGGCTGCCAAAGGAAACTTTAGCAGGAACTAACAGTGAATTATTTGAGGAGATGAGCTGCAGACCAAAGTGAACCCCCTCACAACTCACTTGGTCAGGAAGTTTCCCGATTTGTTCGGACAACTACGGGCAAAATGTCCCTTACCTCCACAGTATAAACAAAGACCAGAATTTTGCCTCCTGGTTCTTTCTTCAGGAGACAATTTGGAGAGACCTATCTGCATAGGCTCCTCCATGTCTACAGGAATGGAAAGCACACAAGGAGAAGACCCGACAGATGCCCCTTTTTCAGCCCTCCGCTCACTGAGCCGACGATCTATCTTAATAGAGAGCTCCATGAGTTTATCGAGAGTCTCAGGAGCGGGATACTGAAGGAGACTGTCTTTTATAGATTCAGATAAGCCGAGGCGAAACTGACTGCGCAGGGCTGGGTCATTCCATCCACAGTCGTTCGACCAACGGCGAAACTCCGTACAATAATTCTCTGCGGGATTCCTACCCTGTCTAAGAGCACGCAACTGACTCTCAGCGGACGCCTCTCTATCAGGGTCGTCATACAATAGCCCTAAAGATTTTAAAAAGGCGTCTACAGACGATAAGGCCGGATCGTCTGTCTTTAAACCAAAAGCCCAGGTCTGAGGATCCCCCTGAAGCAGAGAAATAATAATTCCAACCCGCTGAGCCTCCGTACCTGAGGAGACTGGTCTTAAACGAAAATAAAGTTTACAAGACTCTTTAAAATTAAAAAACTGTTTTCTATCCCCAGAAAAACGGTCAGGCAGATGCATTTTTGGTTCAGGGATGACCCTCGGGGAAGTCCGTAACAGATCTTCCTGTGACCTCACCCGGAGGGACAGATCCTGAACCATCTGAGTAAGTTCTTGAATCTGACTAACTAGAAGCTGGCCAGGATTTGGCCCAATACCGGCGGGATTCATGAGGCCGACAAAATCTCCCAACTGAATAAGTGAAAAAATTAACTCCTGTTAATTTAAATTTTTTCTTTTGTCTGGCCGGTGATAATGTTATGATTCCCGTACTCCAGACCAGAAGAGATCTTATGGCAGAGGTCGGAGTACTGGGAAGATATGCTGGTTGTGGGAGCAGGAGAGCCTAGTAACCCCTGGCGCCCTAACTCCGTTGTCTCGCCCGTGTTATCAGAAATCCCTTGCGAGACTATGGTTGCTTGAGCCCATGGCAGCCGCGTTCGAAGGGCGGATTATGTCTGCCCAACCCCGATGCCCCCGCAGGTCTTAATGGGAGACAAAGGGAAATCCGAGACAGGGTGATAACAAGGGGCCCTCTGACTAAGCAACCAGGCCAGGGGTTACAAGCTAACTAACTTTAACCAAAGGTATGTGCGGACTAGCCGCCAGGGAAAAGGACAACCAAAGAACCACTGATCCGTTACTCCTATCCAGCACCGCTGGATACCAGAGTGGATCTGTGGGAGCGGAATCCTCCGCAAAAGCTCCAGAACACAAATTAACTAAATAATAAACAGTAAGCGGACAAGCCGCAACACACGGCTGAGCCGCGACTCACGAACACCACAGGATGTTAAAGGTGCTCGGTCAGACTCCAGGAATAGATGGCAAACTTCCGAGTACAGGATCTCTGAGGACAGGAACAACCGGATTGAGCAGGACTGGAAACTCTCTGTAGCAGACACAGGCAAACAGGAAGCTATCACCGGCGTCTGTAAGAAGTCCTGAGGGTGCCTTTATTCAGGAACCCTCCAATCAAGATCCAGACAGGGTAATCAATGGAAATGCCGTGCAGCTTGCATGCTGCACGGCCAGCACAAAATCAGGTAATTTAGGACAGACCCAGCAACGGGGAACGCGGCTGAACGCGGCGTCCCCGTTGCTAAGGTCAGAGCGGCTCTGTGCGCCCGGCGTCTAGCGTTGCCAGGGAGCCGGCGGCTGAACGCGCACGGCGTCCCTGGTTGCTAGGCGCCGGGCCGCACCGACGAGCGGACCCCGGCGCCTAACAGGAAGAAGGCTATATTAGAGAGGAGCGGGAGCAAATGAATGTGGTGTCTCCGCCGACAGCTGATTGGATGGATATGTGGAATGTTTTAAATGCTAGTGTAAACTCATTGCACAAAAGATTAGACAAGGCAGAAGCTTTGGGACAGTCAGGGTTTCAACCCATGCCTGGTCCTATGTTGCAGGGACTGTCAGGGTCTCATAAGCGCCCACTATCCCAGATTGTTGACACAGATACCGACACGGATTCTGACTCCAGTGTCGATTACGATGATGCAAAGTTACAGCCAAAATTGGCAAAATCCATTCGATTTATGATTATGGCAATAAATAAGAATTTACTTACCGATAATTCTATTTCTCGTAGTCCGTAGTGGATGCTGGGGACTCCGTCAGGACCATGGGGTTTAGCGGCTCCGCAGGAGACAGGGCACAATAATAAAAGCTTTAGGATCAGGTGGTGTGCACTGGCTCCTCCCCCTATGACCCTCCTCCAAGCCTCAGTTAGGATACTGTGCCCGGACGAGCGTGCATAATAAGGAAGGATATTGAATCCCGGGTAAGACTCATACCAGCCACACCAATCACACCGTACAACCTGTGATCTGAACCCAGTTAACAGTATGATAACAACGAAGGAGCCTCTGAAAAGATGGCTCACAACAAGAATAACCCGATTTTTGTAACAATAACTATGTACAAGTATTGCAGACAATCCGCACTTGGGATGGGCGCCCAGCATCCACTACGGACTACGAGAAATAGAATTATCGGTAAGTAAATTCTTATTTTCTCTAACGTCCTAAGTGGATGCTGGGGACTCCGTCAGGACCATGGGGATTATACCAAAGCTCCCAAACGGGCGGGAGAGTGCGGATGACTCTGCAGCACCGAATGAGAGAACTCCAAGGTCCTCCTCAGTCAGGGTGTGCCCCTGACCAAGTAGCAGCTCGGCAAAGTTGTAAAGCCGAGACCCCTCGGGCAGCCGCCCAAGATGAGCCCACTTCCTTGTGGAATGGGCTTTTACTGATTTTGGCTGTGGCAAGCCTGCCACAGAATGTGCAAGCTGAATTGTACTACAAATCCAGCGAGTAATCGTCTGCTTAGAAGCAGGAACACCCATCTTGTTGGGTGCATACAGGCTAAACAGCGAGTCAGATTTTCTGACTCCAGTCGTCCTGGAAACATATATTTTCAGGGCCCTGACAACGTCAAGTAACTTGGAGTCCTCCAAGTCCCTAGTAGCCGCAGGTACCACAATAGGTTGGTTCATGTGAAAAACAGAAAACACCTTAAGGAGAAATTGAGGACGAGTCCTCAATTCTGCCCTGTCAGAATAAAAAAATTAAGTAAGGGCTTTTATATGATAAAGCCGCCCATTCTGACACACGCCTGGCTGAAGCCAGGGCTAATAGAATCTTCACCTTCCATGTGAAATATTTTAATTCCACAGTGGTGAGTGGATCCAACCAATGTGACTTTAGGAAACTCAAAACAACATTGAGATCCCAAGGTGCCACTGGGGGCACAAAAGGAGGCTGTATATGCAGTATCCCTTTTACAAACGTCTGAACTTCAGGCACTGAAGCCAGTTCTTTCTGGAAGAAATTCGACAGGGTCGAAATTTGAACCTTAATGGACCCTAATTTTAGGCCCATAGACAGTCCTGTTTTCAGGAAATGTAGGAAACGACCCAGTTGGAATTCCTCTGTAGGGACCTTCTTGGCCTCACACCACGCAACATATTTTCGCCCAATGCGGTGAAAATGTTTTGCGATTACATCCTTCCTGGCTTCGACCAGGGTAGGGATGACTTCATCTGGAATGCCCTTTCAGGATCCGGCGTTCAACTGCCATGCCGTCAAACGCAGCCGCGGTAAGTCTTGGAACAGACAAGGCCCCTGCTGGAGCAGGTCCTCTCTTAAAGGTAGAGGCCACGGTTCTTCCGTGAGCATCTCTTGAAGTTCCGGGTACCAAGTCCTTCTTGACCCATCCGGAACCACGAGTATCGTTCTTACTCATCTCCTTCTTATGATTCTCAGTACTTTTGGTATGAGATGCATAGGAGGGAACACATACCCTGACTGGTACACCCACAGTGTTACCAGAGCGTCCACCGCTATTGCCTGAGGGTCCCTTGACCTGGCGCAATATCTGTCTAGTTTTTTGTTCAGGCGGGACGCCATCATGTCCACCTTTGGTTTTTCCCAACGGTTTACATTCATGTGGAAGACTTCCCGCTGAAGTCCCCGCTCTCCCGGGTGGAGGTTATGCCTGCTGAGGAAGTCTGCTTCCCAGTTTTCCACTCCCGGAATTAACACTGCTGAGAGTGTTATCACATGATTTTTCGCCCAGCGAAGAATCCTTGCAGTTTCTGCCATTTCCCTCCTGCTTCATGTGCCGCCCTGTCTGTTTACGTGGGCGACTGCCGTGATGTTGTCCCACTGGATCAATACCGGCTGACCTTGAAGCAGAGGTCTTGCTAAGCTTAGAGCCTTGTAAATTGCCCTTAGCTCCAGTATATTTATGTGGAGAGAAGTCTCCAGACTTGATCACACTCCCTGGAAATTTTTTCCTTGTGTGACTGCTCCCCAGCCACTCAGGCTGGCATCCGTGGTCACCAGGACCCAGTCCTGAATGTCGAATCTGCGGCCCTTTCATAGATGAGCACTCTGCAGCCACCGCAGAAGAAAACACCCTTGTCCTTGGAGACAGGGTTATCCGCTGATGCATCTGAAGATGCGATCCGGACCATTTTCCCAGCAGATTCCACTGAAAGGTTCTTGCGTGAAATCTACCGAATGGGATCGCTTTGTAAGAAACCACCATTTTTCACAGGACCCTTGTGCAATGATGCACTGATACTTTTCCTGGTTTTAGGAGGTTCCTGACTAGCTCGGATAACTCCCTGGCCTTCTTCTCCGGGAGAAAACATCCTTTTCTGGACTGTGTCCAGAATCATTCCTAGGAACATTAGACGTGTCGTCGGAAAAGCTGCGATTTTGGAATATTTAGAAACCACTCGCGCTGTCGTAGAACTACTTGAGATAGTGCTACTCCGACCGCCAACTGTTCTCTGGACCTTGCCCTTATCAGGAAAGCGTCCATATTTCTTTTAGGAAGAATCATCATTTCGGCCATTACCATGGTAAAGACCCGGGGTGCCATGGACAATCCAAACGGCAGCGTCTGAACTGATAGTGACAGTTCTGTACCACGAACCTGAGATACCCTTGGTGAGAAGGGCAACATTTGGACATGTAGGTAAGCGTCCCTGATATCCAGTGACACCATATCGTCCTGGTTCGCTATCACTGCTCTGAGTGACTCCATCTTGATTTGAACCCTTGTATGTAATTGTTCAAATCTTTTAGATCTCACCGAGCCGTTTGGCTTCAGTACCACAATATAGTGTGGAATAATACCCCTTCCCTTGTTGTAGGAGGGGTACTTTGATTATCACCTGCTGGGAATACAGCCTGTGAATTTTTTCCAAATACTGCCTCCCTGTCGGAGGGAGACGTTGGTAAAGCAGACTTCAGGAACTTGTGAGGGGAAGACGTCTCGAATTTCCAATGTACACCTGGGATACTACGTGTAGGATCCAGGAGTCCACTTGCGAGTGAGCCCACTGCGTGCTGAAACTCTTGAGATGACCCCCCACCGCACCTGAGTCCGCTTGTATGGCCCCAGCGTCATGCTGCGGACTTGGCAGAAGCTGTGGAGGACTTCTGTTCCTGGGAATGGGCTGCCTGCTGCAGTCTTCTTCCCTTTCCTCTAACCCTGGGCAGATATGACTGGCCTTTTGCCCGCCTGCCTTTATGGGTACGAAAGGACTGAGACTGAAAAGACTGTGTCCTTTTCTGCTGAGATGTGACTTGGGGTAACAAAAGTGGATTTTCCAGCTGTTGCCATGGCCACCAGGTCCGATGGACCGCCCCTTTATACGGCAATACTTCCATGTGCCGTCTGGAATCTGCATCACCTGACCACTGTCGTGTCTATAAACATCGTCTGGCAGATATGGACATCACATCTACTCTTGATGCTAGAATGCAAATATCCCTCTGCGCATCTCGCATATATAGAAATGCATCCTTAAAATGCTCTATAGTCAATAAAATATTGTTCCTGTCAAGGGTATCAATATTTTCAGTCAGGAAATCCGACCAAGCCCCCCCAGCGCTGCACATCCAGGCTGAGGCGATTGCTGGTCGTAGTATAACACCAGTATGTGTGTATATACTTTTTAGGATATTTTTCAGCTTCCTATCAGCTGGCTCCTTGAGGGCGGCCGTATCTGGAGACGGTAACGCCACTTGTTTTTATAAGCGTGTGAGCGCCTTATCCACCCTAAGGTGTGTTTCCCAACTCGCCCTCACTTCTGGCGGGAAAGGGTATACCTCCAATAATTTTCTATCGGAGGAAACCCACGTATCATCACACACTTTAATTTATCTGATTCAGGAAAAACTACAAGTAGATTATTCCCACCCTACATAATACCCTTATTTGTGGTACTTGTAGTATCAGAAATATGTAACACCTCCTTCATTGCCCTTAACATGTAACGTGTGGCCCTAAAGGAAAATACGTTTGTTTCTTCACCGTCGACACTGAAGTCAGTGTCTGTGTCGACCAACTGAGGTAAATGGGCGTTTTTACAAGCCCCTGACGGTGTCTGAGACGCCTGGACAGGTACTAATTTGTTTGCCGGCCGTCTCATGTCGTCAACCGACCTTGCATCGTGTTGACATTATCACGTAATTCCTAAATAAGCCATCCATTCCGGTGTCGACTCCCTAGAGAGTGACATCACCAATACAGGCAATATGCTCCGCCTCCTCACCAACATCGTCCTCCTACATGTCGACACACACGTACCGACACACAGCACACACACAGGGAATGCTCTGATAGAGGACAGGACCCCACTAGCCCTTTGGGGAGACAGAGGGAGAGTTTGCCAGCACACACCAAAAACGCTATAATTATACAGGGACAACCCCTTATACAAGTGTTTTCCCTTATAGCATTTTCACATATGTAATCATATCGCCAAAAAAGTGCCCCCCCCTCTCTGTTTTAACCCTGTTTCTGTAGTGCAGTGCAGGGGAGAGCCTGGGAGCCTTCCTCACAGCAGAGCTGAGCAGGAAAATGGCGCCGTGTGCTGAGGAGAATAGGCCCCGCCCCCTAAAACGGCAGGCTCTTCTCCCGGAGTTTGTGAGATCTGGCAGGGGTTAAATACATCCATATAGCCTCAAGGGCTATATGTGATGTATTTTAGCCATAAAAAAGGTATAATATATTGCTGCCCAGGGCGCCCCCCCCCAGCGCCCTGCACCCTCAGTGACCGCTGGTATGAAGTGTGCTGACAACAATGGCGCACAGCTGCAGTGCTGTGCGCTACCTTATGAAGACTGAAAGTCTTCTGCCGCCTGTTTCTGGACCTCTGGACCTCTTCAACTTCGGCATCTGCAAGGGGGGTCGGCGGCACGGCTCCGGGACGAACCCCAGGGTGAGACCTGTGTTCCGACTCCCTCTGGAGCTAATGGTGTCCAGTAGCCTAAGAAGCAAATCCATCCTGCACGCAGGTGAGTTTACTTCTCTCCCCTAAGTCCCTCGTAGCAGTGAGCCTGTTGCCAGCAGGACTCACTGAAAATAAAAAACCTAACTTAAACTTTTATTCTAAGCAGCTCAGGAGAGCCACCTAGATTGCACCCTTCTCGGCCGGGCACAAGAATCTAACTGAGGCTTGGAGGAGGGTCATAGGGGGAGGAGCCAGTGCACACCACCTGATCCTAAAGCTTTTATTATTGTGCCCTGTCTCCTGCGGAGCCGCAAAACCCCATGGTCCTGACGGAGTCCCCAGCATCCACTTAGGACGTTAAAGAAAAAGATGTTTTGCACATCACAGAGGAACCCCCTGTCGCTGACAAGAGGGTACATATGTACAAGGGAAAGAAGCCTGAGGTAACCTTTCCCCCCTCACACGAGCTGAACGAGTTATGTGAAAAAGCTTGGGAATCTCCAGATAAAAGACTGCAGATTTCCAAAAGGATTCTTATGGCGTATCCTTTCCCATCAACGGATAGGTTACGATGGGAATCCTCCCCTAGGGTGGACAAAGCATTAACACGCTTATCCAAGAAGGTAGCCCTCCCGTCCCAGGATACGGCTACCCTCAAAGAGTGTGCTGACCGCAAACAGGAGATTACCCTGAAGTCCATTTATACACATTCAGGTACCTTACTCAGACCGGCAATTGCGTCGGCCTGGGTGTGTAGTGCTGTAGCGGCATGGACAAATACCTTATCTGAGGGGATGGATAGCCTAGACAAGGATACTATTTTATTGACCCTGGGGCATATAAGAGATGCTGTCCTATATATGTGTGTATGCAAACTACAGGTGGTGCTGCAGGGCCCACACCCTTTTACTTGTCTTGTAGAGCAGCTCTGAAGCTGTTACAGTGCCCAGCTGCTGCAAGAAATCAGCTTGAATGCTTCAGGGGCTTGGGCATGGCCAACATGAGCCCCACACCGAAGGAGGGTGGGGGTGTTTAATGCAAACTTTGGGTTATCCAAGCGCCGCAAAAGGCCGCCATGCCCTGCATGCCCCTTTTCTCTTTTCATATACAGATGAGGGTTCCAGCAAACTTTGGCCCACTGCTTGGATGACATCACCGTATGCAAATCCGTCTGCTGCAGACCTTCCCCCAGGAATGCTTGCAATAGTTGTTGCATATGGTTTAATGTCTGAGGGTGCTTCAGTATTAGGCAGCCTTCCGCCCTCCCATGTTCATCTGAAAAGATGTGGTCTCCCTGCAGTTGTTGTCCCCAGACGAGACAGACGAGAGTTCCCTTGTGCTTCCTCAGTTAAATCTCCTTAACTTGACGGGGGTGTGCCCGAGCAGCCACCCTCCCCAGCCCTATCCCAACACATACTTATCTTGCATATGAGATCTCTTGATCATGAAGATAGTTCTCACAGGTTGAGGTTCATCCTGGCCCCGCTCCCCGCTGGAGAGCGCTGATGGGGACAGCAGCGGGGCTTCAGCAGAAGGGTGAGTACGTGTGGCCAGAGACCTCCCTTCCCATGTGCAGGCCTGCAGAGTCTGCCGCGCAGGATGGGGCATGTGGCACTCTCCCTCCCAGGGGCTCTTCCAGATGTAGCTCCTCAGCAGTATTTTTCCCGGGCTGCGCGGCGCTCTCCCCGACTGGCATCCGCCCTGGAACACTGCCTTCCTCAACGCAACATCAGCAGGGGGCCCTGGCCTCATCACCATCCCAGGTCTTTCTCATGTATGTATCATGTATGTGTGTGTGATATATGTATGAATCATATATGTTTGTGATATATCTATCTATCTATCTATCTATCTATCGTATGTGTGTGTATATATATGTATCTATCATGTATGTATGTATGTATCTATCTTGTATGTATGTGTTCTATCTATCTATCGTGTGTGTGTGATATATGTATGTATCTATCATGTATGTGTTATATGTATGTATCACACCTTCCTCTATACATATACATACATACATACACACACACACACCTATATCTGTACGTACACTGACATACACACACCAACATCTATACATTAACACGCTGACCCCTAAACGTACACCAACGTACCCACACCTGCATCTATACCTACACATGCTGACACGTGGACGTACACCGGCTTACCCACATGTGAATCTATACATACATGTGCTGACACCTGGACATACACTGATGTACCCACACCTAACATCTATACATACACATGCTAACACCTGGACGTATACAGACGTACCCACATTTGCATCCATGCATATATAGATGTAGGTGTGTGTACGTCAGTGTATGTCCAGGTGTCAACGCGTGTATGTATAGATGCAGGTGTGGGTACGTCTGTGTATGTCCAGGTGTCAGAATGTGTATGTATAGATGCAAGTGTGGGAAGGTCAGTGTAGGTTCAGGTGTCAGCGCGTGTATGTATAGATGCAGGTGCTTGTATGTCCAGATGTCAGTGCATGTATGTATAGATGCAAGTGTGGGTACGTCAGTGTATGTCCATTTGTCAGCGCGTGTATATATAGATGCAGGTGCTTGTATGTTGGTGTATGTCCAGGTGTCAGCATGTGTATGTATAGATGCAGGTGTGGGAATGTTGGTGTATGTCCAGGTGTCAGGGCGTGTATGTATGGATATTAGGTGTGGGTACATCAGTGTATGTCCAGGTGTTAGCGCATGTATGTATAGATGTATATATACACATACGATAGATAGATAGATAGATAGATATTATAAGGGCACGGTCGTGCCCTTATATTAAGGCTGAATCGAACAAACGGAATTCTCCCATAGGGAACTTCTGAGATGGGGGCATGGTGTTTGAGGGGCTACACCTCAAAACTGATTGGACGTACTGAGCTGAAATTTGGCATGGGCATGTAGAATCGTCACCCGGTGCTGCATGCCAAATTTCAGGGCAAAATAATAAAAAATGAGGAATTGGGAGTAACCTAAAGTTCCAACTGTCAGTTTTTTTCTGTGACTTCCTTTGTGGCTTTTTGACACCGTTTTCCTATAGAGTGAATTAGATATTTTTTGGGAAGGCATAACTCCGGATAGAGGACGAATTAAGACTTGGGGTTTGTTTTACTAGATAGAGTATGCCCCAGTGTAGTGCCTTTTGGGGTTGTGGTTTTTCAGAAAGTTATAGGGTTTTTTTAATTAAGAGAAATATGCCCCATTATAGAGATAGGGCTTTTCAATTTGTTGCGGCTGCGCAGTGGCCGCCAGGAGAGCGAGCGAGAGTGAGTGAGGGAAGGGGTCTCGTGCAGGCTGAGGTTATAAAAAATAAGAATTTACTTACCGATAATTCTATTTCTCGTAGTCCGTAGTGGATGCTGGGAACTCCGTAAGGACCATGGGGAATAGCGGCTCCGCAGGAGACAGGGCACATCTAAAGAAAGCTTTGGGATCACCTGGTGTGCACTGGCTCCTCCCCCTATGACCCTCCTCCAAGCCTCAGTTAGGATACTGTGCCCGGACGAGCGTACACAATAAGGAAGGATTTTGAATCCCGGGTAAGACTCATACCAGCCACACCAATCACACTGTACAACTTGTGATCTGAACCCAGTTAACAGCATGATAATAGAGAAGCCTCTATAAAAGATGGCTCACTACAACAATAACCCGAATTTTTTTTGGTAACAATAATTATGTACCAGTATTGCAGACAATCCGCACTTGGGATGGGCGCCCAGCATCCACTACGGACTACGAGAAATAGAATTATCGGTAAGTAAATTCTTATTTTCTCTGACGTCCTAGTGGATGCTGGGAACTCCGTAAGGACCATGGGGATTATACCAAAGCTCCCAAACGGGCGGGAGAGTGCGGATGACTCTGCAGCACCGAATGAGAGAACTCCAGGTCCTCCTCAGCCAGGGTATCAAATTTGTAGAATTTTACAAACTTATTTGCTCCTGACCAAGTAACTGCTCGGCAAAGTTGTAAAGCCGAGACCCCTCGGGCAGCTGCCCAAGATGAGCCCACCTTCCTTGTGGAGTGGGCATTTTAAGATTTTTGGCTGTGGCAGGCCTGCCACAGAATGTGCAAGCTGAATTGTACTACAAATCCAACAAGCAATCGTCTGCTTAGAAGCAGGAGCACCCAGTTTGTTGGGTGCATACAGGATAAACAGCGAGTCAGATTTTCTGACTCCAGCCGTCCTGGAAACATATATTTTCAGGGCCCTGACCACGTCAAGCAACTTGGAATCCTCCAAGTCCTTAGTAGCCGCAGGTACCACAATAGGTTGCTTCATGTGAAATGCAGAAACCACCTTAGGTAGAAATTGAGGACAAGTCCTCAATTCTGCCCTGTCAGAATGAAATATTAAATAAGGGCTTTTATATGATAATGCCGCCAATTCTGACACACGCCTGGCTGAAGCCAGGGCTAACAGCATCGTCACCTTCCATGTGAGATATTTTAAGTCCACAGTGGTGAGTGGTTCAAACCAATGTGACTTTAGGAAACTCAACACAACATTGAGATCCCAAGGTGCCACTGGAGGCACAAAAGGAGGCTGTATATGCAGTACCCCTTTTACAAATGTCTGAACTTCAGGCTCTGAAGCCAGTTCCTTTTGGAAGAAAATCGACAGGGCCGAAATTTGAACCTTAATGGACCCTAATTTTAGGCCCATAGACAGTCCTGTTTGCAGGAAATGGAGGAAACGACCCAGTTGAAATTCCTCTGTAGGGGCCTTCTTGGCCTCCCACCACGCAACATATTTTCGCCAAATGCGGTGATAATGTTTTGCGGTTACGTCCTTCCTGGCCTTGACCAGGGTAGGGATGACTTCATCTGGAATGCCTTTTTCCTTCAGGATCCGGCGTTCAACCGCCAAGCCGTCAAACGCAGCCGCGGTAAGTCTTGGAACAGACAAGGCCCCTGTTGGAGCAGCTCCTTTCTTAGAGGTAGAGGCCACGGTTCGTCCGTGAGCATCTCTTGAAGTTCCGGATACCAAGTCCTTCTTGGCCAATCCGGAACCACGAGTATAGTTCTTACTCCTCTCCTTCTTATGATTCTCAGTACTTTTGGTATGAGAGGCAGAGGAGGGAACACATACACTGACTGGTACACCCACGGTGTTACCAGAGCGTCCACCGCTATTGCCTGAGGGTCCCCTGACCTGGCGCAATATCTGTCTAGTTTTTTGTTTAGACGGGACGCCATTATGTCCACCTTTGGTTTTTTCCAACGGTTTACAATCAGGTGGAAGACTTCTGGGTGAAGTCCCCACTCTCCCGGGTGAAGGTAGTGTCTGCTGAGGAAGTCTGCTTCCCAGTTGTCCACTCCCGGAATGAACACTGCTGACAGTGCTATCACATGATTTTCCGCCCAGCGAAGAATCCTTGCAGCTTCTGCCATTGCCCCCCTGCTTCCCGTGCCGCCCTGTCTGTTTACGTGGGCGACTGACGTGATGTTGTCCGATTGGATCAATACCGCCTGACCCTGAAGCAGGGGTTTCACTTGACTTAGGGCATTGTAAATGGCCCTTAGTTCCAGAATGTTTATATGAAGAGATGTCTCCAGGCTTGACCATAAGCCCTGGAAATTCCTTCCCTGTGTGACTGCTCCCCAGCCTCGCAGGCTGGCATCCGTGGCCACCAGGACCCAGTCCCGAATGCCGAATCTGCGGCCCTCTAGAAGATGAGCACTCTGCAACCACCACAGGAGGGATACCCTTGTCCCCGGTGACAGGGTTATCCGCTGAAGCATCTGAAGATGCGACCCGGACCATTTGTCCAGTAGGTTCCACTGGAAAGTCTTGCGTGGAATCTGCCGAATGGGATTGCTTCGTAGGAAGCCACCATTTTTACCCAGAACCCTTGTGCATTGATGCACTGAGACTTGGTTCGGTTTTAGGAGGTTCCTGACTAGCTCGGATAACTCCCTGGCTTTCTCCTCCGGGAGAAACACCTTCTTTCTGGACTGTGTCCAGGATCATCCCTAGGAACAGAAGACAAGTCGTCGGAACCAGCTGCGATTTTGGAATATTGAGAATTCAATCGTGCTGCCGCAACACTACCTGATATAGTGCTACACCGATCTCCAACTGTTCCCTGGATCTTACCCTTATCAGGGAATCGTCCAAGTAACGGATAACTAAAATTCCCTTCCTTCGAAGGAATATCATCATTACGGTCATTACTTCAGTAAAGACCCGGGGTGCCGTGGACCATCCCTACGGCAGCGTCCGAACTGATAGTGACAGTTCTGTACCATAACCTGAAATACCCTTGGTGAGAAGGGTAAATTTTGACATGAAGGTAAGCATCCTTGATGTCCCGAGACATCATGTAGTCCCCTTCTTCCAGGTTTGCAATCACTGCTCTGAGTGACTCAATTTTGAATTTGAACCTCTGTATGCAAGTGTTCAAAGATTTTAGATTTTAGATTTTAAAATCGGTCTCACCGAGCCGTCTGGCTTCGGTACCACAATAGTGTGGAATAATACCCCGTTCCCTGTTGCAGGAGGGGTACCTTGATTATCACCTGCTGGGAATACAGCTTGTGAATGGTTTCCAAAACTGCCTCCCTGTCAGCGGGAGACGTCGGTAAAACAGACCTTTGGAAACGGCGAGGGGGATACGTCTCGAATTCCAATTTGTACCCCTGAAATATTACCTGAAGGATCCAGGGGTCTACTTGCGAGTGAGCCCACTGCGCACTGAAATTCATTGAGAACGGGACCCCACCGTGCCTGAACTTGTAAAGCCCTAGCGTCATACTGAGGGCTTGGCAGAGGCGGAAAAGAGTTTCTGTTCCTTGGAACTGGCTGATCTCTGCAGCCATTTTCCTCTCCCTCTGTCACGAGCAGAAAAGAGGAACCCTTTTGTCCGCTTGCCAACCAGGCCTGCGCCTGATAATACGGCGTCTTATTTTTAGAGGCGACCTGGGGTACATCCCCTCTTTTAAGGCAATACTTCCAAATGCCGTTTGGAATCCGCATCACCTGACCACTTTACTGGTATAATTGGACAACGCACTTATACTTGATGCCAGTCGGCAAATATTCCGCTGTGCATCATGCATATATAGAAATGCATCTTTTAATTGCTCTATAGGCAATAATATACTGTCCTTATCTAGGATATCATATTTCCAGTCAGGGAATCCGACCACGCCAACCCAGCACTGCACATCCAGGCTGAGGCGATTGCTGGTCGCAGTATAACACCAGTATGTGTGTAAATACATTTTAGGATACCCTCCTGCTTTCTATCAGCAGGATCCTTAAGAGCGGCCATCTCAAGAGAGGGTAGAGCCCTTGTTCTTACAAGCGTGTGAGCGCCTTATCCCCCCTAGGGGGTGTTTCCCAACGCACCCTAACCTCTGGCGGGAAAAGGTATACTGCCAATAACTTTTTAGAAATTATCAATTGTTATCGGGGGGAAACCCACGCATTTTATTTCTCAGATTCAGGAAAACTACAGGAAGTTTTTCCTCACCAACATAATACCCCTTTTTTTTTTGGTGGTATTCATATTATCAGAAAAGTGTAAACTTTTTTCATTGCCTCAATCATGCAATGTGTGGCCCTATTTGGAAATCACGGTTGTCTCTTCACCGTCGACACAGGAGTCAGTATCCGTGTCGGCGTCTGTATCTGAGGTAACGGGCGCTTTAGAGCCCCTATATGAGACGTCTGGACATGCACAAGCTGAGTAGCCGGCTGTCTCATGTCAACCACTGTCTTTTATACAAAGCTGACACTGTCACGCAATTTCCACAGTACATCCACTCAGGTGTCGACCCCCCAGGGGGTGACAACACTATTACAGACACTCTACTCCGTCTCCTCATCATTTTTCTCCTCATACATGTCGACACAAACGTACCGACACACAGCACACACACAGGGAATGCTCTGATAGAGGACAGGACCCAACTAGCCCTTTGGGGAGACAGAGGGAGAGTTTGCCAGCACACACCAGAGCGCTATATATATACAGGGATAACCTTATATAAGTGTTTTTCCCTTTTTAGCTGCTGTATTGTTTATACTGCGCCTAATTTGTGCCCCCCTCTCTTTTTTAACCCCTTTCTGTAGTGTAGTGACTGCAGGGGAGAGCCAGGGAGCTTCCCTCCAACTGAGCTGTGAGGGAAAATGGCGCCAGTGTGCTGAGGAGATAGGCTCCGCCCCTTTCTCGGCGTCCTTATCATCCGTTTTCTTGTATGTTTTGGCAGGGGTTAAATGCATCCATATAGCCCAGGAGTTATATGTGATGCATTTATTTTAGCCATAAAAGGTTTTCTAACGATTTATTGCGTCTCAGGGCGCAGCCCCCCCAGCGCCCTGCACCATCAGTGACCGGAGTGTGAAGTGTGCTGAGAGCAATGGCGCACAGCTGCGGTGCTGTGCGCCTACCTTTATCTGAAGACAGGAAAGTCTTCTGCCGCCGATTTTTCCGGACCTCTTCGCTCTTCTGGCTCTGTAAGGGGGCCGGCGGCGCGGCTCCGGTGACCCATCCAGGCTGAACCTGTGATCGTCCCTCTGGAGCTAATGTCCAGTAGCCTAAGAAGCCCAATCCACTCTGCACGCAGGTGAGTTCGCTTCTTCTCCCCTTAGTCCCTCGATGCAGTGAGCCTGTTGCCAGCAGGTCTCACTGAAAATAATAAACCTAAACTAAAACTTTCACAAAGAGCTCAGGAGAGCCCCTAGTGTGCACCCTTCTCGTCGGGCACAGAAATCTAACTGAGGCTTGGAGGAGGGTCATAGGGGGAGGAGCCAGTGCACACCAGGTGATCCTAAAGCTTTCTTTAGATGTGCCCTGTCTCCTGCGGAGCCGCTATTCCCCATGGTCCTTACGGAGTTCCCAGCATCCACTAGGACGTCAGAGAAATAAGATTTTACTTACCGATAAATCTATTTCTCGTAGTCCGTAGTGGATGCTGGGGACTCCGTCAGGACCATGGGGATTAGCGGCTCCGCAGGAGACAGGGCACAAAACTAAAGCTTTAGGATCAGGTGGTGTGTACTGGCTCCTCCCCCTATGACCCTCCTCCAAGCCTCAGTTAGGATACTGTGCCCGGACGAGCGTACACAATAAGGAAGGATATTGAATCCCGGGTAAGACTCATACCAGCCACACCAATCACACCGTATAACTTGTGATCTAAACCCAGTTAACAGTATGACAAACGTAGGAGCCTCTGAACAGAAGGCTCACAACAATAACAACCCGATTTTTTTGTAACAATAACTATATACAAGTATTGCAGACAATCCGCACTTGGGATGGGCGCCCAGCATCCACTACGGACTACGAGAAATAGATTTATCGGTAAGTAAAATCTTATTTTCTCTGACGTCCTAAGTGGATGCTGGGGACTCCGTCAGGACCATGGGGATTATACCAAAGCTCCCAAACGGGCGGGAGAGTGCGGATGACTCTGCAGCACCGAGTGAGAGAACTCCAGGTCCTCCTCAGCCAGGGTGTGCCCCTGACCAAGTAGCAGCTCGGCAAAGTTGTAAAGCCGAGACCCCTCGGGCAGTCGCCCAAGATGAGCCCCCTTCCTTGTGGAATGGGCATTTATATATTTTGGCTGTGGCAATCCTGCCACAGAATGTGCAAGCTGAATTGTACTACACATTCAACTAGCAATCTTCTGCTTAGAAGCAAGAGCACCCAGTTTTTTGGGTGCATACAGGATAACAGCAAGTCAGTTTTCCTGACTCCAGCCGTCCTGGAAATCTATATTTTCAGGGCCCTGACAACATCTAGCAACTTGGAGTCCTCCAAGTCTCTAGTAGCCGCAGGTACCACAATAAGCTGGTTCAGATGAAACGCTGACACCAACTTAGGGAGAAACTGGGGACGAGTCCGCAGCTCTGCCCTGTCCGAATGGAAATCAGATATGGGCTTTTGTGAGACAAAGCCGCCAATTCTGACACTCGCCTGGCCGAGGCCAGGGCCAACATCATGGTCACTTTCCATGTGAGATATTTCAAATCCACAGATTTGAGCGGTTTAAACCAACGTGATTTGAGGAATCCCAGGACTACGTTGAGATCCCACAGTGCCACTGGAGGCACAAAAGGGGGTTGTATATGCAGTACTCCCTTGTCAAATTTCTGGACTTCAGGAACTGAAGCCAATTCTTTCTGGAAGAAAATCGACAGGGCCGAAATTTGAACCTTAATGGACCCCAATTTGAGGCCCATAGACACTCCTGTTTGCAGGAAATGCAGGAATCGACCGAGTTGAAATTTCTTCGTGGGGCCTTCCTGGCCTCACACCACGCAACATATTTTCGCCACATGTGGTGATAATGTTGTGCGGTCACCTCCTTCCTGGCTTTGACCAGGGTAGGAATGACCTCTTCCGGAATGCCTTTTTCCCTTAGGATCCGGCGTTCAACCGCCATGCCGTCAAACGCAGCCGCGGTAAGTCTTGGAACAGACATGGTACTTGCTGAAACAAGTCCCTTCTTATCGGCAGAGGCCCTGAGTCCTCTGTGAGCATCTCTTGAAGTTCCGGGTACCAAGTCCTTCTTGGCCCATCCGGAGCCACGAGTATAGTTCTTACTCCTCTATGTCTTATAATTCTCAGTACCTTTGGTATGAGAAGCAGAGGAGGGAACACATACACCGACTGGTACACCCCTGGTGTTACCAGAACGTCCACAGCTATTGCCTGAGGGTCTCTTGACCTGGCGCAATACCTGTCCAGTTTTTCGTTCAAGCGGGACGCCATCATGTCCACCTTTGGTCTTTCCCAACGGTGCACAATCATGTGGAAAAAACTTCTCGATGAAGTCCCCACTCTCCCGGGTGGAGGTCGTGCTGAGGAAGTCTGCTTCCCAGTTGTCCACTCCCGGAATGAAAACTGCTGACAGTGCTATCACATGATTTTCCGCCCAGCGAAGAATCCTTGCAGTTTCTGCCATTGTCCTCCTGCTTCTTGTGCCGCCCTGTCTGTTTACGTGGGCGACTGCCGTGATGTTGTCCCACTGGATCAATACCGGCTGACCTTGAAGCAGAGGTCTTGCTAAGCTTAGAGCATTGTAAATTGCTCTTAGCTCCAGTATATTTATGCGGAGAGAAGTCCCCAGACTTGATCACACTCCCTGGAAATTTTTTTCCCTGTGTGACTGCTCCCCAGCCTTTCAAGCTGGAATCCGTGGTCACCAGGACCCAGTCCTGAATGCATAACTGTGGCCCTTTAGTAGATGAGCACTCTGCAGCCACCACAGAAGAGACACCCTTGTCCTTGGAGACAGGGTTATCCGCTGATGCATCTGAAGATGCGATCCGGACCATTTGTCCAGCAGATCCCACTGAAAAGTTCTTGCGTGAAATCTGCCGAATGGAATCGCTTCGTAAGAAGCCACCATTTTTCCCAGGACCCTTGTGCAATGATGCACTGACACTTTTCCTGGTTTTTTGGAGGATCCTGACTAGCTCGGATAACTCCCTGGCTTTCTCCTCCGGGAGAAACACCTTTTTCTGGACTGTGTCCAGAATCATCCCTAGGGACAGCAGACGTGTCGTCGGAGACAGCTGCGATTTTGGAATATTTAGAATCCACCCGTGCTGTCGTAGAACTACTTGAGATAGTGCTACTCAGACCTCCAACTGTTCTCTGGACCTTGCCCTTATCAGGAGATCGTCCAAGTAAGGGATAATTAAGACGCCTTTTCTTTGAAGAAGAATCATCATTTCGGCCATTACCTTGGTAAAGACCCGGGGTGCCGTAGACAATCCAAACGGCAGCGTCTGAAACTGATAGTGACAGTTTTGTACCACGAACCTGAGGTACCCTTTGTGAGAAGGGCAAATTTGGACATGGAGGTAAGCATCCTTGATGTCCAGGGACACCATATAGTCCCCTTCTTCCTGGTTCACGATCACTGCTCTGAGTGACTCCATTTAGAAAAGGTCTCACCGAGCCGTCTGGCTTCAGTACCACAATATAGTGTGGAATAATACCCCTTTACTTGTTGTAGGAGGGGTACTTTGATTATCACCTGTTGGGAATACAGCTTGTGAATTGTTTCCAATACTGCCTCCCTGTCGGAGGTAGACGTTGGTAAAGCAAACTTCAGGAACCTGCGAGGGGAAGACGTCTCGAATTTCCAATCTGTACCCCTGGGATACTACTTGTAGGATCCAGGGGTCCACTTGCGAGTGAGCCCACTGCGTGCTGAAACTCTTGAGACGACCCCCCACCGCACCTGTTTGTACGGCCCCAGCGTCATGCTGAGGACTTGGCAGAAGCGGTGGAAGGCTTCTGTTCCTGGGAATGGGCTGCCTGCTGCAGTCTTCTTCCCTTACCTCTATCCCTGGGCAGATATTATGGGGACGAAAGGACTGAGGCTGAAAAGACTATGTCTTTTTCTGCTGAGATGTGACTTGGGGTAAAAAAGGTGGATTTTCTAGCTGTTGCCGTGGCCACCAGGTCCGATGGACCGACCCCAAATAACTCCTCCCCTTTATACGGCAATACTTCCATGTGCCGTTTGGAATCTGCATCACCTGACCACTGTCGTGTCCATAAACATCGTCTGGCAGATATGGACATCGCACTTACTCTTGATGCCAGAGTTTCGCATATATAGAAATGCATCTTTTAAATGCTCTATAGTCAATAAAATACTGTCCCTGTCAAGGGTATCAATATTTCCAGTCAGGGAATCCGACCAAGCCACCCCAGCGCTGCCCATCCAGGCTGAGGCGATCGCTGGTCGCAGTATAACACCAGTATGTGTGTATATACTTTTTAGGATATTTTCCAACCTCCTATCAGTTGGCTCCTTGAGGGCGTCCGTATCTGGAGACGGTAACGCCACTTGTTTTTATAAGCGTGTGAGCGCCTTATCCACCCTAAGGTGTGTTTCCCAACGCGCCATAACTTCTGGCGGGAAAGGGTATACCGCCAATAATTTTCTATCGGGGGAAACCCACGCATCATCACACACTTCATTTAATTTATCTGATTCAGGAAAAACCACATGTAGTTTTTTCACACTCCACATAATACCCTTTTTTGTGGTACTTGTAGTATCAGAAATATGTAACATCTCCTTCATTGCCCTTAACAAGTAACGTGTGGCCCTAAAGGAAAATACGTTTGTTTCTTCACCGTCGACACTGGAGTCAGTGTCCGTGTCTGTGTCTGTGTCGACCGACTGAGGTAAAAAGGACGTTTTAACGCCCCTGACGGTGTTTTAGACGCCTGGACAGGTACTAATTGGTTTGCCGGCCGTCTCATGTCGTCAACCGACCTTGCAGCGTGTTGACATTATCACGTAATTCCTTAATTAAGCCATCCATTCCGGTGTCGACTCCCTAGAGAGTGACATCACCATTACCGGCAATTGCTCCGCCTCCTCACCAACATCGTCCTCATACATGTCGACACACAAGTACCGACACACAGCACACACACAGGGAATGCTCTGATAGAGGACAGGACCCCACTAGCCCTTTGGGGAGACAGAGGGAGAGTTTGCCAGCACACACCAAAAATAAGATTTTACTTACCGATAAATCTATTTCTCGTAGTCCGTAGTGGATGCTGGGCTCCGTAAGGACCATGGGGAATAGCGGCTCCGCAGGAGACAGGGCACAAAATAAAAGCTTAAGGATCAGGTGGTGTGCACTGGCTCCTCCCCCTATGACCCTCCTCCAAGCCTCAGTTAGGATACTGTGCCCGGACGAGCGTACATAATAAGGAAGGATATTGAATCCCGGGTAAGACTCATACCAGCCACACCAATCACACCGTACAACTTGTGATCTGAACCCAGTTAACAGTATGATAAACGCAAAGGAGCCTCTGAAAAGATGGCTCACAACAATAATAACCCGAATTTTTGTAACAATAACTATATACAAGTATTGCAGACAATCCGCACTAGGGATGGGCGCCCAGCATCCACTACGGACTACGAGAAATAGATTTATCGGTAAGTAAAATCTTATTTTCTCTGACGTCCTAGTGGATGCTGGGACTCCGTAAGGACCATGGGGATTATACCAAAGCTCCCAAACGGGCGGGAGAGTGCGGATGACTCTGCAGCACCGAATGAGAGAACTCCAGGTCCTCCTCTGCCAGGGTATCAAATTTGTAGAATTTAGCAAACGTGTTTGCCCCTGACCAAGTAGCTGCTCGGCAAAGTTGTAAAGCCGAGACCCCTCGGGCAGTCGCCCAAGATGAGCCCACTTTCCTTGTGGAATGGGCTTTTACTGATTTTGGCTGTGGCAATCCTGCCACAGAATGTGCAAGCTGAATTGTACTACAAATCCAACGAGCAATCGTCTGCTTAGAAGCAGGAGCACCCAGCTTGTTGGGTGCATACAGGATAAACAGCGAGTCAGATTTTCTGACTCCAGCCGTCCTGGAAACATATATTTTCAAGGCCCTGACAACGTCAAGCAACTTAGAGTCCTCTAAGTCCCTGGTAGCCGCAGGTACCACAATAGGTTGGTTCATGTGAAATGCAGAAACCACCTTAGGTAGAAATTGAGGACGAGTCCTCAATTCCGCCCTGTCAGAATGAAAAATTAAGTAAGGGCTTTTATATGATAAAGCCGCCAATTCTGACACACGCCTGGCTGAAGCCAAGGCTAACAGCATCGACACCTTCCATGTGAGATATTTTAAGTCCACAGTGGAAAGTGGTTCAAACCAATGTGACTTTAGAAAACTCAACACCACATTGAGATCCCAAGGTGCCACTGGAGGCACAAAAGGAGGCTGTATGTGCAGCACCCCTTTTACAAATGTCTGAACTTCAGGTACTGAAGCCAGTTCTTTCTGGAAGAAAATCGACAGGGCCGAAATTTGAACCTTAATGGACCCTAATTTTAGGCCCATAGACAGTCCTGTTTGCAGGAAATGAAGGAAACGACCCAGTTGAAATTCCTCTGTAGGGGCCTTCTTGGCCTCACACCACGCAACATATTTACGCCAAATGCGGTGATAATGTTTTGCGGTTACGTCCTTCCTGGCTTTGACCAGAGTAGGGATGACTTCTTCTGGAATGCCTTTTTCCCTCAGGATCCGGCGTTCAACCGCCATGCCGTCAAACGCAGCCGCGGTAAGTCTTGGAACAGACAAGGCCCCTGCAGTAGCAGGTCCTTTCTTAGAGGTCGAGGCCACGGTTCGTCCGTGAGCATCTCTTGAAGTTCCGGGTACCAAGTCCTTCTTGGCCAATCCGGAACCACGAGTATAGTTCTTACTCCTCTCCTTCTTATGATTCTCAGTACTTTTGGTATGAGAGGCAGAGGAGGGAACACATACACTGACTGGTACACCCACGGCGTCACCAGAGCGTCCACTGCTATTGCCTGAGGGTCCCTTGACCTGGCGCAATATCTGTCCAGTTTTTTGTTTAGACGTGACGCCATCATGTCCACCTTTGGTTTTTCCCAACGGTTTACAATCAGGTGGAAGACTTCTGGGTGAAGTCCCCACTCTCCCGGGTGAAGGTCGTGTCTGCTGAGGAAGTCTGCTTCCCAGTTGTCCACTCCCGGAATGAACACTGCTGACAGTGCTATCACATGATTTTCCGCCCAGCGAAGAATCCTTGCAGCTTCTGCCATTGCCCTCCTGCTTCTCGTGCCGCCCTGTCTGTTTACGTGGGCAACTGACGTGATGTTGTCCGATTGGATCAACACCGCCTGACCCTGAAGCAGAGGTTTTTCTTGACTTAGGGCATTGTAAATGGCCCTTAGTTCCAGAATGTTTATATGAAGAGATGTTTCCATGCTTGACCACAAGCCCTGGAAATTCCTTCCCTGTGTGACTGCTCCCCAGCCTCTCAGGCTGGCATCCGTGGTTACCAGGATCCAATCCTGAATGCCAAATCTGCGGCCCTCTAGTAGATGAGCACTCTGCAGCCACCACAGGAGAGACACCCTTGTCCTTGGCGACAGGGTTATCCGCTGATGCATCTGCAGATGCGATCCGGACCATTTGTCCAGTAGATCCCACTGAAACGTTCTTGCATGGAATCTTCCGAATGGAATCGCTTCGTAAGAAGCCACCATTTTTCCCAGGACCCTCGTGCACTGATGCACTGAGACCTGGCCTGGTTTTAGGAGGTTCCTGACTAGCTCGGATAACTCCCTGGCCTTCTCCTCCGTGAGAAACACCTTCTTCTGGACTGTGTCCAGAATCATTCCTAGGAACAGTAGACGTGTCGTTGGAATCAGCTGCGATTTTGGAATATTTAGAATCCACCCGTGCTGACGTAACACTACCTGAGATAGTGCTACTCCGACTTCTAACTGTTCCCTGGATCTTGCCCTTATCAGGAGATCGTCCAAGTAAGGGATAATTAAAATGCCTTTTCTTCGTAGAAGAATCATCATTTCGGCCATTACCTTGGTAAAGACCCGAGGTGCCGTGGACAATCCAAACGGCAGCGTCTGAAACTGATAATGACAGTTTTGTACTACAAACCTGAGGTACCCTTGGTGAGAAGGGTATATTGGGACGTGGAGATAAGCATCTTTGATGTCCAGAGACACCATATAGTCCCCTTCTTCCAGGTTCGCTATCACTGCTCTGAGTGACTCCATCTTGAATTTGAACCTTTTTATGTAAGTGTTCAAGGATTTCAGATTTAAAATTGGTCTCACCGAGCCGTCCGGCTTCGGTACCACAAACAGCGTGGAATAATACCCCTTTCCTTGTTGCAGGAGGGGTACCTTGATTATCACCTGCTGGGAATACAGCTTGTGAATGGCTTCCAAAACTGCCTCCCTGTCGGAGGGAGACTTTGGTAAAGCAGACTTCAGGAACCGACGAGGGGGAAACGCCTCGAATTCCAATTTGTACCCCTGCGATACTACCTGTAGAATCCAGGGATCCACTTGCGAGTGAGCCCACTGCGCGTTGAAATTCTTGAGACGGGCCCCCACCATATCTGAGTCTGCTTGTAAAGCCCCAGCGTCATGCTGAAGACTTGGCAGAAGCAGGGGAGGGCTTCTGCTCCTGGGAAGCGGCTGCATGGTGCAGTCTTTTTCCTATTCCTCTGCCCCGGGGCAGAAAGGAGTGGCCTTTTGCTCGCTTGTACTTATGGGAACGAAAGGACTGAGTTTGAAAAGACGGTGTCTTTTTCTGCTGATGTGAAGTGACCTGGGGTAAAAAGGTGGATTTTCCAGCCGTTGCCGTGGCCACCAGGTCCGATAGACCAGCCCCAAATAACTCCTCCCCTTTATACGGCAATACTTCCATGTGCCGTTTGGAATCCGCATCCCCTGACCACTGTCGCGTCCATAACGCTCTTCTGGCAGAGATGGACATAGCACTTACTCTTGATGCAAGGGTGTAAATATCCCTCTGTGCATCACGCATATATAGTAATGCATCCTTTAAATGTTCTATAGTTAACAAAATATTGTCCCTATCCAGGGTATCAATATTCTCAGTCAGGGAATCCGACCATGCGACTCCAGCACTGCACATCCAGGCTGAGGCGATTGCTGGTCGCAGTATAACACCAGTATGTGTGTATATACTTTTTAGGATATTTTCCAGCCTTCTATCAGCTGGTTCTTTGAGGGTGGCCGTATCAGGAGACGGTAACGCTACTTGTTTAGATAAACGTGTGAGCGCCTTATCTACCCTAGGGGGTGTTTCCCAACGCGCCCTAACCTCTGGCGGGAAGGGATATAATGCTAATAATTTTTTAGAAATTAGCTGTTTTTTATCGGGGGAAACCCACGCTTTATCACACACCTCATTTATTTCCTCTGACTCAGGAAAAACTATTGGTAGTTTTTTCACACCCCACATAATACCCTTCTTTGTGGTACTTGTAGTGTCAGAAAGGTTCAATGCCTCTTTCATTGCCATGATCATGTAACGTGTGGCCCTACTGGACATTACGTTTGTCTCGTCACCGTCGACACTAGACTCAGTATCTGTGTCAGGGTCTGTGTCGACCCACTGAGGTAACGGGCGTTTTAGCGCCCCTGACGGTGTCTGAGACGCCTGGACAGGCACTAATTGATTTGCCGGCTGTCTCATGTCGTCAACAGTTTTTTGCAAATTGCTGACATTATCACTTAATTGTTTAAATACAATCATCCAGTCAGGTGTCGACTCCCTAGGGGGTGACATCACCAACACAGGCAACTGCTCCGCCTCCACATCATTTTCCTCCTCATACATGTCGACACACGCGTACCGACACACAGCACACACACCGGGAATGCTCTGATAGAGGACAGGACCCCACTTAGCCCTTTGGAGAGACAGAGGGAGAGTCTGCCAGCACACACCCAGCGCTATATATATATATATATATATATATACAGGGATAACCTTATATAAGTGTTATTCCCTTATAGCTGCTGTTATTATCGTTATTTGCTGCCAAAAATGCCCCCCCTTCTCTTTTTTACCCTGATTCTGAAGCAGGACTGCAGGGGAGAGTCAGGGAGCCGTCCTTCCAGCGGAGCTGTGAGGGAAAATGGCGCTTGTGTGCTGAGGAGATAGGCTCCGCCCCTTCACGACGTCCTTATCTCCCGCTTTTTTGTGTAAAAATGGCAGGGGTTAAAATACATCCATATAGCCCAGGAGCTATATGTGATGTATTCTTTTTGCCACCTAAGGTATATACTGTTATATTGCGTCTCAGGGCGCTCCCCCCCAGCGCCCTGCACCCTCAGTGACCGGAGTGTGAAGTGTGCTGAGAGCAATGGCGCACAGCTGCGGTGCTGTGCGCTACCTTAGTCTGAAGACAGGATGTCTTCTGCCGCCGATTTCACCGGACCTCTTCGTCTCTTCTGGCTCTGTAAGGGGGACGGCGGCGCGGCTCCGGTGACCCATCCAGGCTGAACCTGTGATCGTCCCTCTGGAGCTAATGTCCAGTAGCCTAAGAAACCCGATCCACTCTGCACTCAGGTGAGTCCGTTTCTTCTCCCCTTAGTCCCACGATGCAGTGAGCCTGTTGCCAGCAGGACTCACTGAAAAAAAAAAAAAAAAAAAACTAAACTTTTATTCTAAGCAGCTCAGGAGAGCCACCTAGATTGCACCCTTCTCGGCCGGGCACAAAAATCTAACTGAGGCTTGGAGGAGGGTCATAGGGGGAGGAGCCAGTGCACACCACCTGATCCTTAAGCTTTTATTTTGTGCCCTGTCTCCTGCGGAGCCGCTATTCCCCTTGGTCCTTAAGGAGCCCAGCATCCACTAGGACGTCAGAGAAAACGCTATATTATACAGGGACAACCTTTATATAAGTGTTTTTCCCTTATAGCATTTTAATATATATATACATATCGCCAAATAAGTGCCCCCCCTCTCTGTTTTAACCCTGTTTCTGTAGTGCAGTGCAGGGGAGAGCCTGGGAGCCTTCCCACCAGCATTTCTGTGAGGGAAAATGGCGCTGTGTGCTGAGGAGAATAGGCCCCGCCCCCTTTTCGGCGGGCTTCTTCTCCCGTTTTTCTGAGACCTGGCAGGGGTTAAATACATCCATATAGCCTCCAGGGGCTATATGTGATGTATTTTTAGCCAGAATAAGGTATTATACATTGCTGCCCAGGGCGCCCCCAGCAACGCCCTGCACCCTCCGTGACCGTTGGTGTGAAGTGTGTGACAACAATGGCGCACAGCTGCAGTGCTGTGCGCTACCTTCATGAAGACTGAAAAGCCTTCTGCCGCCGGTTTCTGGACCTTCAATCTTCAGCATCTGCAAGGGGGGTCGGCGGCGCGGCTCCGGGACGAACCCCAGGGTGAGACCTGTGTTCCGACTCCCTCTGGAGCTAATGGTGTCCAGTAGCCTAAGAAGCCAATCCATCCTGCACGCAGGTGAGTTGAACTTCTCTCCCCTATGTCCCTCGATGCAGTGAGCCTGTTGCCAGCAGGACTCACTGAAAATAAGAAACCTAAAAACTTTTTCTAAGCAGCTCCTTAAGAGAGCCACCTAGATTGCACCCTGCTCGGACGGGCACAAAAACCTAACTGAGGCTTGGAGGAGGGTCATAGGGGGAGGAGCCAGTACACACCACCTGATCCTAAAGCTTTAGTTTTGTGCCCTGTCTCCTGCGGAGCCGCTAATCCCCATGGTCCTGACGGAGTCCCCAGCATCCACTTAGGACGTCAGAGAAAGTAGCTGCTGGCGGCGGGAGGAGAGCCAGCGGTTCCTGGGTGTGTGCACCTGCGGTCCCTTACAGACTGCAGCGACCCATTAGGCATACTTGCCTACCTGACCCGCTCCATGAGGGAGAAAATGCTCTGCTCCTGGACTTTCCTGGTAATGTATGATTGCCATCACCTGTGGTGAGCTAGTTCATTGATGAGAAAGGTGTTTCACCACAGGTGATGGCAATCATACATTACCAGAAAAGTCCAGGAACAGAGCATTTTCTCCCTCATGGAGAGGGTCAGGTAGGCAAGTATGCCATTAGGACTGTGGAGGAGAGGGGTAGCGGCATAGCAGCCGCAGGCTTACCGAAAGTGCTCACTACTGAGCAATATGGTCCCCTTACCCGAAGTGGGAGCCGCAGCGGGAGGAATAGCTGGAGTTGCGCCGCAGGAGAAAGTCAGAGGACATCCAGAAGAGACATCCGGTGCAGCGCTGACTCCTGACTGACAGCGCTTGCCTACTGAGCGGTGTGGTACCCCCACACCTGAAGCGGGTGCGGGAGCGGCAGCGGCAGCCGGAGAAGACAGCTGTGCTCAGGGCCGGCGCTTCCATTAGGCAGCTTTAGGCAGCTGCCTATGGGCGCCTGGACCTGAGGGGGCGGTACGCTGAGGCTGCCCCCCCTCCCCCGCCATATAGCCCCCACGCAATAGCAGCAGCAGGGCACCCGGCGTCATAGACACACATAGCAACGCTGCGGGTAGTCCTGCAATTCTGCTAAGTGGACTGACAGGCAGCTGATGCACTATACACTACCCTGTGTCCTGGGATCCACCAGTGATTTTCTTTCATTCACCACCGCTCCACTATGTAGTGTGAGCAGAGAGGTGGTTTCCCCCTCGGCCAGTCCGGTGTTTCCTCTCTACCGGGTAGCTCTATAGCCTGCTGCTTGATGGGTTTTTTAAAAAAGGGGGCGTGGCCACACCTCCGTGATTAGGCCACGCCCCGGAGTATGCTAGGTTCTCCATAGTCTGTCTCTGTGGCTCTGCTGCCTGGCATGCCTACTCTTTCGGAGACTGGCTCCTGTGATCTGAGCTGCCTGAAGGTTACTACTGTGCTACTGTGTGTGTGTCTCTCGGTATAAGTGTGTGTATGTGTGTCTCAGTATGAGTCTGTGGGTGCCTCTGCCTCAGTATGTGTGTCAGTGCGTGTGTGTCTCTCAATATCAGTGTGTGCCTCAGTATGAGTGTGTGTGCCCCAGTGTGAGTGTGTATTTGTGTGCCTCAATGTGAGTGTACGTGTGCCTCTGACTAAGTATGAGTGTCAGTGTGTGTGTCTCAGTATCACTGTGTGTGTGTGTCTCAGTATGAGTGTGTGTGACTCTTCCTCAGTATGAGTGTCAGTGTGAGTGTGTCTCAGTCTCAGTTTGAGTGTGTGTGTGCCTCTGCCTCAGTATGAGTCAGTGTGTCTCAGTATCACTGTGCGTGTCTCAGTATCACTGTGTGTGTGTGTGTGTGTGTGTGTGTGTGTGTCTCAGTATGAGTGTGTGTATGCCTCTGCCTCAGTATGAGTGTCAGTGTGTCTCAGTATGAGTGTATGTGTGCCTCTGCCTCAGTATGAGTATCAGTGTGTGTATCAGTATCACTGTGTGTGTCTCAGTATGTGTGTGTCTCTCTGTCACTGTGTGTCTCAGTATGAGCGTGTGTGCCTCTGCCTCAGTATGTGTGTCAGTGCGTGTGTCTCTCAATATCAGTGTGTGCCTCAGTATGAGTGTGCCTCAGTGTGAGTGTGTGTTTGTGTGCCTCAATGTGAGTGTACATGTGCCTCTGACTCAGTATCACTGTGGGTCTCAGTATGAGTGTGTCTCTCTCTGTCACTTTGTGTGTCAGTGTGTGTCTCAGTATCACTGTGTGTCTCAGTATGAGTGTGTGTGTCTCTCTGTCACTGTGTGTGTGTCTCAGTATTAGTGTGTGTGTATGTGTGTGCCTCTGCCTCAGTATGAGTGTCAGTGTGAGTGTGTCTCAGTCTCAGTTTGAGTGTGTGTGTGCCTCTGCCTCAGTATGAGTGTCAGCGTGTCTCAGTATCACTGTGTGTGTGTCTCAGTATGAGTGTGTGTATGCCTCTGCCTCAGTATGAGTGTGTCTCAGTCTCAGTATGAGTGTATGTGTGCCTCTGCCTCAGTATGAGTATCAGTGTGTGTCTCAGTATCTGTGTGTGTGTCAGTATGAGTGTGTGTGTGTCTCTCTCTATCACTGTGGGTGTCTCAGTATGAGTGTGTGTGCCTCTGCCTCAGTATATGTGTCAGTGCGTGTGTGCCTCAGTATGAGTGTGTGTGCCTCAGAATGAGTGTGTGTGTGCCTCTGCCTCAGTATGAGTGTCAGTGTGTGTCTCAGTCTCAGTATGAGTGTATGTGTGCCTCTGCCTCAGTATGAGTATCAGTGTGTGTCTCAGTATCAGTGTGTGTGTGTGTGTCTGTCACTGTGGGTGTCTCAGTATGAGTGTGTGTGCCTCTGCCTTAGTATATGTGTCAGTGCGTGTGTGTCTCTCAATATCAGTGTGTGCCTCAGAATGAGTGTGTGTGTTCCTCAGTGTGAGTGTGTGTTTGTGTGCCTCAATGTGAGTGTACATGTGCCTCTGACTCAGTATCACTGTGTGTCTCAGTATGAGTGTGTGTCTCTGTCACTGTGTGTGTCTCTGTCACTGTGTGTGTCTCAGTATCACTGTGTGTGTCTCAGTATGTGTGTGTGTGTGTCTCTCGGTCACTGTGTGTCTCAGTATCACTGTGTGTCTCAGTATGAGAGTGTGTGTGTGTGTGTGTGTGTGTGTGTCTCTCTGTCACTGTGTGTATCTCAGTATCACTGTGTGTGTGTATCAGTATGTGTGTGTGTCTCCGTTTCACTGTGTGTGTGTCTCAGTATGAATGTATGTGTGTCTCTGCCTCAGTATGAGTGTCAGTGTGTATGTCTCAGTATCACTGTGTGTGTGTCTCAGTATGAGTGTGTGTGCCTCTGCCTCAGTATGAGCGTGTCTCAGTTTCAGTGTGTGTGTGTGCCTCTGCCTCAGTATGAGTGTCAGTATGTGTGTGTATCAGTATGAGTGTGAGTGTGTCTCTGCCTCAGTGTGAGTGTGTCTCAGTATGAGCGTGTGTGCCTCTGCCTCAGTATGTGTGTCAGTGCGTGTGTGTCTCTCAATATCAGTGTGTGCCTCAGAATGAGTGTGTGTGTTCCTCAGTGTGAGTGTGTGTTTGTGTGCCTCAATGTGAGTGTACATGTGCCTCTGACTCAGTATCACTGTGGGTCTCAGTATGAGTGTGTGTCTCTCTCTGTCACTTTGTGTGTCAGTGTGTGTCTCAGTATCACTGTGTGTCTCAGTATGAGAGTGTGTGTGTGTGTGTCTCTCTGTCACTGTGTGTGTGTCTCAGTATGAGTGTGTGTGTATGTGTGTGCCTCTGCCTCAGTATGAGTGTCAGTGTGAGTGTGTCTCAGTCTCAGTTTGAGTGTGTGTATGCCTCTGCCTCAGTATGAGTGTGTCTCAGTCTCAGTATGAGTGTATGTGTGCCTCTGCCTCAGTATGAGTATCAGTGTGTGTCTCAGTATGAGTGTGTGTGTGTGTGTGTGTGTGTGTGTGTGTGTGTCTCTATCACTGTGGGTGTCTCAGTATGAGTGTGTGTGCCTCTGCCTCAGTATATGTGTCAGTGCGTGTGTGTCTCTCAATATCAGTGTGTGCCTCAGTATGAGTGTGTGTGCCTCAGAATGAGTGTGTGTGTGCCTCTGCCTCAGTATGAGTGTATGTGTGCCTCTGCCTCAGTATGAGTATCAGTGTGTGTCTCAGTATCAGTGTGTGTGTGTGTGTGTGTGTGTCTGTCACTGTGGGTGTCTCAGTATGAGTGTGTGTGCCTCTGCCTTAGTATATGTGTCAGTTGCGTGTGTGTCTCTCAATATCAGTGTGTGCCTCAGAATGAGTGTGTGTGTTCCTCAGTGTGAGTGTGTGTTTGTGTGCCTCAATGTGAGTGTACATGTGCCTCTGACTCAGTATCACTGTGCGTCTCAGTATGAGTGTGTGTCTCTGTCACTGTGTGTGTCTCAGTATCACTGTGTGTGTCTCAGTATGAGTGTGTGTGTGTGTGTGTGTGTCTCTCTGTCACTGTGTGTGTCTCAGTATGAGTGTGTGTGTGTCTCTGTCACTGTGTGTGTCTCAGTATCACTGTGTGTGTGTATCAGTATGAGTGTGTGTGTCTCCGTTTCACTGTGTGTGTCTCAGTATGAATGTATGTGTGTCTCTGCCTCAGTATGAGTGTCAGTGTGTATGTCTCAGTATCACTGTGTGTGTGTCTCAGTATGAGTGTGTGTGCCTCTGCCTCAGTATGAGCGTGTCTCAGTTTCAGTGTGTGTGTGTGCCTCTGCCTCAGTATGAGTGTCAGTATGTGTGTGTGTGTGTGTGTGTGTGTGTGTGTGTGTATCAGTATGAGTGTGTGTGTGCCTCTGCCTCAGTGTGAGTGTGTCTCAGTCTCAGTATGAGTGTGTGTGCCTCTGCCTCAGTATGAGTGTATGTGTGCCTCTGCCTCAGTATAAGTGTCAGTGTGTGTGTGCTCCAGTATGAATGTGTGTGCCTCTGACTCCGTATGAGTGTCAGTGTGAGTGTGTCTCAGTCTCAGCATGAGTGTGTGTGCGTGTGCCTCTGCCTTAGTATGAGTGTCAGTGTGTGTGTGTCTCAGTATGAGTGTGTGTGTGTGTGTCTCTCAGTATGTCCTTTGTCGCCTCCTTTACAGAAAGTGCCCTAGTGGTCCAGTGGTTTATGTGTCTGCCGCCTAATCCCACTGTCACTGTGGGACCAGCACCAGCCTGTGATCCTACTACAGACTTTTTTTTTACTTTGTCCTACAGAGCTACGGAACACCTGTAGGTCCATAGGCTGTGATGGATGCTGACTGATTGCTTCTCCATCTGATGGTTTCTCCTCCTTACAAGTAGGTAGTGGAGTTTTTTTTCCATGTGTCATCTGTAGCTAATGTGAAACTACATTTCCCAGTATGACCTGCTTCTTTTTAGCAGGATATGCTGGGACTCGTATTTCCACATTGGCTGGGGGGGCACATTTCCCTATATTTGCAAATAAAAACTGTTTGTTAATGCACCAACATAGTATATCACCAGATATATAGTGTATGGCTGAACAAGACATCCGTACCTGTTGCTTAGAAAACGCATTTGTCAATTTGTCGTGTTCTATTTTTTTGCCATACAGTATATTAGTACTGAAATCTAACTGCACACACTAAAAAAAGGTGCTGCCCGACAACGCTCAGAATCCCGATGCCGGAATCACAAGAGTCAGCATACTGAATGTAAGTGTGCTGGGGAGGGTAGTTAGGTTGCAGGGGGGAAGTTAGGGTTAGGCTGCAGGAAGGGGAGGGAAGGGGAGAGGATTAGCATACTTTCCAACGAGGTGTTGGGATTCTAAGCGGCAGGATCCCTTTCCCAACCTGCTGTAGGGTGTATTCTCTATGCAGCCTGCAACATTTTTTATACGTTATAATTAGAGATGAGCGCCTGAAATTTTTCGGGTTTTGTGTTTTGGTTTTGGGTTCGGTTCCGCGGACGTGTTTTGGGTTCGACCGCGTTTTGGCAAAACCTCACCGAATTTTTTTTGTCGGATTCGGGTGTGTTTTGGATTCGGGTGGTTTTTTCAAAAAACCCTAAAAAACAGCTTAAAACATTGAATTTGGGGGTCATTTTGATCCCATAGTATTATTAACCTCAATAACCATAATTAACACTCATTTTCAGTCTATTCTGAACACCTTACACCTCACAATATTATTTTTAGTCCTAAAATTTGCACCGAGGTCGCTGGATGACTAAGCTCAGCGACCCTAGTGGCCGACACAAACACCTGGCCCATCTAGGAGTGGCACTGCAGTGTCACGCAGGATGTCCCTTCCAAAAAACCCTCCCCAAACAGCACATGACGCAAAGAAAAAAAGAGGCGCAATGAGGTAGCTGTGTGAGTAAGATTAGCGACCCTAGTGGCCGACACAAACACCGGGCCCATCTAGGAGTGGCACTGCAGTGTCACGCAGGATGTCCCTCCCAAAAAACCCTCCCCAAACAGCACATGACGCAAAGAAAAAAGAGGCGCAATGAGGTAGCTGACTGTGTGAGAAAGATAAGCGACCCTAGTGGCCGACACAAACACCGGGCCCATCTAGGAGTGGCACTGCAGTGTCACGCAGGATGTCCCTTCCAAAAAACCCTCCCCAAACAGCACATGACGCAAAGAAAAAAAGAGGCGCAATGAGGTAGCTGACTGTGTGAGAAAGATAAGCGACCCTAGTGGCCGACACAAACACCGGGCCCATCTAGGAGTGGCACTGCAGTGTTACGCAGGATGTCCCTTCCAAAAAACCCTCCCCAAACAGCACATGACGCAAAGAAAAAAAGAGGCGCAATGAGGTAGCTGACTGTGTGAGAAAGATAAGCGACCCTAGTGGCCGACACAAACACCGGGCCCATCAAGGAGTGGCACTGCAGTGTCACGCAGGATGTCCCTTCCAAAAAACCCTCCCCAAACAGCACATGACGCAAAGAAAAAAAGAGGCGCAATGAGGTAGCTGACTGTGTGAGAAAGATAAGCGACCCTAGTGGCCGACACAAACACCGGGCCCATCTAGGAGTGGCACTGCAGTGTCACGCAGGATGTCCCTTCCAAAAAACCCTCCCCAAACAGCACATGACGCAAAGAAAAATAAAAGAAAAAAGAGGTGCAAGATGGAATTGTCCTTGGGCCCTTCCCACCCACCCTTATGTTGTATAAACAAAACAGGACATGCACACTTTAACCAACCCATCATTTCAGTGACAGGGTCTGCCACACGACTGTGACTGAAATGACGGGTTGGTTTGGACCCCCACCAAAAAAGAAGCAATTAATCTCTCCTTGCACAAACTGGCTCTACAGAGGCAAGATGTCCACCTCATCATCATCCTCCGATATATCACCGTGTACATCCCCCTCCTCACAGATTATCAATTCGTCCCCACTGGAATCCACCATGTCAGCTCCCTGTGTACTTTGTGGAGGCAATTGCTGCTGGTCAATGTCTCCGCGGAGGAATTGATTATAATTCATTTTAATGAACATCATCTTCTCCACATTTTCTGGATGTAACCTCGTACGCCGATTGCTGACAAGGTGAGCGGCGGCACTAAACACTCTTTCGGAGTACACACTTGTGGGAGGGCAACTTAGGTAGAATAAAGCCAGTTTGTGCAAGGGCCTCCAAATTGCCTCTTTTTCCTGCCAGTATAAGTACGGACTGTGTGACGTGCCTACTTGGATGCGGTCACTCATATAATCCTCCACCATTCTATCAATGGTGATAGAATCATATGCAGTGACAGTAGACGACATGTCCGTAATGGTTGTCAGGTCCTTCAGTCCGGACCAGATGTCAGCATCAGCAGTCGCTCCAGACTGCCCTGCATCACCGCCAGCGGGTGGGCTCGGAATTCTGAGCCTTTTCCTCGCACCCCCAGTTGCGGGAGAATGTGAAGGAGGAGATGTTGACAGGTCGCGTTCCGCTTGACTTGACAATTTTCTCACCAGCAGGTCTTTGAAACCCAGCAGACTTGTGTGCGCCGGAAAGAGAGATCCAAGGTAGGTTTTAAATCTAGGATCGAGCACGGTGGCCAAAATGTAGTGCTCTGATTTCAACAGATTGACCACCCGTGAATCCTTGTTAAGCGAATTAAGGGCTCCATCCACAAGTCCCACATGCCTAGCGGAATCGCTCTGTCTTAGCTCCTCCTTCAATGTCTCCAGCTTCTTCTGCAAAAGCCTGATGAGGGGAATGACCTGACTCAGGCTGGCAGTGTCTGAACTGACTTCACGTGTGGCAAGTTCAAAAGGTTGCAGAACCTTGCACAACGTTGAAATCATTCTCCACTGCGCTTGAGACAGGTGCATTCCACCTCCTATATCGTGGTCAGTTGTATAGGCTTGAATGGCCTTTTGCTGCTCCTCCAACCTCTGAAGCATATAGAGGGTTGAATTCCACCTCGTTACCACCTCCTGCTTCAGATGATGGCAGGGCAGGTTCAGGCGTTTTTGGTGGTGCTCCAGTCTTCTGTACGTGCTGCCTGTACGCCGAAAGTGTCCCGCAATTTTTCTGGCCACCGCCAGCATCTCTTGCACGCCCCTGTCGTTTTTTAAAAAATTCTGCACCACCAAATTCAAGGTATGTGCAAAACATGGGACGTGCTGGAATTTGCCCAGATGTAATGCACGCACAATATTGCTGGCGTTGTCCGATGCCACAAATCCACAGGAGAGTCCAATTGGGGTAAGCCATTCCGCAATGATCTTCCTCAGTTGCCGTAAGAGGTTTTCAGCTGTGTGCGTATTCTGGAAACCGGTGATACAAAGCGTAGCCTGCCTAGGAACGAGTTGGCGTTTGCGAGATGCTGCTACTGGTGCCGCCGCTGCTGTTCTTGCGGCGGGAGTCCATACATCTACCCAGTGGGCTGTCACAGTCATATAGTCCTGACCCTGCCCTGCTCCACTTGTCCACATGTCCGTGGTTAAGTGGACATTGGGTACAGCTGCATTTTTTAGGACACTGGTGACTCTTTTTCTGAGGTCTGTGTACATTTTCGGTATCGCCTGCCTAGAGAAATGGAACCTAGATGGTATTTGGTACCGGGGACACAGTACCTCCAACAAGTCTCTAGTTGGCTCTGCAGTAATGATGGATACCGGAACCACGTTTCTCACCACCCAGGATGTCAAGGCCTCAGTTATCCGCTTTGCAGTAGGATGACTGCTGTGATATTTAATCTTCCTCGCAAATGACTGTTGGACAGTCAATTGCTTGGTGGAAGTAGTAAAAGTGGTCTTACGACTTCCCCTCTGGGATGACCATCGACTCCCAGCAGCAACAACAGCAGCGCCAGCAGCAGTAGGCGTTACACGCAAGGATGCATCGGAGGAATCCCAGGCAGGAGAGGAATCGTCAGAATTGCCAGTGACATGGCCTGCAGGACTATTGGCATTCCTGGGGAAGGAGGAAATTGACACTGAGGGAGTTGGTGGGGTGGTTTGCGTGAGCTTGGTTACAAGAGGAAGGGATTTACTGGTCAGTGGAGTGCTTCCGCTGTCACCCAAAGTTTTTGAACTTGTCACTGACTTATTATGAATGCGCTGCAGGTGACGTATAAGGGAGGATGTTCCGAGGTGGTTAACGTCCTTACCCCTACTTATTACAGCTTGACAAAGGGAACACACGGCTTGACACCTGTTGTCCGCATTTCTGGTGAAATACCTCCACACCGAAGAGCTGATTTTTTTGGTATTTTCACCTGGCATGTCAACGGCCATATTCCTCCCACGGACAACAGGTGTCTCCCCGGGTGCCTGACTTAAACAAACCACCTCACCATCAGAATCCTCCTGGTCAATTTCCTCCCCAGCGCCAGCAACACCCATATCCTCCGCATCCTGGTGGACTTCAACACTGACATCTTCAATCTCACTATCAGGAACTGGACTGCGGGTGCTCCTTCCAGCACTTGCAGGGGGCGTGCAAATGGTGGAAGGCGCATGCTCTTCACATCCAGTGTTGGGAAGGTCAGGCATCGCAACCGACACAATTGGACTCTCCTTGTGGATTTGGGATTTCGAAGAACGCACAGTTCTTTGCTGTGCTTTTGCCAGCTTGAGTCGTTTCATTTTTCTAGCGAGAGGCTGAGTGCTTCCATCCTCATGTGAAGCTGAACCACTAGCCATGAACATAGGCCAGGGCCTCAGCCGTTCCTTGCCACTCCGTGTGGTAAATGGCATATTGGCAAGTTTACGCTTCTCCTCCGACAATTTTATTTTAGGTTTTGGAGTCCTTTTTTTTCTGATATTTGGTGTTTTGGATTTGACATGCTCTGTACTATGACATTGGGCATCGGCCTTGGCAGACGACGTTGCTGGCATTTCATCGTCTCGGCCATGACTAGTGGCAGCAGCTTCAGCACGAGGTGGAAGTGGATCTTGATCTTTCCCTAATTTTGGAACCTCAACTTTTTTGTTCTCCATATTTTATAGGCAGAACTAAAAGGCACCTCAGGTAAACAATGGAGATGGATGGATTGGATACTAGTATACAATTATGGACGGACTGCCACGGTTAGGTGGTATAAAAAAACCACGGTTAGGTGGTATATATTGTAATACAATTATGGATGGACGGACTGCCTGCCGAGTGCCGACACAGAGGTAGCCACAGCCGTGAACTACCGCACTGTACACTGGTTGATAAAGAGATAGTAGTATACTCGTAACAACTAGTATGACTGACTATGACGGTATAAAGAATGAAAAAAAAACCACGGTTAGGTGGTATATATTGTAATACAATTATGGATGGACGGACTGCCTGCCGAGTTCCGACACAGAGGTAGCCACAGCCGTGAACTACCGCACTGTACACTGGTTGATAAAGAGATAGTAGTATACTCGTAACAGCTAGTATGACTGACTATGACGGTATAAAGAATGAAAAAAAAACCACGGTTAGGTGGTATATATTATAATACAATTATGGATGGACGGACTGCCTGCCGACTGCCGACACAGAGGTAGCCACAGCCGTGAGCTACCGCACTGTACACTGGTTGATAAAGAGATAGTAGTATACTCGTAACAACTAGTATGACTGACTATGACGGTATAAAGAATGAAAAAAAAACCACGGTTAGGTGGTATATATTGTAATACAATTATGGATGGACGGACTGCCTGCCGAGTTCCGACACAGAGGTAGCCACAGCCGTGAACTACCGCACTGTACACTGGTTGATAAAGAGATAGTAGTATACTCGTAACAACTAGTATGACTGACTATGACGGTATAAAGAATGAAAAAAAAACCACGGTTAGGTGGTATATATTGTAATACAATTATGGATGGACGGACTGCCTGCCGAGTTCCGACACAGAGGTAGCCACAGCCGTGAACTACCGCACTGTACACTGGTTGATAAAGAGATAGTAGTATACTCGTAACAACTAGTATGACTGACTATGACGGTATAAAGAATGAAAAAAAAACCACGGTTAGGTGGTATATATTATAATACAATTATGGATGGACGGACTGCCTGCCGACTGCCGACACAGAGGTAGCCACAGCCGTGAACTACCGCACTGTACACTGGTTGATAAAGAGATAGTAGTATACTCGTAACAACTAGTATGACACTATGACGGTATAAAGAATGAAAAAAAAACCACGGTTAGGTGGTATATATTATAATAATACAATTATGGATGGACGGACTGCCTGCCGAGTTCCGACACAGAGGTAGCCACAGCCGTGAACTACCGCACTGTACACTGGTTGATAAAGAGATAGTAGTATACTCGTAACAACTAGTATGACTGACTATGACGGTATAAAGAATGAAAAAAAAACCACGGTTAGGTGGTATATATTGTAATACAATTATGGATGGACGGACTGCCTGCCGAGTTCCGACACAGAGGTAGCCACAGCCGTGAACTACCGCACTGTACACTGGTTGATAAAGAGATAGTAGTATACTCGTAACAACTAGTATGACTGACTATGACGGTATAAAGAATGAAAAAAAAACCACGGTTAGGTGGTATATATTATAATACAATTATGGATGGACGGACTGCCTGCCGACTGCCGACACAGAGGTAGCCACAGCCGTGAACTACCGCACTGTACACTGGTTGATAAAGAGATAGTAGTATACTCGTAACAACTAGTATGACACTATGACGGTATAAAGAATGAAAAAAAAACCACGGTTAGGTGGTATATATTATAATAATACAATTATGGATGGACGGACTGCCTGCCGAGTTCCGACACAGAGGTAGCCACAGCCGTGAACTACCGCACTGTACACTGGTTGATAAAGAGATAGTAGTATACTCGTAACAACTAGTATGACTGACTATGACGGTATAAAGAATGAAAAAAAACCCACGGTTAGGTGGTATATATTGTAATACAATTATGGATGGACGGACTGCCTGCCGAGTTCCGACACAGAGGTAGCCACAGCCGTGAACTACCGCACTGTACACTGGTTGATAAAGAGATAGTAGTATACTCGTAACAACTAGTATGACTGACTATGACGGTATAAAGAATGAAAAAAAAACCACGGTTAGGTGGTATATATTATAATACAATTATGGATGGACGGACTGCCTGCCGACTGCCGACACAGAGGTAGCCACAGCCGTGAACTACCGCACTGTACACTGGTTGATAAAGAGATAGTAGTATACTCGTAACAACTAGTATGACTGACTATGACGGTATAAAGAATGAAAAAAAAACCACGGTTAGGTGGTATATATTATAATACAATTATGGATGGACGGACTGCCTGCCGACTGCCGACACAGAGGTAGCCACAGCCGTGAACTACCGCACTGTACACTGGTTGATAAAGAGATAGTAGTATACTCGTAACAACTAGTATGACACTATGACGGTATAAAGAATGAAAAAAAAACCACGGTTAGGTGGTATATATTATAATACAATTATGGATGGACGGACTGCCTGCCGAGTGCCGACACAGAGGTAGCCACAGCCGTGAACTACCGCACTGTACACTGGTTGATAAAGAGATAGTAGTATACTCGTAACAACTAGTATGACTGACTATGACGGTATAAAGAATGAAAAAAAAAACCACGGTTAGGTGGTATATATTATAATACAATTATGGATGGACGGACTGCCTGCCGACTGCCGACACAGAGGTAGCCACAGCCGTGAACTACCGCACTGTACACTGGTTGATAAAGAGATAGTAGTATACTCGTAACAACTAGTATGACACTATGACGGTATAAAGAATGAAAAAAAAACCACGGTTAGGTGGTATATATTATAATAATACAATTATGGATGGACGGACTGCCTGCCGACTGCCGACACAGAGGTAGCCACAGCCGTGAACTACCGCACTGTACACTGGTTGATAAAGAGATAGTAGTATACTCGTAACAACTAGTATGACTATGACGACGGTATAAAGAAAGAAAAAAAAATACCACGGTTAGGTGGTATATAATTATACAATTATGGATGGACGGACTGCCTGCCGAGTGCCGACTGCCGACACAGAGGTAGCCACAGCCGTGAACTACCGCACTGTACTGTGTCTGCTGCTAATATAGACTGGTTGATAAAGAGATAGTATACAACAATATACTACTATACTGGTGGTCAGGCACTGGTCACCACTAGTCACACTGGCAGTGGCACTCCTGCAGCAAAAGTGTGCACTGTTTAATTTTAAATTAATATAATATTATGTACTCCTGGCTCCTGCTATAACAACCTGCAGTGCTCCCCAGTCTCCCCCACAATTATTATAAGCTTTTATACATTGATGTGCAGCACACTGGGCTGAGCTGAGTGCACACAGACTGAGTCACACTGTGTGACTGCTGTGTATCGTTTTTTTCAGGCAGAGAACGGATATAGCAGAGAACGGATATATTAAATAAAAGTTAACTTAACAACAACTGCACTGGTCACTGTGGTAAACTCTGTCTGCACAATCTCTCTCTCTCTCTCTCTCTCTTCTAATCTATTCTAATGGAGAGGACGCCAGCCACGTCCTCTCCCTATCAATCTCAATGCACGTGTGAAAATGGCGGCGACGCGCGGCTCCTTATATAGAATCCGAGTCTCGCGAGAATCCGACAGCGTCATGATGACGTTCGGGCGCGCTCGGGTTAACCGAGCAAGGCGGGAAGATCCGAGTCGCTCGGACCCGTGAAAAAAAAAGTGAAGTTCGTGCGGGTTCGGATTCAAAGAAACCGAACCCGCTCATCTCTAGTTATAATCCAATCCGCGGGACAGTGGCATAGGGTAAGCATTACCGCCTCAGCACTCAGGTCATTAGTTCAATTCCTGGTCATGGCCTGAATGTGCGGAGTTTGCATTTTCTTTTTGTGTGGGTTTCCTCTGGGTATTCCTGTTTCCTCCCACACTCCAAAAACATATGGGAAGGTTATGTGGATTTGTCTGTGTGTGTTTTTATTTTAGGGAATATCACTCTCATTCCAGTGGGACAGGGAGTGATACGAATTCTGATGTTGTTATGTGTACAGCGCTGTGCAAATTAGTGGCACTATCTAAGTAAACAATAACAATAGTTTTGATACTTTAAGATAGGGCCTTGCACACATGTTGGAGAAGCCATCACATTTTCCCTTTGTACTTAGCAGGAGGACATTAATTTGCTGTTCTGTCAATAATAAAGGGGTAAATGCAAATTATGTACTGGGGAGCAAATGTGTATGTTTTTTTATTGTGTGGAGGCCAAAGTGTTTTTTTCCTGAAAGGGGCCAATGTATTTGTTATACATTTTCCTGTGGATGCCAATGTGTTTTATTTTTTCCTGTGGTGCCCAATGGGGGTGGTGGGGGGGGGTTGGGGTTTGGGGAGGGGGGCGGAGGGAGGGAGGCTGAAGTTTTGCCTAGGGTGCCGAGAAACCTTGCACCGGCCCTGGCTGTGCTGCACGGAAGAAGTCAGGCAGCAGCAGCAGCACCAGCGGGCTGAGGTGGGGAGGATCAGTATGGTCCCTTACGTGCGGCTCACATTCAGATCCATCCGGCTCCCTTCCCCTCCTCCCCTGCACCCTTAGCAGCCTGCCCCCACATCTCATTCACCCACCGCCGCAGACTCCTCCCCCACACGGTTATTATAATAAGGCCACCCCCCTACCCCCTTCCCTCCCTGCTGTGTGTCCAGCCACCCCCCCCCCCTCACCTGCTGTGTGTCCGGCCTACCCCCCCCCTCACCTGCTGTGTGTCCAGCCCCCCCCCTCACCTGCTGTGTGTCCAGCCCCCCCCCCTCACCTGCTGCGTGTCCGGCCTACCCCCCCCCCTCCCTGCTGTGTGTCCAGCCACCCCCCCCTCACCTGCTGTGTGTCTGGCCTACCCCCCCCCTTGCTGTGTGTCCAGCCCCCCCCCCCCCTCCCTGCTGTGTGTCCGGCCTACCCCCCCCCTCCCTGCTGTTTGTCCGGCCTACCCCCCCCCTCCCTGCTGTGTGTCCAGCCCCCCCCCCCTCCCTGCTGTGTGTCCGGCCTACCCCCCCCCCCTCCCTGCTGTTTGTCCGGCCTACCCCCCCCCCTCCCTGCTGTGTGTCCAGACCCCCCCCTCACCTGCTGTGTGTCCAGCCACCCCCCCCACCCCCTCACCTGCTGTGTGTCCGGCCTACCCCCCCCTCCCTGCTGTTTGTCCGGCCACCCTCCCCTCCCCTGCTGTGTGTCCGGCGGCCTACCCCCCCCCTCCCTGCTGTGTGTCCGGCCTACCCCCCCCTCACCTGCTGTGTGTCCAGCCCCCCCCCCTCACCTGCTGTGTGTCCAGCCCCCCCCCCTCCTCCCCTGCTGTGTGTCCGGCCTACCCCCCCCCCTCCCTGCTGTTTGTCCGGCCACCCTCCCCTCCCCTGCTGTGTGTCCGGCCACCCTCCCCTCCCCTGCTGTGTGTCCGGCCACCCTCCCCTCCCCTGCTGTGTGTCCGGCCTACCCCCCCCCTCCCCTGCTGCGTGTCCAGCCCCCCCCTCACCTGCTGCGTGTCCAGCCCCCCCCCCTCACCTGCTGTGTGTCCAGCCCCCCCCCCTCACCTGCTGTGTGTCCAGCCCCCCCCCCTCACCTGCTGTGTGTCCAGCCCCCCCCCTCACCTGCTGTGTCCAGCCCCCCCCCCCCTCACCTGCTGTGTGTCCAGCCCCCCCCCTCACCTGCTGTGTGTCCAGCCCCCTCACCTGCTGTGTGTCCAGCCCCCCCCTCACCTGCTGTGTGTCCAGCCCCCCCCCCTCACCTGCTGTGTGTCCAGCCCCCACCCTCCTCACCTGCTGTGTGTCCAGCCCCCCCCTCACCTGCTGTGTGTCCAGCCATCCCCCCTCCCCTGCTGTGTGTCCGGCCTACCCCCACCCCTCCCTGCTGTGTGTCCGGCCTACCCTCCCTCCCTCCCCTCCCCTGCTGTTTGTCTGGCCACCATCCCCTCCCCTCCCCTGCTGTGTGTTCGGCAACTCCCCCTTCTTCCTGCTGTGTTCGGTTACCCCCTACCCCCTCCCCTCCCTGCCGTGTGTCCGGTCACCCTCCCCTCTGTGCTGTGTGTCCAGCCACCCCCCCCCTCTGCTGTGTGTCCGGCCACCCCCCCCCCAGACACGCAGCGTCTGACACACACAGACATGCAACGCCTGACACGCATACGCATATGCAGCGCCTGACACACACGCACACACACAGCACCTGACACACGCACACGCACACACACAGCACCTGACACACACACAGCACCTGACACTAACACGGACCTGACACACGCGCATACACTCACACGCAGCACCTGACACACACGCAGCACCTGACACACGCACACACAGACGCAGCACCTGACACTCACACGGACCTGACACACACGCACACACTCACACGCGGCGCCTGACGCACATAGACACGCGGCGCCTGACGCACAGGCGGCGCCTGACGCACAGGCGGCGCCTGACGCACAGGCGGCGCCTGACGCACAGGCGGCGCCTGACGCACAGGCGGCGCCTGACGCACAGGCGGCGCCTGACAGACACGCGGCGCCTGGCACACACGCACAGGCAGCGCCTGGCACACACGCACAGGCAGCGCCTGGCACACACGCACAGGCAGCGCCTGGCACACACGCACAGGCAGCGCCTGGCACACACGCACAGGCAGCGCCTGGCACACACGCACAGGCAGCGCCTGGCACACACGCACAGGCAGCGCCTGGCACACACGCAGCGCCTGACACACACAGACACGCAGCGCCTGACACACACAGACACGCAGCGCCTGACGCACAGGCAGCGCCTGACACACACGCACACGCACAGGCAGCGCCTGACACACGCAGCGCCTGACACACGCAGCGCCTGACACACGCAGCGCCTGACACACGCAGCGCCTGACACACACACGCACCTGACACACGCAGCACCTGACACACGCAGCACCTGACATACTCACACGCAGCACCTGACACACACGCAGACACGCAGCATCTGACACACACACACGCAGCACCTGACACACACACGCAGCACCTGACACACAAACACGCAGACACGCAGCGCCTGACACACACGCAGACACGCAGCGCCTGACACACACGCAGACACGCAGCGCCTGACACACACGCAGACACGCAGCGCCTGACAGACACGCAGCGCCTGACACACACGCAGACACGCAGCGCCTGACACACGCAGAGCCTGACACACACGCAGCGCCTGACACACACGCAGACACGCAGCGCCTGACACACACACAGACACGCAGCGCCTGACACACACGCAGACACGCAGCGCCTGACACACACGCAGCGCCTGACACACACGCAGCGCCTGACACACACGCAGCGCCTGACACACACGCAGCGCCTGACACACACGCAGACACGCAGCGCCTGACACACACGCAGACACGCAGCGCCTGACACACACGCAGACACGCAGCGCCTGACACACACGCAGACACGCAGCACCTGACAGACACGCACACACACACACAGCACCTGACACAGATATGCAGCGCCTGACACACACACGCAGACATACAGCGCCTGACACACACACACGCAGACATGCAGCACCTGACACACACATGCAGCACCTGACAGACACACACACCCACACACACAGACATGCAGCACCTGACACACCCACACACACACACATGCATCACCTGACACACCCACACACACAGACATGCATCACCTGACACACCCACACACATATACAGACATGCAGCACCTGACACACACACACACATACAAACATGCAGCACCTGACACACACACACACACACACACACACACGCAGCACCTGACACATATATACATGTGGCATTTAACGCACACACGCACAGCACCTGACACACAATCATATACACTCAGAGCACCTAACACACACATACACTCGCAGCACCTCACACACACTCGTATACACACGCAGCACCTGCCACTCACACATATATACACATGCAGCACCTGCCACTCCCACATACATGAACAGCACCTGACACACACATACACGCGCAGCACCTGACAGTCAACACATACAGATGCGACAGCTGACACAAACACATACACGCTCAACACCTGACACCCACGTGGCAGCTGACGCATACAAATGCAGCACCTGAAATACACACATATACACGTGCAGCACCTGAGACACACACATACACGTACAGCACCTGAGACACACACACACACATGTATGTACACGCGCGGCTCCAGGCACACACATACGTACGTACACACGCGGCACTTGACACACACGTACACGCGCGGCACCTGACACACACACACGTACGTACGTACATGTGTGGCACCTGACACACACATGTATGCACACGTGTGGCTCCTGACACACACGCGCGTTGCTCCTGACACACACACATGTACGTACGCGCTCGGCTCCTGACACACACACGTATGTATACGCGCGGCACCTGAAACCTACACGTATGTACGTATACGCGCGGCTCCTGACACCCTCACGCATGTACACGCGTGGCTCCTGGCACACACACACACACACACACACGTACACGCGCGGCACCTGACACATACACGCGTGTACGTACACACATGCACAGCACCTGACATACACACATGTAGGTACGCGCCACCTGACACACACACACGTACACGCACGACACCTGACACACACGTACGTACGCGCACGGCACCTGACACACACGTACATACTAGTGATGAGTGGGTTCGGTTCGTCGGAATCCGGACCCCCCGAACTTCACCCATTTTACATGGGTCCGAGGCAGGTTCGAACCTTCCCGCCTTGCTCGGCTAACCCGAGCGCGCCCGAACGTCATCATCCCGCTGTCGGATTCCCGCGAGATTCGGATGTCTGCATTCGTGGAAAGGGGTCCCATGTGTAAACATGGGACCCCTTTCAGTCCGTCTGGTCCGGGTGTTCGGTTTGTTGTTTTGCCAAGTACGTGGAGTTAATCTGGAACCTGGATCAGGTGAGTATAATTATCTTTTATTTTCAGGTACCCGTGGATTCTACTTGGAGAAGAGGACCGACTGCTTCGTGTCAACATAGGTAAGTATGTGTGTGTCGGCAGGTGTGAAATAAAGTTATACTTTCACGGTGTCTGTGTCCTGTTTTTATTTGGGTATTTTTCCCCAGTAGAACTACAGGTACCAGCGGGCCCGTTTTTCTCCCGCATGCTGGTACTTGTGGTTCTCAAAGTACCAGATTGCGGGGGAGGCTTGCTGGGACTTGTAGTACTACTGGAAAAAACAATATTCTTTCAATTTTCTCAAGGCTATCAGCCTCCCATCCGCAGCCCTTGGATGGGGGGGACAGCCTCGGGCTTCACCCCTGGCCATTGGGTGGCTGGGGGGGGGACCCCTTGATTGAAGGGGTCCCCACTCCCCCAGGGTACCCCGGCCAGGGGTGACTAGTTGGATATTTAATGCCACGGCCGCAGGGCACTGTATAAAAGTGACCCCCGGCTGTGGCATTATCTGTCCAGCTAGTGGAGCCCGATGCTGGTGTAAAAATAATGGGGGATCCTACTCTTTTTGTCCCCCGTATTTTTTGCACCAGGCGCAGAGCCCGGAGCTGGTTTTAAAAATACGGGGGATCCCCTGTCCGTTTTCCCCCCGGATTTTTAGAACCAGGACCGGCTCGAAGAGCCCGAGGCTGGTTATGCTTTGGAGGGGGGACCCCACGCAATTTTTCTTTTCCGGGTTTTTCACATTCCATTTAAAAAAAAATAATAATAATAATCTTTTAAAAAATATATAAATAATACTTGTGCCTCCAAAAAAGACAAACCAAGTACCTAATCCCTTCTAATATAAATAGATATGCTATTACCCCAAAAAAATATTATTTTTTTATTAGATTCCGCCTGCAAAGTGTGGCGGATTGAAAATGACGAATTTACTGTTTAAAAGCACTGTTGTCGAATTTACAAACTTCAATTGAATATACTTTTGTTGAATTGCCGCATTTGTACCATTGCAGAAAAGTCGAATTTGTCAAATGTCGAATTTTAAAAAGTTGAATTTTGAAAGGATGCAAGAATAGGCCCCGCCCCCTTCTTCACATCAGCCGTCCCCTTCTACCCCTGTACCTTGCTCTCTCCTGTCTGTGCTCTCTCCCGTCTGTAGGACTAGGCCCCGCCCCCTTCTTACCCTCCAGTGACTGCTCTCTCCTGACAAGTGGACCAGGCCTGCCCCCTACACGCTGCTGGTGTCTTCATTGTTACTTGGTCTGGAGCTCCGTTGGGGAGAGAACTCACGTGAGCTCATTAAGAATGAGGAACTGGGATGTTTTAATTTTATTGTGAGTAGTGTAGTGTGGTGATGTAGTATGTTGTATGGGGGGTATAGTGTAACTATGAAGTGCAGCATATGGGAGGGCTATAGCATAGTGATGTAGTGTGGCATATGGGGGGTGGTAGCGCATAGGCGTGCGTACAGGGGGTGCCTGGTGCGCACAGGCACTCCCTAATGTCCAGCACCGCTGCACGCCACGCTTGCTGTGGCACAGTGATCGCTGAGTGTGTGATCGGTGGAGCCTAGCCTGTAGCTCATTTCCGTACCTCCCACCACCGCTGCGCCCGCCCCCCCTCTGCCTGCTGCTAATACTATGCTGAGTGCATTCGTCGGCGGCCTCACTGGGGGGACTGGTGTCACCTTGCAATGTGACGTGGTGATGTCCGCCTATGCTCTCCTCCCGCCCACCCGTGCTTTCCTCCCGCTGCGGTCTCTCAGTCCTAGTGTGCCGCGGCTGCCACACCACTGGCAGTGTTCCTCTAGGGGGGACTGGGAGCCGCCGGCAGACACATTCTGCTGAGACTTACTTGTCAGTGCGGGTTCCGGATGGCAGGCGGCGGGTGGGAGGGCAGACGGGGAGCAGGTGTCACAAGGAGTGTGTGGGTAACTAATTCACAATACTTCCGCTCAACGTGGCACTGCTGGTCCTTCATCTCCCATGTCTCTTCACCAGGTGGCGGGCGGCCCGGCAATTAAGTGATGTGTTGTGCAGCAGTCAGTGTGAAGTGACTGTGAGTAACACTGATGGTGCTGATGATGCTGCTGCAGAATCGGGAAGCAATTAATTCATAAATATAATGTACTCAGTGTATTATACATACATAAACATGTACATACGTGTATTTGTGTATACATGTATATACATGAGTGTGTGTGCATATATATATATATATATATACATACAGCCAGTTCCCAGGAACAAAAGTCCTCCCCCGCTTCCGCTAAGTCCACAGCATGACGCTGGGGCTCCACTGGTGGAGCCAGGTGCGGTGGGGGCCCGTCTCAAGTGCTTCAGCAATCAGTGGGCTTGCTCACAGGTGGATCCCTGGATTCTACAAGTAGTGTCTCAGGGATTCAAGCTGGAATTCGAGACGTCTCCCCCTCGCCGTTTCCTAAAATCTGCCTTGCCAACATCTCCCTTGGACAGGGAGGCTGTGATAGAGGCAAATTCACAAGCTGTATTTGCAGCAGGTGATAGTCAAGGTACCCCTCCTTCAACAAGGAAGGGGTTACTATTCCACGATGTTTGTGGTACCGAAACCGGACGGTTCGGTGAGACCCATTTTAAATTTTAAATCTTTGAACACGTATATAAAACGGTTCAAGTTCAAGATGGAATCGCTCAGGGCGGTTATCTCAAGCCTGGAGGAAGGGGATTACATGGTATCACTGGACATCAAGGATGCTTACCTGCATGTCCCCATTTACTCTCCTCACCAGGAGTACCTCAGATTTGTGGTACAGGACTGTCATTCTGCGGCGGGACTGCCGCATTCTAGATCAGTAAAAGCCCATTCCACGAGGAAGGTGGGCTCTTCTTGGGCGGCTGCCCGAGGGGTCTCTGCTTTACAACTTTGCCGAGCTGCTACTTGGTCGGGGTCAAACACATTTGCAAGATTTTACAAGTTTGACACCCTGGCTGAGGAGGACCTAGAGTTCGCTCATTCGGTGCTGCAGAGTCATCCGCACTCTCCCTCCCGTTTGGGAGCTTTGATATAATCCCCATGGTCCTTACGGAGTCCCAGCATCCACTTAGGACGTCAGAGAAAATAAGATTTTACTCACCGGTAAATCTATTTCTCGTAGTCCGTAGTGGATGCTGGGCGCCCATCCCAAGTACTTGTACATAGTTATTGTTAACAAAAGGGTTATTGTTGAGAGCCATCTGTGCAGAGGCTCCGTTGTTGTCATACTGTTAACTGGGTATAATATCACGAGTTGTACGGTGTGATTGGTGTGGCTGGTATGAGTCTTACCCGGGATTCAAAATCCTTCCTTAGTGTCAGCTCTTCCGGGCACAGTATCCTAACTGAGGTCTGGAGGAGGGTCATAGGGGGAGGAGCCAGTGCACACCAGGTAGTCCTAAAGCTCTCTTTAGTTGTGCCAAGTCTCCTGCGGAGCCGCTATTCCCCATGGTCCTTATGGAGTCCCAGCATCCACTACGGACTACGAGAAATAGATTTACCGGTGAGTAAAATCTTATTATATATATATATATATATATATATATATATATATATATATATATATGACTTGGGGTTTGTTTTATTAGATAGAGCATGTCCCTGTGAAGTGCCTTTTGGGGTTGTGGTTTTTCAGAAAGTTACAGGTTTTTTTTAATTAAGAGAAATATGCCCCATTATAGAGATCGGGCATTTCAATTTGTTGCGCCTGCGCAGTGGCCGCCAGCAGGGGGTGTACTAGAGTGCCTTCTCTTGAGAGCCGCAATATGGCCGCCTTCTCCCCGGTTATTCTGTAAATAGGAAAATAACCTCACAGGTTCACATAGGGCAGAGTTGCCACTACTAGTGCAGGGCTGTAACTTACAGTACTAAGGAAAAGCCATATACTAAAGCGGCACGGTGACCTCACCCCTCTCAGAGACACCAGGGCGCAGCACACTGGTACACACACCTGTTAGCTCAGGGCAGCACTATAGGACCCTCCTGTAATGCTGTGCTGGCGGCGTGTAGTGATCAGGGCACTGGGAGACTGGCTGGCTGGTCTCCGTCTCTGCTGCCTATAGAACTTCCACCTCTGTTATATATCAGGGCTGCTCTCCTGTTATGATTCCAATACTCTGGTCTGGGGATATCTTATAGCAAGGACCTGAGTACTGGAACGTAATGCTTGGAAAGGGAGTGGGAACGGGAATAGCCCCTGGCGCCCTATCTCAGTTGTCTCGCCCGTGCTGTCAGAAATCTCTTGCGAGACTATGGTTGCTTGGGCCCATGGCAGCCGCGTTTGAAGGGCGGATTACGTCTGCCCAACTCCGATGCCCCCTCAGGTCTTAATGGGAGACAAAGAGAAATCCGAGACAGGGTGATAACAAGGGGCCCTCTACTAAACAACAAAGCCAGGGGCTCAAAACTAACTTTAAACTAGAGTATGTGCGGAAAACCGCCAGGGAAAAGGACAACCAAAATACCCACTTGTCCACTCTTCTACCCGGCACCGGCGAGTTCCGGAGAGGAGTGTGGGAGCGTAAACCTCCGCAAATGCACCAACACAGAATACAAAATAAAGCGGCCTAGGCCGCAGCACGCGGCAGAGCCGCCACTCACGAAAACCACACGAGATCCTCTAGCGACTGTTGCGGGTAAATGAGGACTGGAAGACTCCTTGGGAAGAGATGACAACACTAAGATTCAGGAACTCTGAGGACAGGAATGACCGGACACAGCAGAACTGGAACAGACGTCAGCAAACCAAAGCAGCATGCAGGAAGCTATTACCGGCGTCTGTGTGAAGCACTGAGAAGGTATTTAGCAGGGAGTCCTTCAATCAGAAGTTCAGAGCCTGATTAGCACAATGCCGTGCAGCTGCCTTGCTGCACGACCAGAAGACAAGTGTGTGTGTGTAGTTCACTTGATTGACCCTGCAAGGGGAGCGCAGTCCGTCCGTGGCGTCCCCGTTGCTAGGGTCCAGGCGGCTCAGCGCGCCCGGCGTCCTAGCGTTGCTAGGGAGCCGGCGGCTAGCACGCTCGGCGTCCCTAGTTGCTAGGCGCCGGGCCGCGAGGACATCGCGGACCACGGCGCCTAACACCTGTGTGTTCTCTTCCTCTCCTACCTCACACTGGAACTGGCCGCCCAGAGAACGAGAGGGCAGCGGCTGACATCAGAGAGGGTGCAGCAATCTATGTGGGCAGAGCCCCTCACAGCAAGGTGTCCTTATGCTGTGCCCCGTGTAATCACTGTGATCCATACAGACTCTCACCCTGGTATGCTCTCTATTATTTATTTTTTTACACTGCGGCATGCTCGTGGAAAGGGAGCAGGCACCACCCCACCGCCACTACTCCTCCGCCAGCATCACTGCCGAGCCGGTCAGTGTTCCAGCGGCAATGAGCAGTAGGCAGCCACCAGCAACAACAGTCAGGAAGCTGTTACTCCCGGCAGCAGTAGCGTCAAGCTGCAATTCAGCCAGCGGCACGATGATCCGGGAGACAGTGGCAGCACAGGGAAGCAGTACCCCCTCCAATCGCAGCACCAACTAGGAGACTGAGGCAGCAACCTGCCCCCAGCAGCAGCACCACCCTGATGATAGGTAAGATGCATTTTGGTGTCACAAGAAGGTGGCCGGAGTAGTGGCTGGCTGTGGTCACACCCCGGGGAAAAGTGATAGTGATTTCAGTGTTCCCTTGCACGGGGATTGGATGTGTAGATGTATGGAGGCTATGTATGTATAGATGTGAGCGGCAGTGTGCGGATGTATGAGAGCGGCAATGTACGGCTGTATAACTGCGTCGGTGTGCGGCTGTATGAGTGCGATGGTGTGCGGCTGTATGCGTGCGGCGGTGTGCGGCTGTAAGAGTGCGGCAGTGTGCGGCTGTAAGAGTGCGGCTGTAAGAGTGCGGGGTTGTACGGATGTATGAGAGCGGGGTTGTACGGATGTATGAGAGCGGGGTTGTACGGATGTATGAGAGCGGCAGTGTATGGATGTATGAGAGCAACAGTGTACAGTTGTGTGAGAGCGGCAGTGTGCGGATGTATGAGAGTGGCGGTGTACGGATGTATGAGAGCGGCAGTGTATGGATGGCAGCGTCATAGGGAGGGATGTCGGAATGCTGTTATAGGGTTCCTAATACAAAATGCCACGTTGGGCTTGATGGGCAGGTAGTGCGGCAAGCACACCCAAATTGGCATCTGACGTCGCCTGCAGTCCACACTGTTGTGAGGAGTCAGAGTTAATTTTGACTGTGTAGTGTACTCACAGAGGACCTACCGCCCGTCCCCTCCTCGCATCTGAGCAGCAGGTCAGGCTCTTATTTTCTTTTTAATCAGGAGAGGCCGAGTGAACTGTGAGCAGGGGGGCAGAGCTACATGGGACCCAGAGGGGCTGCTGTGCTGTCAGAGAGGGAGAGGAAGAGAGAGATGAAGCTACTGCAGATCCCCAGCTGATTGTGAGGTGCCGGGTTGAAGGGTGATGTGATCACCCTTCTCCCTCGCTGCCGCTGGGGACCGCATCTAGGCTTCCTCCATCGAGGGCATGCGGCGCAGCAGTGGGCAGCGTGTAATGAGTTTGTCTGACTCATTATACTGCTGCCTGTTGTGGACACCTCCGTCCGTACGGACTGGTGTACATGCCCAGCACAGAGGTGACAGTGTTGGTGGAAGTGCTGCCCAGTTCTGACCCTGCAGGCCTCCCTGATCTGACTGCGGCCGCTGCTACTGCTGCGGCCCGAAACCCCTGCCGGTCCCCTCCATAGACTTCTGCCTGTCCAGCGCTGAGGTACTAGGGGTATCCCAGCTGCGGGAAGGGTATGTCTCTGGCTTTCTCTCCGGCAGGGGAAGGTGACAGCGGCGGAGGAAGTGTTGCCCACCTCAGACACTGCAGGCCTCCCCGATCCAGCTGCGGCCACAGCTGATGCTGCCAGAACCCCCTGCTGGTCTCCTTTGTTGACTGCCGCATGGCCAGTGCTGAAGTACTGGGGGTAGGCCAGCTACGGGTAGAGTGTCTCTGCCTCGGGCTCTCTCTCTCTGTCAGGGGAAGGAAGGGCTGATTCTCTGGCACAACAGGGAGGGCTAGGCTGCAGGAACACAGCACTGGAAGAAACAGGAGGCCGAACTCATGACCAAAAAGTGAGCAGTGCAGTGATCAGCCCCCTAGTCTTTCCCTCTCTCTGGGTGCAGAGCTGTATTCTACAGAGAGAGCTGGGATGGGAAGAAGGGGAACGGCACCTGACACACACATACACGCGCGGCACCTGACACACACATACACGCGCAACACCTGACACACACACATACACGTGCGGCACCTGACACACACACACGTAGCATCAGACACAATAAAATAAACATGCAGCACCTGACCCACACATACACGCGCAACACCTGACACACACACATACACGTGCGGCACCTGACACACACACACACACACGTAGCATCAGACACAATAAAATAAACATGCAGCACCTGACCCACACATACACGCGCAACACCTGACACACACACATATACACGTGCGGCACCTGACACACACACGTACCATCAGACACAATAAAATAAACATGCAGCACCTGACACATGCATATACACGCAGCACCTGACACATGCATATACACGCAGCACCTGACACATGCATATACACGCAGCACCTGACACATGCATATACACGCAGCACCTGACACATACATATACACGCACACCATCAGATACACACGCAGTGCCTTACTCACACACACACAGACACGTGCAGCACCTGAGGCACACACATGTACACGTGCAGCACCTGAGGCACACACATGTACACGTGCAGCACCTGAGGCACACACATGTACACGCGCAGCACCTGACGCACACACATGTACACGCGCAGCACCTGACGCACACACATGTACACGCGCAGCACCTGACGCACACACATGTACACGCGCAGCACCTGACGCACACACATGTACACGCGCAGCACCTGACGCACACACATGTACACGCGCAGCACCTGACGCACACACATGTACACGCGCAGCACCTGACGCACACTCATGTACACGCGCAGCACCTAATGCACACTCATGTACACGCGCAGCACCTGACACAGACATACGTATTCATGCACAGCACAAGACATACACTTGTACACACGCGGAGCACCTGATACTCACACACATATACACCCGCAACACCTGACACACACACACACACGTGCGGCAGCTGACGCATACACACGCACCATCAGACACACTCATATATACACGCAGCACCTGACACACACATACACACAGGACCTGACACACACACACATATACACGCGCAGCACCTGACACCACGCACTCACACGTACAAGCAATGCATTTCACGCCTACCTCCAGCCTCAGTTACAGGCTGCTGCCGCCTACCCCCCTCCCTGCATCAGCTGCAAAGGCAGCAAAATATTTTGACCAAAGTCTAAAGGCCCGTACACATTAAACGATGTCGCTTTGTGAGCTACATCGTCTAATGTTTCCCCTCCCGGGCCGGCCGGCGGCCGACTGTACACACTGAGCGATATGACCGCTCATATCGCTCAGTGACGTCACGCCCCCGCCAGCCCTGCATAAAGGTCGTGGACGACAGTCCACATCCTTCCTGCATGCCCTACCGACAGCGAAGATTGTTGCCGACCCGCGGGGCCGCGCATCGTTTGTCGCTGGCTGCATACACACTTAACGATAAAATGAGCGACGTCGCTCATTAAATCGTTAAGTGTGTACGGACCTTACACAATTTGGTTTGGTTAATAAAATAATTTTGCACAGAACAGTGATGTTATACGAACATTTTCATTAAACATTTAAAAAATCAAATGTTTATTCTTTAAGTGAAATTTTACATTTCTGAATAAAAAAAATAAATAAAAAAAAAGCGATGAAATTCCATAGACAAAAAACCTTACGGTTTCACATGTCCCATTAAGGCTTCTTAGACATGATCGAAATTTCAGAAGCCTGTTGTAACTCTTCCACTCAAACTCCAAAAAGCAATGAAATTCCGATCATTAAGGCTGACGCCTTAATGGACGTGTTCCTTGCGCAATACAGATATGGTATGCCATCACAGCCTGTGGGTAAGTGCAGATTCAGCACTCTCACAGAGTGAGATTGCCGTCACTCACACAATGGTGGAGCTGCTAATTCACAGATTTGTGTGCTCATTGGAATACACACATGCAGTCTATGCAACTGAAGGTCTGAGCGGAAGACAAAGCTGCTCAGATGAGGTAAGAGTGTTGTTGATTGGAGGGAGGAGAGCGGTGTGGATGGGGGAACAGAAGTGTGTGGATAGAGGGAACACTAAGCAGCACTAATGGGGGGGACAGAGAAACACAGGGGGTAATTCAGACCGCAGCAGCAGCAGCAGCGATTGCAGTCTGAATTAGTTTGTGAGGTGCGTGCGTACCCCAGGAGCCCAGTGAGATGCTATCACCCTGCCTGATTGATAGGCAGAGGTGGTTGCGGGGAAGGAGGGGGGCGTGCAAACAGCGTTAGAATGCCATTGGCAGGGCATGGTCTGCACAACGGAGGCGTTTCCGGACCACTGGGGGGTGGGTTGTGGCGGTTATCCCCCTGCCAAGAGCGCAGGATCCACTAAATTTACCTTCAGGATGTCAGCTACATGAATAGGGTAAGAGTGGTGTGGATAGGGGGTAGATTAAGCAGCAAGTATGGGAAGGGAGACAGAGCGGTGCAGATGGGGGAAATGGTGCAGATGGGTTGAAAACACTGGCATGGATGGGTAGAAAACTGGTGCAGATGGGAGAGAAGACAGTGTGCCATGTACTGGAGGAGGCAGAGTGACGTTGAAGAAGGAAACACTGAGCAGCACAGAGAGAAGGAAACGGTGGTACAGACAATGCACAGGTGGGGAAAGACAGATGGTACAGATAAGTTAGTACAGACTAGCACAGATGGGAGAACACAGCAGTAGGGATTGGGGAAGACCGGGCAGCATGGGGGTGTATAGGGGAAGTAAGTGTAGATGCATAGACCGTAGATGGGGTATTATAGTTTAGCAATTAACCAAGATGTTTGAGGGAGCTAAATGTGTATACTAAGTGAGATGGATGTATGGAGTTAGAAGGATGTTGTAACAAGGTGGCTTTGTTGTGTTGACTGAATGGGATGGTTGTGGGCACTGTGTGGGATGGGAGCACCACAAAACTGCTCAGACCTTCAGTTGCATAGACTGCATGTGTGTATTCCAATGAGCACACAAATCTGTGAATTAGCAGCTCCACCATTGTGTGAGTGACAGCAATCTCACTCTGTGAGAGTGCTGAATCTGCACTTACCCACAGGCTGTGATGGCATACCATATCTGTATTGCGCAAGGAACACGTCCATTAAGGCGTCAGCCTTAATGATCGGAATTTCATTGCTTTTTGGAGTTTGAGTGGAAGAGTTACAACAGGTTTCTGAAATTTCGATCATGTCTAAGAAGCCTTAATGGGACATGTGAAACCGTAAGGTTTTTTGTCTATGGAATATATATATATATCACAAACATATATGATTCATACATATATCACACACACATACATGATACATACATGAGAAAGACCTGGGATGGTGATGAGGCCAGGGCCCCCTGCTGATGTTGCGTTGAGGAAGGCAGTGTTCCAGGGCGGATGCCAGTCGGGGAGAGCGCCGCGCAGCCCGGGAAAAATACTGCTGAGGAGCTACATCTGGAAGAGCCCCCGGGAGGGAGAGTGCCACATGCCCCATCCTGCGTGGCAGACTCTGCAGGCCTGCACATGGGAAGGGAGGTCTCTGGCCACACATACTCACCCTTCTGCTGAAGCCCCGCTGCTGTCCCCATCAGCGATCTCCAGCGGGGAGCGGGGCCAGGATGAACCTCAACCTGTGAGAACTATCTTCATGATCAAGAGATCTCATATGCAAGATAAGTATGTGTTGGGATAGGGCTGGGGAGGGCGGCTGCTCGGGCACACCCCCGTCAAGTTAAGGAGATTTAACTGAGGAAGCACAAGGGAACTCTCGTCTGGGGACAACAACTGCAGGGAGACCACATCTTTTCAGATGAACATGGGAGGGCAGAAGGCTGCCTAATACTGAAGCACCCTCAGACATTAAACCATATGCAACAACTATTGCAAGCATTCCTGGGGGAAGGTCTGCAGCAGACGGATTTGCATACGGTGATGTCATCCAAGCAGTGGGCCAAAGTTGGCTGGAACCCTCATCTGTATATGAAAAGAGAAAAGGGGCATGCAGGGCATGGCGGCCTTTTGCGGCGCTTGTATAACCCCAAGTTTGCATTAAACACCCCCACCCTCCTTCGGTGTGGGGCTCATGTTGGCCATGCCCAAGCCCCTGAAGCATTCAAGCTGATTTCTTGCAGCAGCTGGGCACTGTAACAGCTTCAGAGCTGCTCTACAAGACAAGTAAAAGGGTGTGGGCCCTGCAGCACCACCTGTAGTTTGCATACACACATATATAGGACAGCATCTCTTATATGCCCCAGGGTCAATAAAATAGTATCCTTGTCTAGGCTATCCATCCCCTCAGATAAGGTATTTGTCCATGCCGCTACAGCACTACACACCCAGGCCGACGCAATTGCCGGTCTGAGTAAGGTACCTGAATGTGTATAAATGGACTTCAGGGTAATCTCCTGTTTGCGGTCAGCACACTCTTTGAGGGTAGCCGTATCCTGGGACGGGAGGGCTACCTTCTTGGATAAGCGTGTTAATGCTTTGTCCACCCTAGGGGAGGATTCCCATCGTAACCTATCCGTTGATGGGAAAGGATACGCCATAAGAATCCTTTTGGAAATCTGCAGTCTTTTATCTGGAGATTCCCAAGCTTTTTCACATAACTCGTTCAGCTCGTGTGAGGGGGGAAAGGTTACCTCAGGCTTCTTTCCCTTGTACATATGTACCCTCTTGTCAGCGACAGGGGGTTCCTCTGTGATGTGCAAAACATCTTTTATTGCCATAATCATAAATCGAATGGATTTTGCCAATTTTGGCTGTAACTTTGCATCATCGTAATCGACACTGGAGTCAGAATCCGTGTCGGTATCTGTGTCAACAATCTGGGATAGTGGGCGCTTATGAGACCCTGACAGTCCCTGCAACATAGGATCAGGCATGGGTTGAAACCCTGACTGTCCCAAAGCTTCTGCCTTGTCTAATCTTTTGTGCAATGAGTTTACACTAGCATTTAAAACATTCCACATATCCATCCAATCAGCTGTCGGCGGAGACACCACATTCATTTGCTCCCGCTCCTCTCTAATATAGCCTTCTTCCTCAGACATGTCGACACACGTGTACCGACACACTACACACACAGGGAATGCTTTTTCTGAAGACAGTTTCCCCACAAGGCCCTTTGGAGAGACAGAGAGAGAGTATGCCAGCACACCCCCCAGCGCTATATAACCCAGGAATAAAACAGTAACTTAATGTTTGCCCAGTAGTGCTGCTGTATGTAATTTGCGAATTTTGTGCCCCCCCCCTCTTTTCAACCCTCTTGTCTAACGTGGTATAAGCAGGGTAGAGTCCGGGGAGCTTCCTCTCAGCGGTGCTGTGGAGAAAAAATGGCGCTGGTGAGTGCTGAGGGAGAAGCCCCGCCCCCTCGGAGGCGGGCTTCTGTCCCGCTTAAACTGTAAAATTGGTGGGGGCTTATACATATATAAAGTGCCCAGCTGTATATATGTTATATTTTTGCGAAAGAGGTTTATATTGCTGCCCAGGGCGCCCCCCCTGCGCCCTGCACCCTTACAGTGACCGGAGTATGTGAGGTGTATGGGAGCAAAGGCGCACAGCTGCAGTGCTGTGCGTTACCTCAGTGAAGATCATGAAGTCTTCTGCCGCCTCTGAAGTCTTATTTTCTTCTCATACTCACCCGGCTTCTATCTTCCGGCTCTGCGAGGGGGACGGCGGCGCGGCTCTGGGACGGACGGCGAGGGTGAGATCCTGCGTACCAATCCCACTGGAGCTAATGGTGTCCAGTAGCCTAAGAAGCAGGACCTTGCAACTCAGAGAGTAGGGCTGCTTCTCTCCCCTCAGTCCCTCGATGAGGGAGTCTGTTGCCAGCAGTGCTCCCTGAAAATTAAAAACCTAACAAAATACTTTCTGTCAGAAAGCTCAGGAGAGCTCCTGAAAAGCACCCAGTCTCCACTGGGTACAGTATCAAACTGAGGTCTGGAGGAGGGGCATAGAGGGAGGAGCCAGTGCACACCCAGAACTAAAGTCTTTCTTAAAGTGCCCATGTCTCCTGCGGAGCCCGTCTATCCCCATGGTCCTTACGGAGTCCCCAGCATCCTCTAGGACGTTAGAGAAAATAGGATTTTAATACCTACCGGTAAATCCTTTTCTCTTAGTCCGTAGAGGATGCTGGGCACCCGTCCCAGTGCGTACTGTGTCTGCAGTTATTAAATGGCCCTTAACTCCAGAACATTTATGTGGAGATGAAAACATCCAAGGAAGACTTGACCATCTTCCTTGGATGTTTTCCCCCTGTGTGACTGCTCTCCAGCCTCGGAGGGTTGCATCCGTGGTCCCTAGGATCCCGTCCTGGATCCTGAACCATCGCCCCTCTAGGTGGTGAGAACTGTGCAGCCACCAATGGAGTGAGATTCTGGTCTTGGAAGACAGGATTATCCTCCGGTGCATGTGTAGGTGGGATCCGGACCACTTGTCCAACAGGTCCCACTGGAACACTCTGGCATGGAACCTGCCAAACTGAATGGCCTCGTAGGCCGCAACCATCTTCCCCAGCAACTGAATGCATTGATGGATTAACACTCTTGCTGGTTTCAGAATTTGTTTGACCAAACTCTGGATCTCCAGAGCCTTTCCACTAGAAGAAAACCTCTTCTGTGTCCAGTATCACTCCCAAAAACAACAACCGCGTCATTGGGACCAACTGCGATTTTGGCAAGTTTAGGAGCCAACCATGTTGTTGAAGAACTGTCAGGGAGAGTAGATGTTTTGCACCAACTGGTCCCTGGATCTCGCCTTTATCAGGAGATCATCCAAGTACGGGATAATTGTGACTCCTTGCTTGCGAAGGAGGACCATCATTTCCGCCATCACCCTGGTGAAAATCCTCGGAGCCGTGGACAGACCAAACGGCAACGTCTGAAATTGGTAATGACAATCCTGAATTGCAAACCTCAGGTAGCTTGATGCAGTGGCTAAATGGGAACATATAAGTAGGCATCCTTTATGTCTACCAAAACCATGAAATCTCCTTTATCCCCCGGACTGGAGATCACTACCCTGAGAGATTCCATCTTGAAATTGAATTTCTTTAGGTAGAAATTAAGGGATTTCAGATTTAAGATTGGTCTGACTGAGCCGTCCGGCTTCTGGACCACGAAGAGGCTTGAATAAAAACCTTCTCCCTGCTGACTAAGGCTGATTTGAACAATCGGTGAGGGGGAACGTCTTGAAACCCCAGTTTGTACCCTTGGGACACTATTTGTAAAACCCACGAGTCCAGGTCCGAATGAATCTAGAACTGACTGAAGAGTTTTAGACGTGCCCCCCACTGGTGCGGGCTCCTGCAAGAGAGCCCCAGCGTCATGCAGTGGATTTGGCAGAAGCAGAGGACGATCTCTGCTCCTGCGATCTTGAAGAGGCTACAGACCTCTTCTCTCTTTTCCTTCCTCTACCTGCAAAGAAAGGGGAATCTTAACTTCTTGCATATCTATTGGGCCGAAATGACTGCGTCAGATAATGATGCGTCTTCATCCGTTGAGAGGGAACATAGGGCAAGAAGGATGACTTACCTGCGGGAGCTGCCGAGATCAAATTAACTAGGCCGTCGCCAAACAAGGCTTCACCTTCATAGGGAAGAGACTCCCTTTCTTCTTGGAGTCAGCATCAGCATTCCCTTGGTGAATCCACAATGCCCTCCTATCCGAGACTGCCATGAAATTGGCCCGTGAGCACTTGTGCCCGGTGTAGGATTTTTAAATATGTGTAGTTTACTGTATGCACGGGTTTAAAACCTTTTAGGAACTGAGATCTAAGGTGTATTACATGTAGTTTAAAAAAAACAAAAAAGGTTTATTTTATGGCAGTAGTTTCCAAACTGGGGTTCTTGCACTGGTAGCATAGTTTGGTGGTCCAGGACCAATTAAAATTATTTATACTTTATTAAATTGGCAAAACCATTCCCTCACAACATAACTGAACCTGAGGATGACATGCTATAAACACAATTTACTTAATTTTATATTTTTTTCTGAATTTCTCAATAAAAAAAACTTTGGCCTAGGGGTGCCGTGAAACAAATTTTGATACTCTAGGGCAGGGGTGTCAATCCCATGGGCCGCATGCCGCCCCCAATGCATCCTTTTGTGGCCCACAGGCCGGGGTCCGACAGGGGTCCTTTTGTGGCCCGATCACCTTGCTTAGAGCGAGGGCAGGAGAGTGCAGCCAGAGTCTTTGCTTTCTATGTGCGGCACCATCTTCCCGAAGAGATCACCGGGAAGATAGTGCCCCTTCCACTGGCTACAGCACAGGTATACTGGGGTGGGGTAGCAAACTGGGGGCCCCAATGGGCCCCTCCAGCAGTCCCTCTACCAAAACACGTCTTTTGGTGGTTTTGCGGTGTTGTTATAACTACATGGTGACGATACTGTAGCACAGAGATTTTCAACCATTTACAACTCACGTCACACAGAACAAGATTTAAATATTGACAAGGCACACTGAAATATAATGGTGATGCATGGTGCAGTATCGTGTCCTAGGATGTCATGTCGCAGCTTCTCCATAGGTAACGCCTGAACAGGCCCGGTGACAGGGGGGACAAAGGGGACACTTGTTCAGGGCTCCAAGTATTAAGAACAGAAATAATGGGGCCACAGTGCCAATATTTCTTTTTAAAGTGTATCCACCAACTGCTCAATTTAAGCAGGAAAACAATTAACAGGCCAACTAAACCCTCCCCCCTCCTTTTACCCCATCACTTTGTCCAGTCCCTGTGGTCCATACTGTATTGCCATTATTATGCATGTTGCTGTGCTGGCCCTTTTCTGAATGTCCCTGCCACCGCCACCGAAGAGCTGGATAGCCCAGTATGAAAACCACCTGCCGGCCTCACTGACGGTCCGAGTCAAAGGCTCCATTTTTTTTAAAGATCCCTCTGCCAAGTTAAGGGGGGGTTGAGGGGGCCCCAGAGATATCAGTGCACTGGGCCCCGAGATTTCTGTTGCTGGCCCTGACCCTCAGGGGCGTATCTACAACTTGGCCAGGATGGCACTTGCCAGGGGCACCATCCAGCTGTGCCAACCGTGGCTAAGGGATAGAGTTCTGCAGTCTCGAAAGGGCGCTATGGCAATCAGCGTGGGACTGACCAATTAGACGGTGAGGGAAGGATACTGAAATTGTCCCAACCCTGTTACAGTTTGAAACGCCCCTCAACTGCTGTCCACTGCTTCACTCCTAGCTCTGCCCCTTTGAAATTATTAATCCCTACCCCCCGGTAGGCGGAGTTCTCCAGGCCCATACTCAGGAGTCACCACTGCTGTACATTATGTGCCGGTTGTAGAGGCAGAGCGGGGAACATCAGAGAACGCCACAAATTACACAGTGGGCAAGGAGATGGCTGGAGACAGCTGCACAGCCATGCCTTGCAAGTTCGAGAGAGCTGTTGAATTTCAGCACTTCAAGTCAGAGCCTGCCCCCTGCTGCCCAAGCAGTCCCTGACAGTTAGTGTCGAGGAGGGGGGGATTTGTGCATGTGTGCTATCAGTGTGTGTGTGGGGGGGTGGAGGATGTGTGTGACTGTGAGGGAGCTGTCAGTGTCAGTGGGGAGAGGAGCAGGAGGGAGTTGTCAGTGTGTGGAAGTGATGAGAGTCAGTACTGGGGAAATGTGTGTGTGTGTGTGTGTGTGTGTGTGTGTACTAGATTTAGGAGTGTGTGTTTGTGAGAGGTTTCAGTTGGGGAATTAGAGTTCATACAGTAATTAAATGTTTTCATATTGAGAACTACATCTCCCAGCATATACAGTGTGCTGGGGATGCTAACAAGCTTTATTTAAAAGTTTAAAAAACATTGCTTTTATGACTGCAATGGTTAAAAAGGGAGAGCTATAAATCAATTTATCAGTGAATGATCGCAGTTTGAGCTGTTACATTTTACTGAACCACCTATCCCTCCACACTCACTACCTGTCCTCAGGATACATTTACCATCCCGGCAGACGGTATACCGGCGGTCATTTGACCGATGTTGGAATCCTGACACCACTTGGGAGACTGGTGCCGGCACACAGACAGCCAACATCCCGAAGGCGAGTATTGGAGGGAGGGTTAGGACCGGGGGAGCGGGTGTTAGGGAAGGCACTAGGAGGGGGGGGGGGGTTAGTCCTAGCTGCCACCCCCTGAGGGTTAGCCCTATCCGCCACCCCCCCAGAGGGTTAGGATTAGGTATCATGTGACTGCTGGAATCCCGAGCGCCGGATGCCATACCCAACCCCCTTTACTTTTTCAGGCATTTCTATCTCTCCTCTCTCTATGGTGTTCCGATTGCCCACTTTCCCTTGTGCTTTTCTCTCTCTCTCTCTCTCCTTTGTTTAGAGCATCAGTTTCTGTAGTCCACTTTATCCTTATTTTTTCCAGTGTTTCACTATCTCTCTGATGTAATGAGGATGTATGGTCTAGAGGGATCAGTAATGCATTGTACTGTATAGAGGCGTCAGGGATGTAGCGTAGGGTATAGAGGCGTCAGGGATGTAGCGTAGGTTATAGAGGCATCAGGAATGTAGCGTAGGGAATAGAGGCATCAGGGATGTAGCGTAGGGTATAGAGGCGTCAGGGATGTAGCATAGGGAATAGAGGCGTCAGGGATGTAGCGTAGGGAATAGAGGCGTCAGGGATTTAGCTTAGGGAATATAGGCATCAGGGATGTACTAGCAGGTATATAGAGGTCAGTGTACTGTATAGAGGGGTCAGTAATGCAGTGATGGTTATAGAAAGGTCAGTGATGTAGTGTAGGGTATAGAGGGGTCAGTTATGTAGTGTGGGGTAAAGAGGGGTCAGTAAAGATACTAAGCTGAAGTACTTAGAACACTTCTTGAATTAAGACACAACCTGCAAGAAAAAGTATGCAATATGGGTGAAAAGGCAAATGTCAGAGGTCTGATACAAGTAGAGATGAGCGGGTTCGGTTCCTCGGAATCCGAACCCGCCCGAACTTCATGTTTTTTTTCACGGGTCCGAGCGTCTCGGATCTTCCCGCCTTGCTCGGTTAAACCGAGCGCGCCCGAACGTCATCATGACGCTGTCGGATTCTCGCGAGGCTCGGATTCTATCGCGAGACTCGGATTCTATATAAGGAGCCGCGCGTCGCCGCCATTTTCACTCGTGCATTGAGATTGATAGGGAGAGGACGTGTCTGGCGTCCTCTCCATTAGAATAGAGATAGATTAGATAGAGAGAGAGAGATTGTGCAGAGTCGCAGACAGAGTTAGTTTACCACAGTCAGTGACCAGTGCAGTTGCTAGTTAACTTTTATTTAATATAATATATCCGTTCACTTCTCTCTGCTATATCCGTTCTCTGCCTGAAAAAAAAAACGATACACAGCACAGTCAGTCACACAGTGTGACTCAGTCTGTGTGCACTCAGCTCAGCCCAGTGTGCTGCACAGTCATCAATGTATAAATTAAAAGCTTATAATTAATTGTGGGGGAGACTGGGGAGCACTGCAGGTTGTTAGCAGGAGCCAGGAGTACAATTATATTAATTAACAGTGCACACTTTTGCTGCAGGAGTGGTGACCAGTGCCTGACCACCAGTATAGTATTGTTGTATACTACTAATATCTCTTTAAATATCAACCAGTCTATATTAGCAGCAGACACAGTACAGTGCGGTAGTTCACGGCTGTGGCTACCTCTGTGTCGGCACACGGCAGGCAGTCCGTCCGACCAGAATTGTATTATTTATTATTATATACCTACCACCTAACCGTGGTTTTTTTTTCATTCTTTATACCGTCATAGTGTCATCCTAATTGTTACGAGTATACTACTATCTCTTTATCAACCAGTGTACAGTGCGGTAGTTCACGGCTGTGGCTACCTCTGTGTCGGCACACGGCAGGCAGTCCGTCCGACCAGAATTGTATTATTTATTATTATATACCTACCACCTAACCGTGGTTTTTTTTTTCATTCTTTATACCGTCATAGTGTCATCCTAATTGTTACGAGTATACTACTATCTCTTTATCAACCAGTGTACAGTGCGGTAGTTCACGGCTGTGGCTACCTCTGTGTCGGCACACGGCAGGCAGTCCGTCCGACCAGAATTGTATTATTTATTATTATATACCTACCACCTAACCGTGGTTTTTTTTTTCATTCTTTATACCGTCATAGTGTCATCCTAATTGTTACGAGTATACTACTATCTCTTTATCAACCAGTGTACAGTGCGGTAGTTCACGGCTGTGGCTACCTCTGTGTCGGCACACGGCAGGCAGTCCGTCCGACCAGAATTGTATTATTTATTATTATATACCTACCACCTAACCGTGGTTTTTTTTTCATTCTTTATACCGTCATAGTGTCATCCTAATTGTTACGAGTATACTACTATCTCTTTATCAACCAGTGTACAGTGCGGTAGTTCACGGCTGTGGCTACCTCTGTGTCGGCACACGGCAGGCAGTCCGTCCGACCAGAATTGTATTATTTATTATTATATACCTACCACCTAACCGTGGTTTTTTTTTCATTCTTTATACCGTCATAGTGTCATCCTAATTGTTACGAGTATACTACTATCTCTTTATCAACCAGTGTACAGTGCGGTAGTTCACGGCTGTGGCTACCTCTGTGTCGGCACACGGCAGGCAGTCCGTCCGACCAGAATTGTATTATTTATTATTATATACCTACCACCTAACCGTGGTTTTTTTTTTCATTCTTTATACCGTCATAGTGTCATCCTAATTGTTACGAGTATACTACTATCTCTTTATCAACCAGTGTACAGTGCGGTAGTTCACGGCTGTGGCTACCTCTGTGTCGGCAGTCGGCAGGCAGTCCGTCCATCCATAATTGTATTATTATTATAATATATACCACCTAACCGTGGTTTTTTTTCCATTCTTTATACCGTCGTCATAGTGTCATACTAGTTGTTACGAGTATACTACTATCTCTTTATCAACCAGTGTACAGTGCGGTAGTTCACGGCTGTGGCTACCTCTGTGTCGGCACACGGCAGGCAGTCCGTCCGACCAGAATTGTATTATTTATTATTATATACCTACCACCTAACCGTGGTTTTTTTTTCATTCTTTATACCGTCATAGTGTCATCCTAATTGTTACGAGTATACTACTATCTCTTTATCAACCAGTGTACAGTGCGGTAGTTCACGGCTGTGGCTACCTCTGTGTCGGCAGTCGGCAGGCAGTCCGTCCATCCATAATTGTATTATTATTATAATATATACCACCTAACCGTGGTTTTTTTTCCATTCTTTATACCGTCGTCATAGTGTCATACTAGTTGTTACGAGTATACTACTATCTCTTTATCAACCAGTGTACAGTGCGGTAGTTCACGGCTGTGGCTACCTCTGTGTCGGCACACGGCAGGCAGTCCGTCCGACCAGAATTGTATTATTTATTATTATATACCTACCACCTAACCGTGGTTTTTTTTTCATTCTTTATACCGTCATAGTGTCATCCTAATTGTTACGAGTATACTACTATCTCTTTATCAACCAGTGTACAGTGCGGTAGTTCACGGCTGTGGCTACCTCTGTGTCGGCACACGGCAGGCAGTCCGTCCGACCAGAATTGTATTATTTATTATTATATACCTACCACCTAACCGTGGTTTTTTTTTTCATTCTTTATACCGTCATAGTGTCATCCTAATTGTTACGAGTATACTACTATCTCTTTATCAACCAGTGTACAGTGCGGTAGTTCACGGCTGTGGCTACCTCTGTGTCGGCACACGGCAGGCAGTCCGTCCGACCAGAATTGTATTATTTATTATTATATACCTACCACCTAACCGTGGTTTTTTTTTTCATTCTTTATACCGTCATAGTGTCATCCTAATTGTTACGAGTATACTACTATCTCTTTATCAACCAGTGTACAGTGCGGTAGTTCACGGCTGTGGCTACCTCTGTGTCGGCAGTCGGCAGGCAGTCCGTCCATCCATAATTGTATTATTATTATAATATATACCACCTAACCGTGGTTTTTTTTCCATTCTTTATACCGTCGTCATAGTGTCATACTAGTTGTTACGAGTATACTACTATCTCTTTATCAACCAGTGTACAGTGCGGTAGTTCACGGCTGTGGCTACCTCTGTGTCGGCACACGGCAGGCAGTCCGTCCGACCAGAATTGTATTATTTATTATTATATACCTACCACCTAACCGTGGTTTTTTTTTCATTCTTTATACCGTCATAGTGTCATCCTAATTGTTACGAGTATACTACTATCTCTTTATCAACCAGTGTACAGTGCGGTAGTTCACGGCTGTGGCTACCTCTGTGTCGGCAGTCGGCAGGCAGTCCGTCCATCCATAATTGTATTATTATTATAATATATACCACCTAACCGTGGTTTTTTTTCCATTCTTTATACCGTCGTCATAGTGTCATACTAGTTGTTACGAGTATACTACTATCTCTTTATCAACCAGTGTACAGTGCGGTAGTTCACGGCTGTGGCTACCTCTGTGTCGGCAGTCGGCAGGCAGTCCGTCCATCCATAATTGTATTATTATTATAATATATACCACCTAACCGTGGTTTTTTTTTCATTCTTTATACCGTCGTCATAGTGTCATACTAGTTGTTACGAGTATACTACTATCTCTTTATCAACCAGTGTACAGTGCGGTAGTTCACGGCTGTGGCTACCTCTGTGTCGGCAGTCGGCAGGCAGTCCGTCCATCCATAATTGTATTATTATTATAATATATACCACCTAACCGTGGTTTTTTTTCCATTCTTTATACCGTCGTCATAGTGTCATACTAGTTGTTACGAGTATACTACTATCTCTTTATCAACCAGTGTACAGTGCGGTAGTTCACGGCTGTGGCTACCTCTGTGTCGGCAGTCGGCAGGCAGTCCGTCCATCCATAATTGTATTATTATTATAATATATACCACCTAACCGTGGTTTTTTTTCCATTCTTTATACCGTCGTCATAGTGTCATACTAGTTGTTACGAGTATACTACTATCTCTTTATCAACCAGTGTACAGTGCGGTAGTTCACGGCTGTGGCTACCTCTGTGTCGGCAGTCGGCAGGCAGTCCGTCCATCCATAATTGTATTATTATTATAATATATACCACCTAACCGTGGTTTTTTTATACCACCTAACCGTGGCAGTCCGTCCATAATTGTATACTAGTATCCAATCCATCCATCTCCATTGTTTACCTGAGGTGCCTTTTAGTTCTGCCTATAAAATATGGAGAACAAAAAAGTTGAGGTTCCAAAATTAGGGAAAGATCAAGATCCACTTCCACCTCGTGCTGAAGCTGCTGCCACTAGTCATGGCCGAGACGATGAAATGCCAGCAACGTCGTCTGCCAAGGCCGATGCCCAATGTCATAGTACAGAGCATGTCAAATCCAAAACACCAAATATCAGAAAAAAAAGGACTCCAAAACCTAAAATAAAATTGTCGGAGGAGAAGCGTAAACTTGCCAATATGCCATTTACCACACGGAGTGGCAAGGAACGGCTGAGGCCCTGGCCTATGTTCATGGCTAGTGGTTCAGCTTCACATGAGGATGGAAGCACTCAGCCTCTCGCTAGAAAACTGAAAAGACTCAAGCTGGCAAAAGCACCGCAAAGAACTGTGCGTTCTTTGAAATCCCAAATCCACAAGGAGAGTCCAATTGTGTCGTTTGCGATGCCTGACCTTCCCAACACTGGACGTGAAGAGCATGCGCCTTCCACTATTTGCACGCCCCCTGCAAGTGCTGGAAGGAGCACCCGCAGTCCAGTTCCTGATAGTCAGATTGAAGATGTCAGTGTTGAAGTACACCAGGATGAGGAGGATATGGGTGTTGCTGGCGCTGGGGAGGAAATTGACCAGGAGGATTCTGATGGTGAGGTGGTTTGTTTAAGTCAGGCACCCGGGGAGACACCTGTTGTCCGTGGGAGGAATATGGCCGTTGACATGCCAGGTGAAAATACCAAAAAAATCAGCTCTTCGGTGTGGAGGTATTTCACCAGAAATGCGGACAACAGGTGTCAAGCCGTGTGTTCCCTTTGTCAAGCTGTAATAAGTAGGGGTAAGGACGTTAACCACCTCGGAACATCCTCCCTTATACGTCACCTGCAGCGCATTCATAATAAGTCAGTGACAAGTTCAAAAACTTTGGGTGACAGCGGAAGCAGTCCACTGACCAGTAAATCCCTTCCTCTTGTAACCAAGCTCACGCAAACCACCCCACCAACTCCCTCAGTGTCAATTTCCTCCTTCCCCAGGAATGCCAATAGTCCTGCAGGCCATGTCACTGGCAAGTCTGACGAGTCCTTTCCTGCCTGGGATTCCTCCGATGCATCCTTGCGTGTAACGCCTACTGCTGCTGGCGCTGCTGTTGTTGCCGCTGGGAGTCGATGGTCATCCCAGAGGGGAAGTCGTAAGCCCACTTGTACTACTTCCAGTAAGCAATTGACTGTTCAACAGTCCTTTGCGAGGAAGATGAAATATCACAGCAGTCATCCTACTGCAAAGCGGATAACTGAGTCCTTGACAACTATGTTGGTGTTAGACGTGCGTCCGGTATCCGCCGTTAGTTCACAGGGAACTAGACAATTTATTGAGGCAGTGTGCCCCCGTTACCAAATACCATCTAGGTTCCACTTCTCTAGGCAGGCGATACCGAGAATGTACACGGACGTCAGAAAAAGACTCACCAGTGTCCTAAAAAATGCAGTTGTACCCAATGTCCACTTAACCACGGACATGTGGACAAGTGGAGCAGGGCAGGGTCAGGACTATATGACTGTGACAGCCCACTGGGTAGATGTATGGACTCCCGCCGCAAGAACAGCAGCGGCGGCACCAGTAGCAGCATCTCGCAAACGCCAACTCTTTCCTAGGCAGGCTACGCTTTGTATCACCGCTTTCCAGAATACGCACACAGCTGAAAACCTCTTACGGCAACTGAGGAAGATCATCGCGGAATGGCTTACCCCAATTGGACTCTCCTGTGGATTTGTGGCATCGGACAACGCCAGCAATATTGTGTGTGCATTAAATATGGGCAAATTCCAGCACGTCCCATGTTTTGCACATACCTTGAATTTGGTGGTGCAGAATTTTTAAAAAAACGACAGGGGCGTGCAAGAGATGCTGTCGGTGGCCAGAAAAATTGCGGGACACTTTCGGCGTACAGGCACCACGTACAGAAGACTGGAGCACCACCAAAAACTACTGAACCTGCCCTGCCATCATCTGAAGCAAGAAGTGGTAACGAGGTGGAATTCAACCCTCTATATGCTTCAGAGGTTGGAGGAGCAGCAAAAGGCCATTCAAGCCTATACAATTGAGCACGATATAGGAGATGGAATGCACCTGTCTCAAGTGCAGTGGAGAATGATTTCAACGTTGTGCAAGGTTCTGATGCCCTTTGAACTTGCCACACGTGAAGTCAGTTCAGACACTGCCAGCCTGAGTCAGGTCATTCCCCTCATCAGGCTTTTGCAGAAGAAGCTGGAGGCATTGAAGAAGGAGCTAACACGGAGCGATTCCGCTAGGCATGTGGGACTTGTGGATGCAGCCCTTAATTCGCTTAACAAGGATTCACGGGTGGTCAATCTGTTGAAATCAGAGCACTACATTTTGGCCACCGTGCTCGATCCTAGATTTAAAGCCTACCTTGGATCTCTCTTTCCGGCAGACACAGGTCTGCTGGGGTTGAAAGACCTGCTGGTGACAAAATTGTCAAGTCAAGCGGAACGCGACCTGTCAACATCTCCTCCTTCACATTCTCCCGCAACTGGGGGTGCGAGGAAAAGGCTCAGAATTCCGAGCCCACCCGCTGGCGGTGATGCAGGGCAGTCTGGAGCGACTGCTGATGCTGACATCTGGTCCGGACTGAAGGACCTGACAACGATTACGGACATGTCGTCTACTGTCACTGCATATGATTCTCTCAACATTGATAGAATGGTGGAGGATTATATGAGTGACCGCATCCAAGTAGGCACGTCACACAGTCCGTACTTATACTGGCAGGAAAAAGAGGCAATTTGGAGGCCCTTGCACAAACTGGCTTTATTCTACCTAAGTTGCCCTCCCACAAGTGTGTACTCCGAAAGAGTGTTTAGTGCCGCCGCTCACCTTGTCAGCAATCGGCGTACGAGGTTACATCCAGAAAATGTGGAGAAGATGATGTTCATTAAAATGAATTATAATCAATTCCTCCGCGGAGACATTGACCAGCAGCAATTGCCTCCACAAAGTACACAGGGAGCTGAGATGGTGGATTCCAGTGGGGACGAATTGATAATCTGTGAGGAGGGGGATGTACACGGTGATATATCGGAGGGTGAAGATGAGGTGGACATCTTGCCTCTGTAGAGCCAGTTTGTGCAAGGAGAGATTAATTGCTTCTTTTTTGGGGGGGGTCCAAACCAACCCGTCATATCAGTCACAGTCGTGTGGCAGACCCTGTCACTGAAATGATGGGTTGGTTAAAGTGTGCATGTCCTGTTTTGTTTATACAACATAAGGGTGGGTGGGAGGGCCCAAGGATAATTCCATCTTGCACCTCTTTTTTCTTTTCTTTTTCTTTGCATCATGTGCTGATTGGGGAGGGTTTTTTGGAAGGGACATCCTGCGTGACACTGCAGTGCCACTCCTAGATGGGCCCGGTGTTTGTGTCGGCCACTAGGGTCGCTAATCTTACTCACACAGTCAGCTACCTCATTGCGCCTCTTTTTTTCTTTGCGTCATGTGCTGTTTGGGGAGGGTTTTTTGGAAGGGACATCCTGCGTGACACTGCAGTGCCACTCCTAGATGTGCCCGGTGTTTGTGTCGGCCACTAGGGTCGCTAATCTTACTCACACAGTCAGCTACCTCATTGCGCCTCTTTTTTTCTTTGCGTCATGTGCTGTTTGGGGAGGGTTTTTTGGAAGGGCCATCCTGCGTGACACTGCAGTGCCACTCCTAGATGGGCCCGGTGTTTGTGTCGGCCACTAGGGTCGCTTATCTTACTCACACAGCGACCTCGGTGCAAATTTTAGGACTAAAAATAATATTGTGAGGTGTGATGTGTTCAGAATAGGCTGAAAATGAGTGTAAATTATGTTTTTTGAGGTTAATAATACTTTGGGATCAAAATTACCCCCAAATTCTATGATTTAAGCTGTTTTTTAGGGTTTTTTGAAAAAAACACCCGAATCCAAAACACACCCGAATCCGACAAAAAAAATTCGGTGAGGTTTTGCCAAAACGCGGTCGAACCCAAAACACGGCCGCGGAACCGAACCCAAAACCAAAACACAAAACCCGAAAAATTTCCGGCGCTCATCTCTAGATACAAGTAACCAGCTCCACACCTTGCACCACATAGCGTTATGTTAAACTGGGATATGTTCTTTTTTGGTGTGTGTGTGTGTGTGTGTGTATGTGTGTGGGGGGGGGGGGGGGGTGCCAAAGGAAATTTTTGCCATTGGCTCCTTTGGTCTAGAACCAGCCCTGATCACAAAATATTTTTGTCTAAGCAGACTGGACACTGATCAGCGTTGGCTCATTCTCAGCCCCCCGCCCAGCCTCTGCTGCCAACAGACTGCTATTAGCTAGTTAACCTTCTGCCTTCCCTATCTATGACACAGACTGCTGCTAATGCTACCAGACTGTTCCCAGTGGCTTCACACCAACAGTGAATCCCAGCCGATGATGTAGGGCAGCGTGTGGGGGAGGGGGTCAGTTGCTGTGGCTCCAACATGGTAACCGCCAATGGACTGCAATGCTTTATCGAAAGGGGGGGCGCCAGTCCCTTACTTTGCCAGGGGCGCTTGGACCCCTAGCTACACCTCTGTTGACCCTAACCGATACCCCTAAACTAACCATAATTCCTGCAGTAAAAATCCATGTTTCTATGTATATAGGGGGTCATTCCGAGTTGATCGCATGCTGCCGTTGTTCGCTGCGTAGCAATCAGTTGAAAAAAAATGGCTAATCTGTGCATGCGCATGCTCCGTAATGTGCATGCGCATCATACGGGTACAAAGTCCATTGTGGTTTTGCACTAGTTCTAGCGATTATTCCAATCACAGAACAGGCCACAAGGAGATTGACAGAAAGAGGGCGTTTCTGGGTGGCAACTGACCGTTTTCAGGGAGTGCTTGGAAAAATGCAGGCGTGGCAGAAGAAATGCAGACGTGGCTGGGCATTCGCTGGATGGGTGTGTGACATCAAAAGCCGTCCCTCGGTTGTTAGAATCAACGCACACGAAGTGTAACTACAGTGCTGGTCTTATTTTGAAACGATTTTGCAGGCGCTCTGCTGCTCAAGTGTTCGCACTTCTCCAAAGTGAATATACACTCTCCAGTGGGCAGCGACAATGCGTTTGCATGGCTGCTAAAAACTGCTAGCGAGCAATCAACTCAGAATGACCCCCATAGTGTATTGCAAGAAAATATCTGTAAATCCAATGGTACCGTAAGTGCGGTATATACTCGCACTTCTTTGCGGGGTGAGAACATCTCCCCTAAGTGAAGTCAGCCCTATGAATAGAGTTTGTGTGATCCCTGTGCAGCAGTCACAGAAAGGGTTCATCTCTGCAGTTTGTCACTCAAATTACATTGCTGCATTTTTTCTAGAAGTGGATCTGAGAGCTGTTACCCGCAGACCAGCTACAATAATTATCCTGGGTACTCACTAGACCAGTGGTTCTCAAACTGCACCCTGGGGTGCCTCAGGACACTTGCAGGGGTGCCTTGGATTGGTGGTCCAGGACCAATTCAAAATATTTATAGTTAGTGTTATAGGCAAAACCAGTGCTGTTGGCTGGCAATCAAAACATATGTGCACAAGCAGAAGCAAATCCTGTCCCCTACCAAAGGGCCAGTGCTAGGGTGTTTGGCGCCTCCCTGCAAACTATTAATTTGGGCATTCTCTCCAATACTTAATAAAGGGACAGTGCGCTTCTTAAAAAAAGAAGGTGTGGTATCACAAGGAAGGGGCATGGCCACACAATAGCACCCCAAATCAAAATACGCCACACAGTAGCACTATCTTATTGTCATTACACCGCATATAATAATAATAATAATAATAATAATAATACCCACAGTCGCAGTGCCCTTTATACACATAACCACCATATCAGTGCAGCTTACACACATAATGCCAACAGTAGCAGTGCCCCTTCTACACATGCCCACGGTGGCAATCCTTTACATGGCAAATATCAACCTGGTTTTGCCATGTAAAGGATTGCCACTTTAAAAACAAACAATCAAACAAACAAAAAAACACAACAGGAAAAAACACAAAATCTCTCACTTTCTGATTCTCACACCCTATTACATTCCTCCCTATATATTTAAATGTTTCTATTACTGTATGTTCCCTCTTCCCTTCTCCAAACTATACACATCAAAATTTTTTAGTATTTCCAGGTAAGTTTTGTGATGTAGGCCATGCACAATTTTAGTTGCCCTAATGTATTTACAGCCTTCTGGAGATATGGCTTCTGGAACTGAACACAGGATTCTAAATGTGGCTGTACCAAGGACCTATACAGTGGCATTACAGGTTGAGTATCCCTTATCCAAAATGCTTGGGACCAGAGGAATTTTGGATATCGGATTTTTCTGTATTTTGGAATAATTGCATACCATAACGAGATATTATGGTGATGGGACCTAAATCTAAGCACAGAAGGCATTTATGTTTCATATACACCTTATACACACAGCCTGAAGGTCATTTTAGGCAATATTTTTTATAACTTTGTGCATTAAACAAAGTGTGTGTACATTCACAGAATTCATTTATGTTTCATATACACCTTATACACACAGTCTGAAGTTCATTTAATACAATATTTTTAATAACTTTGAGTATTAAACAAAGTTTGTGTACACTGAGCCATCAAAACACAAAGGTTTCACTATCTCAGTCTCACTCAAAAAAGTCCGTATTTCGGAATATTCCGTATTTCGGAATATTTTGATATGGGATACTCAACCTGTATTACTTTTTTCTGCTACTGGTTCTTTAACCTATGCAAACAAGCATCTGACTTGCCTTTCCTATTGCTTTGTTACATTGCTTACCTGAAATAGTAATACTTAGATAGCTTTCCTCTTGCCATTATAATGCCCTTAATATTATAGTTAGCCTTTGCATTTTTGAGACGTGTATGATTTTGCATTTTTTGGCATTAAATGTTGCCATGTTCTTGACCATTCCTCTAGTCCAGGGGCGGAACTGCCAGAGACAACGGAGTCAGTTGCCGCCGGGCTCCAGCCCTAAAGGGGCTTCCTCCATTGCCCCCCGGCTGTTACGTGCCCTTCCTACTAAATAGACAAAAGGCGCTACCAGCAGGGTCTCGCAGTTTGTACATTCCATGCCGTAACACCCTTCTTTCCACCTTCACAATGAAGCTATTGGTACTTTGCAAAAAAAAAAATTATTAGCATTGCAACTCAGCAGATCAATGCAGTGTGCAGCCACACACTCCATATATCTGCTCAGCCACAAAGCTGATTATTTCTTCACAAAGTACAAGGTGAGCTCCAAATAGAATTCTCTAGCTTAGATTATACCTTTCTATGCAAGGGTAAATAGCTCAATTGTTTGACTGCAATGCCACAGGAAATGGTTTGGATCCAAGACAGTGTGACTGAATAATAAAGAAACCTTAAGATGAGTTCATGAATGTTGTATAAGTATTAGTGAGAGAAGGGGTCAGGAGCATGCTAGGCTGCAAAAAATAAGGTAGGCTGCAAGTGAAAGTAATGATCTCCTATATATTTTCCCAGATCTGTCACTCTGTGTGGCTAACTCTGGGGGAAGTCACAGCAATGGGCGGAGACGGCAACTGCAGGACGATACACCAGTGCCAGCAGCAGACCGTAACAGAGTGACAGATCAGGGAGAATATATAGGAGGTAGGGAGGTGGCCATGGTACATGGCTGGCCAAGGGACACTAGCTCATGTACCCCTTTACCACTGAGGCTGGCCACCAAGGATGGACCTGTCACCAGTGCACATGCAATAACCTCTTCTGCTGCCCTCTTTGCAACTCAGATTGCCCAGTGCTCCCCTTCGCTAACAGTCCACAAAGTTTCCCCATCTCACGATCTGCCTCCTCACCCCCACTTTCATCTCTACAGCACACGCGCATATCATACAAGATCCCATCATGCGTACGTAGGTCTGAAATGCAAGAGGGAGGTTGGGGGGAGATTGGCATGCGCCAGCAACACCACACAGCTCACTGTGACCACAGTGGAGAGGCACTGCAACAGGACAATACACCAACCTCGGAGCAAGGAACTGCGTCGGTCAGGAGGAGAACTATTTCAATAGCATAAAAAGGTTAATGCGTCCCACCCTATGGACACCAGACTCATCAAGTCACTGTTGCCAGAGTCTCATACAATGACTCTGAACCTCTAAGCACACTATTTGACTGTCCACACCCTGCTGTGCCTATTACCCATCTCCTCCACCACCCTCAACACTGACCAACACATCATTCACCCACAAAGATACAATAAAGGTAGTTTGGATAAATTAGCTAAATGAAATGGATTTAACCAATTTATCTAAATGACCATTTTTGGATGTTTTCCAGTGTTTGTGAGCAAATGGTCAATTGTAATTTGCTGCCACATATTAGCATAATTTTGTTTCAACTAGAAAAAAAAAATTGGACAGATAATCTAAGTGTGGATCCAGTTTAAAGGTCCGTATTCACGGCCCGATTTTGGGGAGAGATGTGTGCTGAGCGAACTGCTCAGCACACATCTCTCCCCCCGCTCAGCACAGCGTGATGTGTGCTGAGCGTACGGGGGGTGGGGGGGGCGCTCATTTCACCCCCTGTGTAGGGCATTCTGTGTGTATCCAGCTTAACAGGTGTGAGCATCATACAACTACTGACTTGCGAGTAACTATACAGCAGCTCCATACCTTGTGACTTGAAGAAACACCAGTTAACCCCGGGAATGCTGCAGTCAAAGCAACAATTCCTCTTCTTACATTCCGCTGCACTTATTGTGGGGTAGCCGCAATCCCTTCTGCTGTACGGTTCCACATTACATTGTTTCTTGTCACTTCCTGTTGATGCAGTAAGGAAACATCCAGGAATTACAGCAGCTTAGTTTTTTTTTTTTTTTTAACTGGGGCAATTTAGCTAGATCACAGGGCAATTTAGCTCCTTTGGTCCTTTTTTAGGAGCAGTTAATCAGACAGTTGAGCAAACTGAAAAACAGCTAACAGGAAATTTCCACTTAAATGGTATTTTCTAATCTTATCTGACCATGACTAAGAATAAAGGATACACAAGATAAACTCTTAGAGCCATGGACCTTATCCATGTTTAAGCTCCATCAAATCTGTAATCAATAGCACTACATGCTCCCACTTTACCACTGTACTATATACTCTACCTGTGTTTTTAAGGTAAAAACACCATTTAACCCCAGTGACACTTGAATTAAAGCAGCAGCCTCTGGAATAGCATTCCTTAGCATTAATCCCAGGAAATCTGCAATCTTCACGCTCTTTGATAGCCATGCTACATTGCTGTTTACTTGGATGGAGCAGAGAGCACAACATCAGGACATAGGAAATATTACAATGCATGATAAGAAAGGTGTGAGCTCTACAGCAAGGCCTCTAACCCTTTGCCAGTGCCAAATACATAGGGCTTAACTCAGATCTGATCACAGCAGCAAATTTATTAGCTAAAACCATGTACACTGCAGGGGGGGGGGGTATATAATATGTGCAGAGAGAGTTAGATTTTGGTGCGGTGTGTTCAAACTGAAATCTAAATTGCAGTGTAAAAACAAAACAGCCAGTATTTACCCTGCACACAAACAATATAACCCACCTAAATCTCTCTGCAAATGTTATATCTGCCCCCCCCCCCCCCCCCATCCCTGCAGTGCACATGGTTTTGCCCACTAGCTAACAAATTTGCTGCATCTGGGAATTACAGCAGCTTAATATTTCTTTTTACAGAAGGTTCAGCAAATTAAATTATTTAGTGAAATACTGTAATCATAACAGTTACAGGGATATTGTAGGTAGATTTATTGTCAGTGGATAAATGTAAAAATTAAACCCTTAGGCATAGTTCCAAAATGCTGTCATTGCAATCCAGATTTTAAGGATATCATGCTTGAGCACAGGTGACTTAATTAGAACTTCGGTCAATGTGAATTAACCATTGGACTCAACCATGGTTATCCTTAAAACCCAGGGGTCTATTTAAGATCGATCTTAATCGATGTTGGGCTTCCAGGTTGAAAAAAAAACACACATTTACTAACATTTTAAAATTTATATAAAAAAATCATCTGTTCGTAAATGCAGTGCACATGGTTTTGCCCAACTGCTAACAAAAATCCTGCTGCGATCAACTCAGAATTACCCCCCATGGCCCTCATTCCGAGTTGTTCGCTCGCAAGCTGCTTTTAGCAGCATTGCACACGCTAAGCTGCCGCCTACTGGGAGTGAATCTTAGCATCTTAAAATTGCGAACGAAAGATTTGCAATATTGCGATAAGACATCTCTGTGCAGTTTCTGAGTAGCTCGAGACTTACTCTGCCAGTGCGATCAGTTCAGTGCTTGTCGTTCCTGGTTTGACGTCACAAACACACCCAGCGTTCGCCCAGACACTCCTCCGTTTCTCCAGCCACTCCCGCGTTTTTCCCAGAAACGGTAGCATTTTTTCCCACACGCCCCTAAAGCGGCCTGTTTCCGCCCAGAAACACCCACTTCCTGTCAATCACATTACGATCACCAGAACAATGAAAAAACCGTGAGTAATATTCCTAACTGCATAGCAAATTTACTTGGCGCAGTCGCAGTGTGAACATTGCGCATGCGCATTAAGCAGAAAATCGCTGCGATGCGAAGAAAATTACCGAGCGAACAACTCGGAATGACCACCTATGTGCACTGCAGGGAAGGCAGATTTAACATGTGCAGAGAGAGTTAGATTTGGGTGTGGTGTGTTCAATCTGCAATCTAATTTGCAGTGTAAAAATAAAGCAGTCAGTATTTACCCTGCACAGAAACAAAATAACTCACCCAAATCTAACTCTTTCTGCACATGTTATATCTGCCTCCCCTGCAGTACACATGGTTTTGCCCAACTGCTAACAAAATTCCTGCTGCGATCATCTTGGAATTACCCCCATCGATTGATGTTTTCACACTGCTCGTGTATATAAGACATATAGGGCCTAATTCAGTTTGGATCGTAATACGCGTTCCAACCGCAAAAACTATGAAGAGGATGGGGGCATATACGCAGGGTCCATCCTGTGCGTGTGCCTACATTTTCTCCGGGTGCCCCGCAGAAAATGCGAATGCCTCTGCCTGTCAATCAGTAGAGGGCGTACCTTCGCAGGTATATCGCGATCATGAGCCATGTCTCCCATTTTTGTCATTATAGGTGCTCTGTGAGCTGCTGGCCATGCCCCAGCCCCTCTGTCTCCCGTGAATAGACATTGAGGCTTATTCAGACCAGATCGCTTCAATTTATTTTCACCCAGCGGGCAATCTGGTCTGCACTGCACATGCGTATGCGCCACAATGCGTAAGTGCGACGGTCCGGAGATCACAAGAAGATTGACAAGAAGAGGGTGTTTGTGTGGGTGGCAACTGAATGTTTCTAGGGAGTGTCCGGAAAAACACTGGAGGGACCCGGCGTTTTGTGGGAGGATTTGTGACGTCACCTCAATGGCTGAGTAAGTGCTGAGCTGTGCAGCTCTTGTGCACATGTGATCACACACCTGCACAGCAAATTTTCCCTTCCGCTGTAGGCGGCAACTTTCTGATTACAGGGATGCAAAAAACACACCCTAGCGATCAGGTCTGAATTACCCACAATGTGCATATTTGCAGAGCAACAAGCTACAGGGAGCCTTCCACCCCCCCCCCCCCCTTCCCCATGGGAAGGGGGGGGGGTTGTTTGGGTTAGCTGGACATTCCCCAAAAAAGTGACTGTCCTGCAAAAATTGGGATAGTTGGGAGGTATGTTCAAATACATTTATTGTTTTGCATGCAGGGTAAATACTGGCTTCTTTGACATTTAGCCACAAATGCTGCACAGCTGAATTACAGTATTACACTGCAATTAACAGTTATGCTAGGACATTCCCCCTCCCAAATCTACCTCTCTCTGCATGTTACATCTGTCCCACAGTGGCGTGCGGTGAGGTCAGTGGCTAGTGAGGCACTACAGCCATAATGTCCGCCGAATCCTGCCGATGACCCTTAGCCAATGCCCGCTACTGCCTCTGAGCCGATACCCGCTGCCACCGCCAATGGCTTACAAACTCGCCCACAATCAACTGACCCAGCCCTCCACCACTAATTTCTATCTCAGTCCGATGCCGCCAATGCCCGCTGCCTGCCTGCTCATTGTTCTCGTTATATATTATAAATTTTTAAAGAAAAAAAAATGAGTGTTTGGGACTGGGAAGGGTGAGGGAGGAGGACATGAATGCAATTTTGTTGTCCAGGGCTTCCATTAACTTAAAGGAGAAGGGTCTGAATGGGTTAAAAAAAATGCGTGAGGTCCCCCCTCCTTAGTATAACCAGCCTCGGGCTCTTTGAGCCGGTCCTGGTTATTTAAATACTGGGGGAAAAATTGGACAGGGGTTCCCCGTATTTAGACAACTAGCACCGGGCTCTTAGACCGGTCCAGGTTCCAAAAATACGTGGGACAATAGATGTAGGGGTCCCCCATATTTTTAAAACCAGCACCGGGCTCCACTAGCCAGAGAGATAATGCCACAGCCGGGGGACACTTTTATGTAGGTCCCTGCGGCCCTGGCATTACCCCTCCAACTAGTCACCCCTGGCCGGGGTTCCCTGGAGGAGTGGGGACCCCTTAAATCAAGAGGTTCCTCCCCTCGAGGCACCCAAGGGCCAGGGGTGAAGCCCGAGGCTGTCCCCAGCACCCCTGGGTGGTGGGTGCCGGGCTGATAGCCATGTGTGTAAAAAAGGAATATTGTTTTTTCGTTGTGGAACTACAATGCCCAGCAAGCCTCCCCCGCTTGCTGGTACTTGGAGAACCTCAAGTACCAGCAGGCGGGGAAATAACGGGCTTGCTGGTACCTGTAGTTCTACAACAACAAAAAATACCCAAATAAAAACACAAACACACACAGCGTGACAGTAAAATTATTGAGACAGGCTGTAGCATGTGGGTGCATGTAACCCTATAAAAGTGATGGATTGGGTGACTATTACAATACCCACTGTTGCTGTCTGAAAAATGATGGATTTATAGATTGCTCTGCCGAGACATGTTTTTTTCTAAAATGCACCACAGGTATGGATGGATAGTATACTTGACGACACAGAGGTAGGTAGAGCAGTGGCCTACTGTACCGTAATGCTATATATTGTATTATTTATTATTATTATCCTTTATTTATATGGCGCCACAAGGGTTCCGCAGTGCCCAATTACAGAGTACATAAACAAATAATCAAACAGGAAAACAGCAACTTACAGTTGACGACAATATAGGACAAGTACAGGGTAAATAAACATAGCTACATCAGCAGATGACACTGGAATAAGTATCAGGTGGCAGAAGACTGCTGGATTTGGTGCAGCTGAAGATTATTAAAGTAAGAAAAGAGTAAGCACATGAGGGAAGAGGGCCCTGCTCGTGAGAGCTTACATTCTAAAAGGGAGGGGTAGACAGGGGTGAGACAGATGGGGTACATAGAGAGCATGGAACAGAGGTTTAGGATGAGATTTGGCTGGGTTTGGTGAAGAAGTGGGTCTTGAGAGCCCGTTTGAAGTTTTGTAGAGAGGTGGAGAGTCTGAGGGGGAGAGGTAGGAAATTCCAGAGAAGTGGTGCAGCACGTGAAAAATCTTGGAGGTAGGAGTGGGAGGAAGTAATCCGTAGGCAGGAGAGTCTGTGTGCATTAGCAGAGCGAAGAGGACGGGTGGGAGTGTAAAGCGAGATAAGATCAGAGATGTAGATGGGAGAGGAGTGGGTGAGGGCTTTGTAAGCAAGTGTGAGAAGCTTGAAATGGATTCTGAAAGGGAAGGGGAGCCAGTGAAGGACTAGTAAGAGAGGAGAGGTGGACGTAGTGCGTTTGGTGAGGAAAATGAGCCGGGCAGCAGCATTGAGGATAGATTGGAGTGGAGAGAGGTATTTGTCAGGAATGCCAGTCAGGAAGAGATTACAGCAGTCCAGTCTGGAGATGACCAGTGAGTGGATAAGAGTCTTAGTAGCATCCTGGGTCAGAAAAAGTCTGATCCTGGAAATATTTTTTAGATGAAAACGGCAGGTTTGTGAGAGGTGCTGAATGTGTGGTTTGAAGGAGAGGGAGGAGTCAAGGATTACTCCAAGACAGCGCGCTTGGGGGGTAGAGGAGATAGTAGTGCCATCAATAGATAATGAGATTGTATGAGGTGAGATTATGCGGGAGGGAGGGAAGATGATCAGCTCGGTCTTAGACATGTTAAGTTTAAGAAAGCGCTGGGACATCCAGGAAGAGATAGCAGAGAGACAGTTGGAGATACGAGTGAGGAGAGTAGGGGAGAGGTCTGGAGAGGAAAGATAGATTTGAGTGTCATCAGCATAGAGATGATATTGGAAACCAAAAGAACTAATGAGCTTACCTAGTGAGGACGTATAGAGAGAGAAGAGAAGAGGACCAAGGACAGAACCTTGGGGTACCCCTACAGTTAGTGGAAGTGAGGGGGAGGTGGAGTCATGAGAGGAGACAGAGAATGAACGGTCAGAAAGGTAGGACGACAACCAAGAGAGGGCAGTGTTACGCAGACCAATGGAGTGAAGGATTTGCAGTAGGAGAGGATGGTCCACAGTGTCAAAAGCAGCAGAGAGATCAAGTAGAATAAGTAGAGAGTAGTGTCCCTTAGATTTAGCAGCATGGAGGTCATTGCATACTTTTGTAAGGGCAGTTTCAGTGGAGTGGAGAGGACGGAAGCCAGACTGGAATGGGTCAAGCAGTGAGTGTGAGGAAAGAAAGGAAGTAAGGCGGTTGTAGACAATACGCTCAAGGAGTTTGGAGGCAAAAGGGAGGAGAGAGATGGGTCGGTAGTTGGAGAGAGTGTTTGGATCAAGGGTAGGTTTTTTAAGAATAGGAGAGATGAGAGCGTGCTTGAAGGCAGAGGGGACAGTGCCTGATGAGAGGGAGAGATTGAGAAGGTGGGAAAGATGGGAACAAGCAGAAGAAGAGAGGTGGCAAAGGAGGCGGGAGGGGATAGGGTCAAGTGGGGAGGTGGTGAGGGGACAGGAACGAATGAGGGCCATGACTTCCTCTCCAGATGCATGGGAGAAAGATGACAGAGTTGGTGCGAGGGATGGGGAGGGTTGGTAAGGGATGGGAGAAGGCTGGTTACTGATAGTCTGGTGTGATGTGATGTCCTGACGTATGGAGTCAATTTTGGATGTGAAGTAAGTGGCAAAGTCAAGAGCAGAGAGTGAGGAAGGGAGACGAGGTGGAGGTGGGCAGAGGAGTGAGTTGAGAGTGGCAAAGAGGCGCCGGGGGTTGGAAGACTGGGAGGAGATGAGGTTCTTGAAGTATGACTGTTTAGCAAGAGAAAGGGCAGCACTGAAGGATGAGAGCATAAGTTTGAAATGGAGGAAGTCTGCCCTAGAGCGTGATTTCCTCCAGTGTCACTCAGCAGTACATGAGCATTTTTGCAGATATCTGGTGCATTTGGTGTGCCAGGGTTGAGGTGTTAATTTGCAAGGGTGAATAGTGGTTGGTGGAGCAACAGAGTCAAGAGCAGAAGTAAGGGAAGCATTGTATGTGGAAGTGGCTTGTTCAGGGCATGAGAGAGAGAGAATAGGAGAGAGAAGTGAGTCAAACAGGGAGGAAAGGAATGTGGTGTCAATAGCTTCAATGTTACGCTTAGTGATGGTAGCCTTAGGAGGTAGAGATGGGGAAGTCGAGAGAGATAGGTTGAAGGAGAGCAGGTGGTGGTCAGAGAGGGGAAATGGGGAGTTGGAAAAATCAGAAATATCACAGCGGTGAGTGAAGACCAGATCCAGTGAGCTCCCATTCACATGGGAGGGTGAGGAGGTCCACTGGGAGAGACCAAGTGAAGAGGTGAGGTTAAGGAGTTTAGAGGCAGGGGATTGTGTGGGGATGTCAATAGGGATGTTGAAATCGCCTAGGATAATGGTGGGAATGTCAGAAGAGAGGAAGTGAGGAAGCCAGGAAGCAAAGTTGTCGATGAATTTGGAAGCAGTGCCAGGGGGGCGGTAAATGACAGCTACTCTAAGATGGACTGGTTGGAAGAGGCATATGGCGTGGACCTCAAATGTAGAGAATATAAGGGATGGTTCTGGTGGTATGAGTTGGTAGGAGTAACTAGAAGGTAAAAGGACCCCAACACCACCCCCATGGTGACCCCCAGGTCGGGGTGTGTGTGTGAATGTAAGGCCCCCAGCAGAGAGAGCAGCAGCAGAAATAGTGTCAGAGGGCGTAATCCAAGTTTCAGTAATGGCTAGTAGGTGTAGGGAGTTGGAAATGAAAAGGTCATGAGTGGGGACCAGTTTGTTACAAACAGATCTGGCATTCCAAAGGGCACAGGATAGGGGGTATGAGTTTGTGGGAGAGATGTGAATTAGATTTTCAGGGTTGCTGTAGCGATTAGGTGGGATTAACTTTGAGGGCAGGGATGATGAGAGAGTAGTGATGGTACGGGTGCCTGAGCTAGGAGGGGAAACTGCAGGAGGTGGGCAGGGAGGGAGGTCAGTGTGATGTGGATGGGGGTGTGGGGAGGTGACAGGGAAGGGAGAGAGGGAGCAGGGCTGAGTTGTGGGGTAGCAGGACCATGGGGCAGAGGTGAATGAAAGTGGGGTAACAGGAAAGGTGGGGGAAGGAAACAGAGGGATGGAGGGGAGACAGAGGAGGGGAGAGAGGAGGAGGTGGAGGAGACTAGTGGGGGAAGGATAAAGATACATTATTAGGTAGACACTGAGTGATGTGGGGAGTATAAGAAAACCTTGACATAGTGTTAAGTAGGTAAATAGGTTGAAGTAGTGGAAGTAGGAGAGGAGACTGTAAGGCAATCCGAGCAGAAGAATTGCAGAAATGCAGGTGAGAAAAGCAGTGTAGGCTCAAGGGGTGTAGATTTAGTATGAAATGAGTCAAAAGCGTAGATAAAGTGGGTGCAGAAATGTATTTGGAGTGTAAGAAATGAAAGGATTGTGAGAGGTTTAAGAAGCAATGGTAATTATGTTAGATGTTTTAAGTGTTTGCAGGTAAAATTGCATTGGTGCAGCTGTGCTTAAAAAACAAAATTACAATAATACAGATACAGGCATTTGTAGGTGAAATGGATGGTTTATGAAATGTCCAAGTAAGGTAGTTCTGTGCTATGTAATCAGATGCAACAATCAGGAGGTGAGTGATCTGAGGAGTAAGTGACTCACATTTGTTATTAGTTCTTCAGTTTTCTTTGTTTTGTTAGATTGGTGTGCTTCTGTTTTCCTTCTTTTTCACTTCGATTGAACGCTGATTGAACACTGCTGTTGTGTCAATTTTATCACGCTTTGATAAAAATGCACGCTTAGATCAATAAATGCACAGCCAAATGGCTTTGCACAGCCTACACCATTGGACTTAAGTAGAAGACTATTACAAGTGAAACCAATAATTGAAATCTGTAACCACACCCCACCCCCTCAAATGCCAGGCAATAAATTACCTTAAAAACAACAACCAGGCATTCCACAAAGATTAAACTGGGTCTATATCATTCAAAACTTTAAAAAAGTACTTCAAAATCACATACTATGCAATAATGTTTCAATTTGCATTACCCAGCAGAATTAGCTTTGCATATATAGATATAGTGCAGCAGAATATATTGGTGGTTGTAGTCAATTGTAATTACCTGGAGGTGACAAGAAGAGAAGAAACGTCAATTCACAATCGATATCAGCTGAAGATAAATTAACGCTGATTGAACACTGCTGTTATGTGTCAATTTTATCACGCTTTGATAAAAATGCACGCTTGGATCAATAAATGCGCAGCCAAACGGCTTTGCACAGCCTACACCATTGGACTTAAGTAGAAGACTATTACAAGTAAAACCAATAATTGAAATCTGTAACCAAACCCCCCCCACCTCAAATGTCAGGCAATAAATTACCTTAAAAACAACAACCAGGCATTCCACAAAGATTAAACTGGGTCTATATCATTCAAAACTTTAAAAAAGTACTTAAAAATAAACATACTATGCAATAATGTTTCAATTTGCATTACCCAGCAGAATTAGCTTTGCATATATAGATATAGTGCAGCAGAATATATTGGTGGTTGTAGTCAATTGTAATTACTCAGCAGAATTAGCTTTGCATATATAGATATAGTGCAGCAGAATATATTGGTGGTTGTAGTCAATTGTAATTACCCAGCAGAATTAGCTTTGCAAATATAGATATAGTGCAGCAGATATATTGGTGGTTGTAGTCAATTGTAATTACCCAGCAGAATTAGCTTTGCATATATATAGTGCAGCAGAATATATTGGTGGTTGTAGTAAATTGTAATTACCCAGCAGCAGCTCTACTGCACTCGACATCACCAGTGCTCACAATATATATAATGCTATATACTATGCCATAGTGGTGCTTACTATATAACACCTCCTACTGCGTTCCCCCTGGCAATGAGCATGACACCCAGAGAGTGAAACCCCTGGCAATGAGCATGACACCCAGCACGTGAAACTCTTGGCGTTGAGCAGTTTTTGTAAAAGTAATTAGAAGCTTTACTGTAGGGCATAGTGTATCACAGATATTGTGGTGAGTGACATAATATGTTCCAAAGGGCATTAATGTGTGGGGCTTAACATGGTGGAAATTACTGTACTTTTTTCCCTGTGGTGGCCGAGGTCTGTTGGTGCAGGGTCAAGAACTAGGGTGTAAGGTAGTCTTTGCCTGCAAGGCTACGCTCATTTTATGGAGACCATACCCATACATTTAAGTGTGGCATATACCTGCGCTTGCTCGCGGGGTGAGAACATCTCCCTAATTGAATTCAGCGATATGAATAGAGGTTGTGCAGCAGCCACAGAAAGGGTTAATCTCTGCAGCTTGTCACTAAATTACATTGTTGCAATTTTAGCTGGGAGCTGCAATAATTACTCTAATACATAACACAGCCAACACTTCTATATTCACACAATATACTGCATGGTGAATATAGAAGTGGTGCTTGCTAAACAGCACCTCCTACTGCATTCCACATCACCGCTGGTCACACTCATATCAGGCCCATAATGCTGTATACTATGCCATAGTGGTGCTTACTATATAACACCAGGTGCTGTGCAGTGGTCAAAACACACTAACTGGTCCCATGCTGTTGTTGAACTAAAGGCCTATACACACGATGAGATTCGGTCTATGCTAATAGGTTTAAAAAGGTTACATAAAAGCTACTTTATGTATTTATTCATTAAAGTTTTTAAGTTGTATTTTACAACCATACAATGATATGATATATAATGTATCGTATAATCATTACATAATGTTGATGGCATTGAATTGTCTCTGCCTTGACTAGTGGCAGCAGCTTCAGCACTAGGTGGAAGTGGATCTTGATCTTTCCCTATTTTACCCTCCACCTTTTTGTTCTCCATTTTTTAATGTGTGGAATTATATGCCAGTAATATATCTGGAATTAGACGGTGGTAATGTCTGGAATTAGATACCACTAGATAGATACCAGATATCACTGTGACTGGAATGATGACATATGCACAGTGACAGGACACTACCACAGCACCCTACAGCAGCCATATGCGGCACAAGACACTGGAGTATTAGTAATGTACTGTAGTATACTGAGCACCACAAGACAATGAGCAGTGATACGGAGCACTGATGAGATTACTAGAACTGACACTGAGCAGCCAGATGCAGCACTGGACTATTAGTAATGTTCTGTAGTATACTGAGCACCACAATGCAGCACAAGACAATGAGCAGTGATACTGAGCACTGATGAGGATACTAGAACTGACACTGAGCAGCAAGATGCAGCACTGGACTATTAGTAATGTACTCTAGTATACTGAGCACCACATTGCAGCACAAGACAATGAGCAGTGATACTGAGCACTGATGAGGATACTACTGAGAACTGACACTGAGCAGGAGAGACACACTACAATTTCATCTTGCGCCTCTTTTTTTATTTATCTTTGCATCATGTGCTGTTTGGGGCTATTTTTTTAAGTGCCATCCTGTCTGACACTGCAGTGCCACTCCTAGATGGGCCAGGTGTTTGTGCTGCCCACTTGGGTCGCTTAGCTTAGTCATCCAGGGACCTTGGTGCAAATTTTAGGACTAAAAATAATATTGGGAGGTGTGAGGTGTTCAGAATAGACTGGAAAGGAGTAGAAATTATGGTTATTGAGCTTAATACTATAGGATCAAAATTACCCCCAAATTCTATGATTTTAGCTGTTTGAGGTTTTAAAAAAAAATCACCCGAATACAAAACCCGAAAGGGTGGTTTTGCCAAAACGCGTCCGTATCCAAAACACAACTGCGGATCCGAAACCAAAACCAAAACATGAAACACGAAAAATGCCCGCTGCACATCTCTAGTTAGGGGAGAAGCATGTAGCCTTGTAGACTATGCACAGCTATATCTAGAAAAATATACGATCTAATCTTTAACCAACCAATGCAAGAAAGTATTTAATGTGAAAATACGAAACACTAGACTAATTGGAGGTGCGCCCTAAAGCAAATTACAATGTTAGGATTAGGGGGTTCGGAAAGACCTCTAGTGTAAACACTACTATATACATTTTAAGATAGGAAGGTACAAATTACATATTCACATTGCATCTATGGGCTGGATTCAAATGTCCCTTTCCTCCCTCAATCGTGCCCGTCAGCAGCTATTCTAATGTTGCTGCCAACGGGTGCGACATGTTTATTTCAGCTCGCTACCCCCAGGGGAAACAAGCTGAAATGTGTGCAAAGAGACCCATTTGGGCAACCAAACGGTGTCTTTTCATGATCGCGCCGATTACTTTATTCAGGTTTAGGTGCTTTGTGCACCTAAACCAGAGTGTAATGTGCGCAATAATTGAGGGCATTTGAATTTCCCTTATATGTGTGTGTGTGTGTGATATACACACAGACATACATACTGTATTTCTTTATATAATGGACACCTCAGTTTCTATTCATTCATGTCCTGCCCCCTACTCTGTCAGACCCCTTCCCCTCTACTTTTCTGACCCCAAACGCCACTCATTCTTGTTGAGTGCTGGTGGGCCCATTCAGAATTTTGCTATGGGGCCCACAAAGGTCTAGTTACGCCACTGGGCAGGGTTATAGAGGAGGCGGTGCAAGGCATCCTGGGAACAGTCAAAGCTTTAGCCTGTTGGTGCCTTGGATCAAGATCCAACTCTACACCCCGATGTTAGTGTAGTGCCTTTTGGGGTTAAGGTTTTACAGAAAGTTACAGGTTTTTTTAATTTAGTAAAATATGCCCCATTTTAAAGATAGGGCATTTACATTTGTTGCACCTGTGCAGTACATAGCAGCCTGCAGGGCATGTACAGTGGCTTCATTTGGGTGCACATACATTGCCGGCTCCTGGTCGCAAACTGAAATTATTGTGTGTAAGTGGAATTAGCGGTGTTTATGTCATACAGGGGGGTGGGGGAGGTTTGTGGTTGGTGGGGGGCACGCTGTGTGATTATTATCCTGCATCTATACATACATGCGCTAACACCTGGACATACACTGATGTACCCACACCTAATATCCATACATACACGCCCTGACACCTGGACATACACCAACATTCTCACACCTGCATCTATACATACACATGCTGACACCTGGACATACACCAACATACAAGCACCTGCATCTATATATACACGCGCTGACAAATGGACATACACCGACGTACCCACACTTGTATCTATACATACATGCACTGACATCTGGACATACAAGCACCTGCATCTATACATACACGCGCTGACACCTGAACCTACACTGACGTTCCCACACCTGCATCTATACATACACATTCTGACACCTGGACATACACAGACGTACCCACACCTGCATCTATACATACACGCGTTGACACCTGGACGTACACTGACGTACACACACCTACATCTATATATGCATGGATGCAAATGTGGGTACGTCTGTATACGTCCAGGTGTTAGCATGTGTATGTATAGATGTTAGGTGTGGGTACATCAGTGTATGTCCAGGTGTCAGCACATGTATGTATAGATTCACATGTGGGTAAGCCGGTGTACGTCCACGTGTCAGCATGTGTAGGTATAGATGCAGGTGTGGGTACGTTGGTGTACGTTTAGGGGTCAGCGTGTTAATGTATAGATGTTGGTGTGTGTATGTCAGTGTACGTACAGATATAGGTGTGTGTATGTATGTATGTATGTATGTATGTATGTATATGTATAGAGGAAGGTGTGATACATACATATAACACATACATGATAGATACATACATATATCACACACACGATAGATAGATAGATAGATAGATACATATATATATATATATATCACAAACATATATGATTCATACATATATCACACACACATACATGATACATACATGAGAAAGACCTGGGATGGTGATGAGGCCAGGGCCCCCTGCTGATGTTGCGTTGAGGAAGGCAGTGTTCCAGGGCGGATGCCAGTCGGGGAGAGCGCCGCGCAGCCCGGGAAAAATACTGCTGAGGAGCTACATCTGGAAGAGCCCCTGGGAGGGAGAGTGCCACATGCCCCATCCTGCGTGGCAGACTCTGCAGGCCTGCACATGGGAAGGGAGGTCTCTGGCCACACATACTCACCCTTCTGCTGAAGCCCCGCTGCTGTCCCCATCAGCGCTCTCCAGCCAGGATGAACCTCAACCTGTGAGCACTATCTTCATGATCAAGAGATCTCATATGCAAGATAAGTATGTGTTGGGATAGGGCTGGGGAGGGCGGCTGCTCGGGCACACCCCCGTCAAGTTAAGGAGATTTAACTGAGGAAGCACAAGGGAACTCTTGTCTGGGGACAACAACAGCAGGGAGACCACATCTTTTCAGATGAACATGGGAGGGCGGAAGGCTGCCTAATACTGAAGCACCCTCAGACATTAAACCATATGCAACAACTATTGCAAGCATTCCTGGGGGAAGGTCTGCAGCAGACGGATTTGCATACGGTGATGTCATCCAAGCAGTGGGCCAAAGTTGGCTGGAACCCTCATCTGTATATGAAAAGAGAAAAGGGGCATGCAGGGCATGGCGGCCTTTTGCGGCGCTTGTATAACCCCAAGTTTGCATTAAACACCCCCACCCTCCTTCGGTGTGGGGCTCATGTTGGCCATGCCCAAGCCCCTGAAGCATTCAAGCTGATTTCTTGCAGCAGCTGGGCACTGTAACAGCTTCAGAGCTGCTCTACAAGACAAGTAAAAGGGTGTGGGCCCTGCAGCACCACCTGTAGTTTGCATACACACATATATAGGACAGCATCTCTTATATGCCCCAGGGTCAATAAAATAGTATCCTTGTCTAGGCTATCCATCCCCTCAGATAAGGTATTTGTCCATGCCGCTACAGCACTACACACCCAGGCCGACGCAATTGCCGGTCTGAGTAAGGTACCTGAATGTGTATAAATGGACTTCAGGGTAATCTCCTGTTTGCGGTCAGCACACTCTTTGAGGGTAGCCGTATCCTGGGACCGGAGGGCTACCTTCTTGGATAAGCGTGTTAATGCTTTGTCCACCCTAGGGGAGGATTCCCATCGTAACCTATCCGTTGATGGGAAAGGATACGCCATAAGAATCCTTTTGGAAATCTGCAGTCTTTTATCTGGAGATTCCCAAGCTTTTTCACATAACTCGTTCAGCTCGTGTGAGGGGGGAAAGGTTACCTCAGGCTTCTTTCCCTTGTACATATGTACCCTCTTGTCAGCGACAGGGGGTTCCTCTGTGATGTGCAAAACATCTTTTATTGCCATAATCATAAATCGAATGGATTTTGCCAATTTTGGCTGTAACTTTGCATCATCGTAATCGACACTGGAGTCAGAATCCGTGTCGGTATCTGTGTCAACAATCTGGGATAGTGGGCGCTTATGAGACCCTGACAGTCCCTGCAACATAGGATCAGGCATGGGTTTAAATCCTGACTGTCCCAAAGCTTCTGCCTTGTCTAATCTTTTGTGCAATGAGTTTACACTAGCATTTAAAACATTCCACATATCCATCCAATCAGCTGTCGGCGGAGACACCACATTCATTTGCTCCCGCTCCTCTCTAATATAGCCTTCTTCCTCAGACATGTCGACACACGTGTACCGACACACTACACACACAGGGAATGCTTTTTCTGAAGACAGTTTCCCCACAAGGCCCTTTGGAGAGACAGAGAGAGAGTATGCCAGCACACCCCCCAGCGCTATATAACCCAGGAATAAAACAGTAACTTAATGTTTGCCCAGTAGTGCTGCTGTATGTAATTTGCGAATTATGTGCCCCCCCCCTCTTTTCAACCCTCTTGTCTAACGTGGTATAAGCAGGGTAGAGTCCGGGGAGCTTCCTCTCAGCGGTGCTGTGGAGAAAAAATGGCGCTGGTGAGTGCTGAGGGAGAAGCCCCGCCCCCTCGGAGGCGGGCTTCTGTCCCGCTTAAACTGTATAATTTGGTGGGGGCTTATACATATATAAAGTGCCCAGCTGTATATATGTTATATTTTTGCGAAAGAGGTTTATATTGCTGCCCAGGGCGCCCCCCCTGCGCCCTGCACCCTTACAGTGACCGGAGTATGTGAGGTGTATGGGAGCAAAGGCGCACAGCTGCAGTGCTGTGCGTTACCTCAGTGAAGATCATGAAGTCTTCTGCCGCCTCTGAAGTCTTCTTTTCTTCTCATACTCACCCGGCTTCTATCTTCCGGCTCTGCGAGGGGGACGGCGGCGCGGCTCTGGGACGGACGGCGAGGGTGAGATCCTGCGTACCAATCCCACTGGAGCTAATGGTGTCCAGTAGCCTAAGAAGCAGGACCTTGCAACTCAGAGAGTAGGGCTGCTTCTCTCCCCTCAGTCCCTCGATGAGGGAGTCTGTTGCCAGCAGTGCTCCCTGAAAATTAAAAACCTAACAAAATACTTTCTGTCAGAAAGCTCAGGAGAGCTCCTGAAAAGCACCCAGTCTCCACTGGGTACAGTATCAAACTGAGGTCTGGAGGAGGGGCATAGAGGGAGGAGCCAGTGCACACCCAGAACTAAAGTCTTTCTTAAAGTGCCCATGTCTCCTGCGGAGCCCGTCTATCCCCATGGTCCTTACGGAGTCCCCAGCATCCTCTAGGACGTTAGAGAAAATAGGATTTTAATACCTACCGGTAAATCCTTTTCTCTTAGTCCGTAGAGGATGCTGGGCACCCGTCCCAGTGCGTACTGTGTCTGCAGTTATTAAATGGCCCTTAACTCCAGAACATTTATGTGGAGATGAAAACATCCAAGGAAGACTTGACCATCTTCCTTGGATGTTTTCCCCCTGTGTGACTGCTCTCCAGCCTCGGAGGGTTGCATCCGTGGTCCCTAGGATCCCGTCCTGGATCCCGAACCATCGCCCCTCTAGGTGGTGAGAACTGTGCAGCCACCAATGGAGTGAGATTCTGGTCTTGGAAGACAGGATTATCCTCCGGTGCATGTGTAGGTGGGATCCGGACCACTTGTCCAACAGGTCCCACTGGAACACACTGGCATGGAACCTGCCAAACTGAATGGCCTCGTAGGCCGCAACCATCTTCCCCAGCAACTGAATGCATTGATGGATTAACACTCTTGCTGGTTTCAGAATTTGTTTGACCAGACTCTGGATCTCCAGAGCCTTTCCACTAGAAGAAAACCTCTTCTGTGTCCAGTATCACTCCCAAAAACAACAACCGCGTCATTGGGACCAACTGCGATTTTGGCAAGTTTAGGAGCCAACCATGTTGTTGAAGAACTGTCAGGGAGAGTAGATGTTTTGCACCAACTGGTCCCTGGATCTCGCCTTTATCAGGAGATCATCCAAGTACGGGATAATTGTGACTCCTTGCTTGCGAAGGAGGACCATCATTTCCGCCATCACCCTGGTGAAAATCCTCGGAGCCGTGGACAGACCAAACGGCAACGTCTGAAATTGGTAATGACAATCCTGAATTGCAAACCTCAGGTAGCTTGATGCAGTGGCTAAATGGGAACATATAAGTAGGCATCCTTTATGTCTACCAAAACCATGAAATCTCCTTTATCCCCCGGACTGGAGATCACTACCCTGAGAGATTCCATCTTGAAATTGAATTTCTTTAGGTAGAAATTAAGGGATTTCAGATTTAAGATTGGTCTGACTGAGCCGTCCGGCTTCTGGACCACGAAGAGGCTTGAATAAAAACCTTCTCCCTGCTGACTAAGGCTGATTTGAACAATCGGTGAGGGGGAACGTCTTGAAACCCCAGTTTGTACCCTTGGGACACTATTTGTAAAACCCACGAGTCCAGGTCCGAATGAATCTAGAACTGACTGAAGAGTTTTAGACGTGCCCCCCACTGGTGCGGGCTCCTGCAAGAGAGCCCCAGCGTCATGCAGTGGATTTGGCAGAAGCAGAGGACGATCTCTGCTCCTGCGATCTTGAAGAGGCTACAGACCTCTTCTCTCTTTTCCTTCCTCTACCTGCAAAGAAAGGGGAATCTTAACTTCTTGCATATCTATTGGGCCGAAATGACTGCGTCAGATAATGATGCGTCTTCATCCGTTGAGAGGGAACATAGGGCAAGAAGGATGACTTACCTGCGGGAGCTGCCGAGATCAAATTAACTAGGCCGTCGCCAAACAAGGCTTCACCTTCATAGGGAAGAGACTCCCTTTCTTCTTGGAGTCAGCATCAGCATTCCCTTGGTGAATCCACAATGCCCTCCTATCCGAGACTGCCATGAAATTGGCCCGTGAGCACTTGTGCCCGGTGTAGGATTTTTAAATATGTGTAGTTTACTGTATGCAAGGGTTTAAAACCTTTTAGGAACTGAGATCTAAGGTGTATTACATGTAGTTTAAAAAAAACAAAAAAGGTTTATTTTATGGCAGTAGTTTCCAAACTGGGGTTCTTGCACTGGTAGCATAGTTTGGTGGTCCAGGACCAATTAAAATTATTTATACTTTATTAAATTGGCAAAACCATTCCCTCACAACATAACTGAACCTGAGGATGACATGCTATAAACACAATTTACTTAATTTTATATTTTTTTCTGAATTTCTCAATAAAAAAAACTTTGGCCTAGGGGTGCCGTGAAACAAATTTTGATACTCTAGGGCAGGGGTGTCAATCCCATGGGCCGCATGCCGCCCCCAATGCATCCTTTTGTGGCCCACAGGCCGGGGTCCGACAGGGGTCCTTTTGTGGCCCGATCACCTTGCTTAGAGCGAGGGCAGGAGAGTGCAGCCAGAGTCTTTGCTTTCTATGTGCGGCACCATCTTCCCGAAGAGATCACCAGGAAGATAGTGCCCCTTCCACTGGCTACAGCACAGGTATACTGGGGTGGGGTAGCAAACTGGGGGCCCCAATGGGCCCCTCCAGCAGTCCCTCTACCAAAACACGTCTTTTGGTGGTTTTGCGGTGTTGTTATAACTACATGGTGACGATACTGTAGCACAGAGATTTTCAACCATTTACAACTCACGTCACACAGAACAAGATTTAAATATTGACAAGGCACACTGAAATATAATGGTGATGCATGGTGCAGTATCGTGTCCTAGGATGTCATGTCGCAGCTTCTCCATAGGTAACGCCTGAACAGGCCCGGTGACAGGGGGGACAAAGGGGACACTTGTTCAGGGCTCCAAGTATTAAGAACAGAAATAATGGGGCCACAGTGCCAATATTGCTTTTTAAAGTGTATCCACCAACTGCTCAATTTAAGCAGGAAAACAATTAACAGGCCAACTAAACCCTCCCCCCTCCTTTTACCCCATCACTTTGTCCAGTCCCTGTGGTCCATACTGTATTGCCATTATTATGCATGTTGCTGTGCTGGCCCTTTTCTGAATGTCCCTGCCACCGCCACCGAAGAGCTGGATAGCCCAGTATGAAAACCACCTGCCGGCCTCACTGACGGTCCGAGTCAAAGGCTCCATTTTTTTTTAAAGATCCCTCTGCCAAGTTAAGGGGGGGTTGAGGGGGCCCCAGAGATATCAGTGCACTGGGCCCCGAGATTTCTGTTGCTGGCCCTGACCCTCAGGGGCGTATCTACCCCTTGGCCAGGATGGCACTTGCCAGGGGCACCATCCAGCTGTGCCAACCGTGGCTAAGGGATAGAGTTCTGCAGTCTCGAAAGGGCGCTATGGCAATCAGCGTGGGACTGACCAATTAGACGGTGAGGGAAGGATACTGAAATTGTCCAAACCCTGTTACAGTTTGAAACGCCCCTCAACTGCTGTCCACTGCTTCACTCCTAGCTCTGCCCCTTTGAAATTATTAATCCCTACCCCCCGGTAGGCGGAGTTCTCCAGGCCCATACTCAGGAGTCACCACTGCTGTACATTATGTGCCGGTTGTAGAGGCAGAGCGGGGAACATCAGAGAACGCCACAAATTACACAGTGGGCAAGGAGATGGCTGGAGACAGCTGCACAGCCATGCCTTGCAAGTTCGAGAGAGCTGTTGAATTTCAGCACTTCAAGTCAGAGCCTGCCCCCTGCTGCCCAAGCAGTCCGTGACAGTTAGTGTCGAGGAGGGGGGGATTTGTGCATGTGTGCTATCAGTGTGTGTGTGGGGGGGGGTGGAGGATGTGTGTGACTGTGAGGGAGCTGTCAGTGTCAGTGGGGAGAGGAGCAGGAGGGAGTTGTCAGTGTGTGGAAGTGATGAGAGTCAGTACTGGGGAAATGTGTGTGTGTGTGTGTGTGTGTGTGTGTGTGTGTGTGTGTGTGTGTGTGTACTAGATTTAGGAGTGTGTGTTTGTGAGAGGTTTCAGTTGGGGAATTAGAGTTCATACAGTAATTAAATGTTTTCATATTGAGAACTACATCTTCCAGCATATACAGTGTGCTGGGGATGCTAACAAGCTTTATTTAAAAGTTTAAAAAACATTGCTTTTATGACTGCAATGGTTAAAAAGGGAGAGCTATAAATCAATTTATCAGTGAATGATCGCAGTTTGAGCTGTTACATTTTACTGAACCACCTATCCCTCCACACTCACTACCTGTCCTCAGGATACATTTACCATCCCGGCAGACGGTATACCGGCGGTCATTTGACCGATGTTGGAATCCTGACACCACTTGGGAGACTGGTGCCGGCACACAGACAGCCAACATCCCGAAGGCGAGTATTGGAGGGAGGGTTAGGACCGGGGGAGCGGGTGTTAGGGAAGGCACTAGGAGGGGGGGGGGGGGGGGGGTTAGTCCTAGCTGCCACCCCCTGAGGGTTAGCCCTATCCGCCACCCCCCCAGAGGGTTAGGATTAGGTATCATGTGACTGCTGGAATCCCGAGCGCCGGATGCCATACCCAACCCCCTTTACTTTTTCAGGCATTTCTATCTCTCCTCTCTCTATGGTGTTCCGATTGCCCACTTTCCCTTGTGCTTTTCTCTCTCTCTCCTTTGTTTAGAGCATCAGTTTCTGTAGTCCACTTTATCCTTATTTTTTCCAGTGTTTCACTATCTCTCTGATGTAATGAGGATGTATGGTCTAGAGGGATCAGTAATGCATTGTACTGTATAGAGGCGTCAGGGATGTAGCGTAGGGTATAGAGGCGTCAGGAATGTAGCGTAGGTTATAGAGGCATCAGGAATGTAGCGTAGGGAATAGAGGCATCAGGAATGTAGCGTAGGGTATAGAGGCGTCAGGGATGTAGCATAGGGAATAGAGGCGTCAGGGATGTAGCGTAGGGAATAGAGGCGTCAGGGATTTAGCTTAGGGAATATAGGCATCAGGGATGTACTAGCAGGTATATAGAGGTCAGTGTACTGTATAGAGGGGTCAGTAATGCAGTGATGGTTATAGAAAGGTCAGTGATGTAGTGTAGGGTATAGAGGGGTCAGTTATGTAGTGTGGGGTAAAGAGGGGTCAGTAAAGATACTAAGCTGAAGTACTTAGAACACTTCTTGAATTAAGACACAACCTGCAAGAAAAAGTATGCAATATGGGTGAAAAGGCAAATGTCAGAGGTCTGATACAAGTAACCAGCTCCACACCTTGCACCACATAGCGTTATGTTAAACTGGGATATGTTCTTTTTTGGTGTGTGTGTGTGTGTGTGTGTGTGTGTGTGTGTGTGTGTATGTGTGTGTGGGGGGGGGGGTGCCAAAGGAAATTTTTGCCATTGGCTCCTTTGGTCTAGAACCAGCCCTGATCACAAAATATTTTTGTCTAAGCAGACTGGACACTGATCAGCGTTGGCTCATTCTCAGCCCCCCGCCCAGCCTCTGCTGCCAACAGACTGCTATTAGCTAGTTAACCTTCTGCCTTCCCTATCTATGACACAGACTGCTGCTAATGCTACCAGACTGTTCCCAGTGGCTTCACACCAACAGTGAATCCCAGCCGATGATGTAGGGCAGCGTGTGGGGGAGGGGGTCAGTTGCTGTGGCTCCAACATGGTAACCGCCAATGGACTGCAATGCTTTATCGAAAGGGGGGGGCACCAGTCCCTTACTTTGCCAGGGGCGCTTGGACCCCTAGCTACACCTCTGTTGACCCTAACCGATACCCCTAAACTAACCATAATTCCTGCAGTAAAAATCCATGTTTCTATGTATATAGGGGGTCATTCCGAGTTGATCGCATGCTGCCGTTGTTCGCTGCGTAGCAATCAGTTGAAAAAAAATGGCTAATCTGTGCATGCGCATGCTCCGTAATGTGCATGCGCATCATACGGGTACAAAGTCCATTGTGGTTTTGCACTAGTTCTAGCGATTATTCCAATCACAGAACAGGCCACAAGGAGATTGACAGAAAGAGGGCGTTTCTGGGTGGCAACTGACCGTTTTCAGGGAGTGCTTGGAAAAATGCAGGCGTGGCAGAAGAAATGCAGACGTGGCTGGGCATTCGCTGGATGGGTGTGTGACATCAAAAGCCGTCCCTCGGTTGTTAGAATCAACGCACACGAAGTGTAACTACAGTGCTGGTCTTATTTTGAAACGATTTTGCAGGCGCTCTGCTGCTCAAGTGTTCGCACTTCTCCAAAGTGAATATACACTCTCCAGTGGGCAGCGACAATGCGTTTGCATGGCTGCTAAAAACTGCTAGCGAGCAATCAACTCAGAATGACCCCCATAGTGTACTGCAAGAAAATATCTGTAAATCCAATGGTACCGTAAGTGCGGTATATACTCGCACTTCTTTGCGGGGTGAGAACATCTCCCCTAAGTGAAGTCAGCCCTATGAATAGAGTTTGTGTGATCCCTGTGCAGCAGTCACAGAAAGGGTTCATCTCTGCAGTTTGTCACTCAAATTACATTGCTGCATTTTTTCTAGAAGTGGATCTGAGAGCTGTTACCCGCAGACCAGCTACAATAATTATCCTGGGTACTCACTAGACCAGTGGTTCTCAAACTGCACCCTGGGGTGCCTCAGGACACTTGCAGGGGTGCCTTGGATTGGTGGTCCAGGACCAATTCAAAATATTTATAGTTAGTGTTATAGGCAAAACCAGTGCTGTTGGCTGGCAATCATAACATATGTGCACAAGCAGAAGCAAATCCTGTCCCCTACCAAAGGGCCAGTGCTAGGGTGTTTGGCGCCTCCCTGCAAACTATTAATTTGGGCCCTCTCTCCGATACTTAATAAAGGGACAGTGCGCTCCTTAAAAAAAGAAGGTGTGGTATCACAAGGAAGGGGCATGGCCACACAATAGCACCCCAAATCAAAATACGCCACACAGTAGCACTATCTTATTGTCATTACACCGCATGTAATAATAATAATAATAATAATAATAATAATAATAATAATAATACCCACAGTCGCAGTGCCCTTTATACACATAACCACCATATCAGTGCAGCTTACACACATAATGCCAACAGTAGCAGTGCCCCTTCTACACATGCCCACGGTGGCAATCCTTTACATGGCAAATATCAACCTGGTTTTGCCATGTAAAGGATTGCCACTTTAAAAACAAACAATCAAACAAAAAAAAAAAAAAAACAACAGGAAAAAACACAAAATCTCTCACTTTCTGATTCTCACACCCTATTACATTCCTCCCTATATATTTAAATGTTTCTATTACTGTATGTTCCCTCTTCCCTTCTCCAAACTATACACATCAACATTTTTTAGTATTTCCAGGTAAGTTTTGTGATGTAGGCCATGCACAATTTTAGTTGCCCTAATGTATTTACAGCCTTCTGGAGATATGGCTTCTGGAACTGAACACAGGATTCTAAATGTGGCTGTACCAAGGACCTATACAGTGGCATTACAGGTTGAGTATCCCTTATCCAAAATGCTTGGGACCAGAGGAATTTTGGATATCGGATTTTTCTGTATTTTGGAATAATTGCATACCATAACGAGATATTATGGTGATGGGACCTAAATCTAAGCACAGAAGGCATTTATGTTTCATATACACCTTATACACACAGCCTGAAGGTCATTTTAGGCAATATTTTTTATAACTTTGTGCATTAAACAAAGTGTGTGTACATTCACAGAATTCATTTATGTTTCATATACACCTTATACACACAGTCTGAAGTTCATTTAATACAATATTTTTAATAACTTTGAGTATTAAACAAAGTTTGTGTACACTGAGCCATCAAAACACAAAGGTTTCACTATCTCAGTCTCACTCAAAAAAGTCCGTATTTCGGAATATTCCGTATTTCGGAATATTTTGATATGGGATACTCAACCTGTATTACTTTTTTCTGCTACTGGTTCTTTAACCTATGCAAACAAGCATCTGACTTGCCTTTCCTATTGCTTTGTTACATTGCTTACCTGAAATAGTAATACTTAGATAGCTTTCCTCTTGCCATTATAATGCCCTTAATATTATAGTTAGCCTTTGCATTTTTGAGACGTGTATGATTTTGCATTTTTTGGCATTAAATGTTGCCATGTTCTTGACCATTCCTCTAGTCCAGGGGCGGAACTGCCAGAGACAACGGAGTCAGTTGCCGCCGGGCTCCAGCCCTAAAGGGGCTTCCTCCATTGCCCCCCGGCTGTTACGTGCCCTTCCTACTAAATAGACAAAGGCGCTACCAGCAGGGTCTCGCAGTTTGTACATTCCATGCCGTAACACCCTTCTTTCCACCTTCACAATGAAGCTATTGGTACTTTGCAAAAAAAAAAATTATTAGCATTGCAACTCAGCAGATCAATGCAGTGTGCAGCCACACACTCCATATATCTGCTCAGCCACAAAGCTGATTATTTCTTCACAAAGTACAAGGTGAGCTCCAAATAGAATTCTCTAGCTTAGATTATACCTTTCTATGCAAGGGTAAATAGCTCAATTGTTTGACTGCAATGCCACAGGAAATGGTTTGGATCCAAGACAGTGTGACTGAATAATAAAGAAACCTTAAGATGAGTTCATGAATGTTGTATAAGTATTAGTGAGAGAAGGGGTCAGGAGCATGCTAGGCTGCAAAAAATAAGGTAGGCTGCAAGTGAAAGTAATGATCTCCTATATATTTTCCCAGATCTGTCACTCTGTGTGGCTAACTCTGGGGGAAGTCACAGCAATGGGCGGAGACGGCAACTGCAGGACGATACACCAGTGCCAGCAGCAGACCGTAACAAAGTGACAGATCAGGGAGAATATATAGGAGGTAGGGAGGTGGCCATGGTACATGGCTGGCCAAGGGACACTAGCTCATGTACCCCTTTACCACTGAGGCTGGCCACCAAGGATGGACCTGTCACCAGTGCACATGCAATAACCTCTTCTGCTGCCCTCTTTGCAACTCAGATTGCCCAGTGCTCCCCTTCGCTAACAGTCCACAAAGTTTCCCCATCTCACGATCTGCCTCCTCACCCCCACTTTCATCTCTACAGCACACGCGCATATCATACAAGATCCCATCATGCGTACGTAGGTCTGAAATGCAAGAGGGAGGTTGGGGGGAGATTGGCATGCGCCAGCAACACCACACAGCTCACTGTGACCACAGTGGAGAGGCGCTGCAACAGGACAATACACCAACCTCGGAGCAAGGAACTGCGTCGGTCAGGAGGAGAACTATTTCAATAGCATAAAAAGGTTAATGCGTCCCACCCTATGGACACCAGACTCATCAAGTCACTGTTGCCAGAGTCTCATACAATGACTCTGAACCTCTAAGCACACTATTTGACTGTCCACACCCTGCTGTGCCTATTACCCATCTCCTCCACCACCCTCAACACTGACCCACACATCATTCACCCACAAAGATACAATAAAGGTAGTTTGGATAAATTAGCTAAATGAAATGGATTTAACCAATTTATCTAAATGACCATTTTTGGATGTTTTCCAGTGTTTGTGAGCAAATGGTCAATTGTAATTTGCTGCCACATATTAGCATAATTTTGTTTCAACTAGGAAAAAAAATTGGACAGATAATCTAAGTGTGGATCCAGTTTAAAGGTCCGTATTCACGGCCTGATTTTGGGGAGAGATGTGTGCTGAGCGAACTGCTCAGCACACATCTCTCCCCCCGCTCAGCACAGCGTGATGTGTGCTGAGCGTACGGGGGGTGGGGGGGGGCGCTCATTTCACCCCCTGTGTAGGGCATTCTGTGTGTATCCAGCTTAACAGGTGTGAGCATCATACAACTACTGACTTGCGAGTAACTATACAGCAGCTCCATACCTTGTGACTTGAAGAAACACCAGTTAACCCCGGGAATGCTGCAGTCAAAGCAACAATTCCTCTTCTTACATTCCGCTGCACTTATTGTGGGGTAGCCGCTATCCCTTCTGCTGTACGGTTCCACATTACATTGTTTCTTGTCACTTCCTGTTGATGCAGTAAGGAAACATCCAGGAATTACAGCAGCTTAGTTTTTTTTTTTTTTTTTAACTGGGGCAATTTAGCTAGATCACAGGGCAATTTAGCTCCTTTGGTCCTTTTTTAGGAGCAGTTAATCAGACAGTTGAGCAAACTGAAAAACAGCTAACAGGAAATTTCCACTTAAATGGTATTTTCTAATCTTATCTGACCATGACTAAGAATAAAGGATACACAAGATAAACTCTTAGAGCCATGGACCTTATCCATGTTTAAGCTCCATCAAATCTGTAATCAATAGCACTACATGCTCCCACTTTACCACTGTACTATATACTCTACCTGTGTTTTTAAGGTAAAAACACCATTTAACCCCAGTGACACTTGAATTAAAGCAGCAGCCTCTGGAATAGCATTCCTTAGCATTAATCCCAGGAAATCTGCAATCTTCACGCTCTTTGATAGCCATGCTACATTGCTGTTTACTTGGATGGAGCAGAGAGCACAACATCAGGACATAGGAAATATTACAATGCATGATAAGAAAGGTGTGAGCTCTACAGCAAGGCCTCTAACCCTTTGCCAGTGCCAAATACATAGGGCTTAACTCAGATCTGATCACAGCAGCAAATTTATTAGCTAAAACCATGTACACTGCAGGGGGGGGGGGGGTGTATAATATGTGCAGAGAGAGTTAGATTTTGGTGCGGTGTGTTCAAACTGAAATCTAAATTGCAGTGTAAAAACAAAACAGCCAGTATTTACCCTGCACACAAACAATATAACCCACCTAAATCTCTCTGCAAATGTTATATCTGCCCCCCCCCCCCCCCCATCCCTGCAGTGCACATGGTTTTGCCCACTAGCTAACAAATTTGCTGCATCTGGGAATTACAGCAGCTTAATATTTCTTTTTACAGAAGGTTCAGCAAATTAAATTATTTAGTGAAATACTGTAATCATAACAGTTACAGGGATATTGTAGGTAGATTTATTGTCAGTGGATAAATGTAAAAATTAAACCCTTAGGCATAGTTCCAAAATGCTGTCATTGCAATCCAGATTTTAAGGATATCATGCTTGAGCACAGGTGACTTAATTAGAACTTCGGTCAATGTGAATTAACCATTGGACTCAACCATGGATATCCTTAAAACCCAGGGGTCTATTTAAGATCGATCTTAATCGATGTTGGGCTTCCAGGTTGAAAAAAACACACACATTTACTAACATTTTAAAATTTATATAAAAAAATCATCTGTTCGTAAATGCAGTGCACATGGTTTTGCCCAACTGCTAACAAAAATCCTGCTGCGATCAACTCAGAATTACCCCCCATGGCCCTCATTCCGAGTTGTTCGCTCGCAAGCTGCTTTTAGCAGCATTGCACACGCTAAGCTGCCGCCTACTGGGAGTGAATCTTAGCATCTTAAAATTGCGAACGAAAGATTTGCAATATTGCGATAAGACATCTCTGTGCAGTTTCTGAGTAGCTCGAGACTTACTCTGCCAGTGCGATCAGTTCAGTGCTTGTCGTTCCTGGTTTGACGTCACAAACACACCCAGCGTTCACCCAGACACTCCTCCGTTTCTCCAGCCACTCCCGCGTTTTTCCCAGAAACGGTAGCATTTTTTCCCACACGCCCCTAAAGCGGCCTGTTTCCGCCCAGAAACACCCACTTCCTGTCAATCACATTACGATCACCAGAACGATGAAAAAACCGTGAGTAATATTCCTAACTGCATAGCAAATTTACTTGGCGCAGTCGCAGTGTGAACATTGCGCATGCGCATTAAGCGGAAAATCGCTGCGATGCGAAGAAAATTACCGAGCGAACAACTCGGAATGACCACCTATGTGCACTGCAGGGAAGGCAGATTTAACATGTGCAGAGAGAGTTAGATTTGGGTGTGGTGTGTTCAATCTGCAATCTAATTTGCAGTGTAAAAATAAAGCAGTCAGTATTTACCCTGCACAGAAACAAAATAACTCACCCAAATCTAACTCTTTCTGCACATGTTATATCTGCCTCCCCTGCAGTACACATGGTTTTGCCCAACTGCTAACAAAATTCCTGCTGCGATCATCTTGGAATTACCCCCATCGATTGATGTTTTCACACTGCTCGTGTATATAAGACATATAGGGCCTAATTCAGTTTGGATCGTAATACGCGTTCCAACCGCAAAAACTATGAAGAGGATGGGGGCATATACGCAGGGTCCATCCTGTGCGTGTGCCTACATTTTCTCCGGGTGCCCCGCAGAAAATGCGAATGCCTCTGCCTGTCAATCAGTAGAGGGCGTACCTTCGCAGGTATATCGCGATCATGAGCCATGTCTCCCATTTTTGTCATTATAGGTGCTCTGTGAGCTGCTGGCCATGCCCCAGCCCCTCTGTCTCCCGTGAATAGACATTGAGGCTTATTCAGACCAGATCGCTTCAATTTATTTTCACCCAGCGGGCAATCTGGTCTGCACTGCACATGCGTATGCGCCACAATGCGTAAGTGCGACGGTCCGGAGATCACAAGAAGATTGACAAGAAGAGGGTGTTTGTGTGGGTGGCAACTGAATGTTTCTAGGGAGTGTCCGGAAAAACACTGGAGGGACCCGGCGTTTTGTGGGAGGATTTGTGACGTCACCTCAATGGCTGAGTAAGTGCTGAGCTGTGCAGCTCTTGTGCACATGTGATCACACACCTGCACAGCAAATTTTCCCTTCCGCTGTAGGCGGCAACTTTCTGATTACAGGGATGGAAAAAACACACCCTAGCGATCAGGTCTGAATTACCCACAATGTGCATATTTGCAGAGCAACAAGCTACAGGGAGCCTTCCACCCCCCCCCCCCCCTTCCCCATGGGAAGGGGGGGGGTTGTTTGGGTTAGCTGGACATTCCCCAAAAAAGTGACTGTCCTGCAAAAATTGGGATAGTTGGGAGGTATGTTCAAATACATTTATTGTTTTGCATGCAGGGTAAATACTGGCTTCTTTGACATTTAGCCACAAATGCTGCACAGCTGAATTACAGTATTACACTGCAATTAACAGTTATGCTAGGACATTCCCCCTCCCAAATCTACCTCTCTCTGCATGTTACATCTGTCCCACAGTGGCGTGCGGTGAGGTCAGTGGCTAGTGAGGCACTACAGCCATAATGTCCGCCGAATCCTGCCGATGACCCTTAGCCAATGCCCGCTACTGCCTCTGAGCCGATACCCGCTGCCACCGCCAATGGCTTACAAACTCGCCCACAATCAACTGACCCAGCCCTCCACCACTAATTTCTATCTCAGTCCGATGCCGCCAATGCCCGCTGCCTGCCTGCTCATTGTTCTCGTTATATATTATAAATTTTTAAAGAAAAAAAAAATGAGTGTTTGGGACTGGGAAGGGTGAGGGAGGAGGACATGAATGCAATTTTGTTGTCCAGGGCTTCCATTAACTTAAAGGAGAAGGGTCTGAATGGGTTAAAAAAAATGCGTGAGGTCCCCCCTCCTTAGTATAACCAGCCTCGGGCTCTTTGAGCCGGTCCTGGTTATTTAAATACTGGGGGAAAAATTGGACAGGGGTTCCCCGTATTTAGACAACTAGCACCGGGCTCTTAGACCGGTCCAGGTTCCAAAAATACGTGGGACAATAGATGTAGGGGTCCCCCATATTTTTAAAACCAGCACCGGGCTCCACTAGCCAGAGAGATAATGCCACAGCCGGGGGACACTTTTATGTAGGTCCCTGCGGCCCTGGCATTACCCCTCCAACTAGTCACCCCTGGCCGGGGTTCCCTGGAGGAGTGGGGACCCCTTAAATCAAGAGGTTCCTCCCCTCGAGGCACCCAAGGGCCAGGGGTGAAGCCCGAGGCTGTCCCCAGCACCCCTGGGTGGTGGGTGCCGGGCTGATAGCCATGTGTGTAAAAAAAGAATATTGTTTTTTCGTTGTGGAACTACAATGCCCAGCAAGCCTCCCCCGCTTGCTGGTACTTGGAGAACCTCAAGTACCAGCAGGCGGGGAAATAACGGGCTTGCTGGTACCTGTAGTTCTACAACAACAAAAAAAAACCAAATAAAAACACAAACACACACAGCGTGACAGTAAAATTATTGAGACAGGCTGTAGCATGTGGGTGCATGTAACCCTATAAAAGTGATGGATTGGGTGACTATTACAATACCCACTGTTGCTGTCTGAAAAATGATGGATTTATAGATTGCTCTGCCGAGACATGTTTTTTTCTAAAATGCACCACAGGTATGGATGGATAGTATACTTGACGACACAGAGGTAGGTAGAGCAGTGGCCTACTGTACCGTAATGCTATATATTATATTATTTATTATTATTATTATTATCCTTTATTTATATGGCGCCACAAGGGTTCCGCAGTGCCCAATTACAGAGTACATAAACAAATAATCAAACAGGAAAACAGCAACTTACAGTTGACGACAATATAGGACAAGTACAGGGTAAATAAACATAGCTACATCAGCAGATGACACTGGAATAAGTATCAGGTGGCAGAAGACTGCTGGATTTGGTGCAGCTGAAGATTATTAAAGTAAGAAAAGAGTAAGCACATGAGGGAAGAGGGCCCTGCTCGTGAGAGCTTACATTCTAAAAGGGAGGGGTAGACAGACAGGGGTGAGACAGATGGGGTACATAGAGAGCATGGAACAGAGGTTTAGGATGAGATTTGGCTGGGTTTGGTGAAGAAGTGGGTCTTGAGAGCCCGTTTGAAGTTTTGTAGAGAGGTGGAGAGTCTGAGGGGGAGAGGTAGGGAATTCCAGAGAAGTGGTGCAGCACGTGAAAAATCTTGGAGGTAGGAGTGGGAGGAAGTAATCCGTAGGCAGGAGAGTCGGTGTGCATTAGCAGAGCGAAGAGGACGGGTGGGAGTGTAAAGCGAGATAAGATCAGAGATGTAGATGGGAGAGGAGTGGGTGAGGGCTTTGTAAGCAAGTGTGAGAAGCTTGAAATGGATTCTGAAAGGGAAGGGGAGCCAGTGAAGGACTAGTAAGAGAGGAGAGGTGGACGTAGTGCGTTTGGTGAGGAAAATGAGCCGGGCAGCAGCATTGAGGATAGATTGGAGTGGAGAGAGGTATTTGTCAGGAATGCCAGTCAGGAAGAGATTACAGCAGTCCAGTCTGGAGATGACCAGTGAGTGGATAAGAGTCTTAGTAGCATCCTGGGTCAGAAAAAGTCTGATCCTGGAAATATTTTTTAGATGAAAACGGCAGGTTTGTGAGAGGTGCTGAATGTGTGGTTTGAAGGAGAGGGAGGAGTCAAGGATTACTCCAAGACAGCGCGCTTGGGGGGTAGAGGAGATAGTAGTGCCATCAATAGATAATGAGATTGTAGGAGGTGAGATTATGCGGGAGGGAGGGAAGATGATCAGCTCGGTCTTAGACATGTTAAGTTTAAGAAAGCGCTGGGACATCCAGGAAGAGATAGCAGAGAGACAGTTGGAGATACGAGTGAGGAGAGTAGGGGAGAGGTCTGGAGAGGAAAGATAGATTTGAGTGTCATCAGCATAGAGATGATATTGGAAACCAAAAGAACTAATGAGCTTACCTAGTGAGGACGTATAGAGAGAGAAGAGAAGAGGACCAAGGACAGAACCTTGGGGTACCCCTACAGTTAGTGGAAGTGAGGGGGAGGTGGAGTCATGAGAGGAGACAGAGAATGAACGGTCAGAAAGGTAGGACGACAACCAAGAGAGGGCAGTGTTACGCAGACCAATGGAGTGAAGGATTTGCAGTAGGAGAGGATGGTCCACAGTGTCAAAAGCAGCAGAGAGATCAAGTAGAATAAGTAGAGAGTAGTGTCCCTTAGATTTAGCAGCATGGAGGTCATTGCATACTTTTGTAAGGGCAGTTTCAGTGGAGTGGAGAGGACGGAAGCCAGACTGGAATGGGTCAAGCAGTGAGTGTGAGGAAAGAAAGGAAGTAAGGCGGTTGTAGACAATACGCTCAAGGAGTTTGGAGGCAAAAGGGAGGAGAGAGATGGGTCGGTAGTTGGAGAGAGTGTTTGGATCAAGGGTAGGTTTTTTAAGAATAGGAGAGATGAGAGCGTGCTTGAAGGCAGAGGGGACAGTGCCTGATGAGAGGGAGAGATTGAGAAGGTGGGAAAGATGGGAACAAGCAGAAGAAGAGAGGTGGCAAAGGAGGCGGGAGGGGATAGGGTCAAGTGGGGAGGTGGTGAGGGGACAGGAACGAATGAGGGCCATGACTTCCTCTCCAGATGCATGGGAGAAAGATGACAGAGTTGGTGCGAGGGATGGGGAGGGTTGGTAAGGGATGGGAGAAGGCTGGTTACTGATAGTCTGGTGTGATGTGATGTCCTGACGTATGGAGTCAATTTTGGATGTGAAGTAAGTGGCAAAGTCAAGAGCAGAGAGTGAGGAAGGGAGACGAGGTGGAGGTGGGCAGAGGAGTGAGTTGAGAGTGGCAAAGAGGCGCCGGGGGTTGGAAGACTGGGAGGAGATGAGGTTCTTGAAGTATGACTGTTTAGCAAGAGAAAGGGCAGCACTGAAGGATGAGAGCATAAGTTTGAAATGGAGGAAGTCTGCCCTAGAGCGTGATTTCCTCCAGTGTCGCTCAGCAGTACATGAGCATTTTTGCAGATATCTGGTGCATTTGGTGTGCCAGGGTTGAGGTGTTAATTTGCAAGGGTGAATAGTGGTTGGTGGAGCAACAGAGTCAAGAGCAGAAGTAAGGGAAGCATTGTATGTGGAAGTGGCTTGTTCAGGGCATGAGAGAGAGAGAATAGGAGAGAGAAGTGAGTCAAACAGGGAGGAAAGGAATGTGGTGTCAATAGCTTCAATGTTACGCTTAGTGATGGTAGCCTTAGGAGGTAGAGATGGGGAAGTCGAGAGAGATAGGTTGAAGGAGAGCAGGTGGTGGTCAGAGAGGGGAAATGGGGAGTTGGAAAAATCAGAAATATCACAGCGGTGAGTGAAGACCAGATCCAGTGAGCTCCCATTCACATGGGAGGGTGAGGAGGTCCACTGGGAGAGACCAAGTGAAGAGGTGAGGTTAAGGAGTTTAGAGGCAGGGGATTGTGTGGGGATGTCAATAGGGATGTTGAAATCGCCTAGGATAATGGTGGGAATGTCAGAAGAGAGGAAGTGAGGAAGCAAAGTTGTCGATGAATTTGGAAGCAGTGCCAGGGGGGCGGTAAATGACAGCTACTCTAAGATGGACTGGTTGGAAGAGGCATATGGCGTGGACCTCAAATGTAGAGAATATAAGGGATGGTTCTGGTGGTATGAGTTGGTAGGAGTAACTAGAAGGTAAAAGGACCCCAACACCACCCCCATGGCGACCCCCAGGTCGGGGTGTGTGTGTGAATGTAAGGCCCCCAGCAGAGAGAGCAGCAGCAGAAGTAGTGTCAGAGGGCGTAATCCAAGTTTCAGTAATGGCTAGTAGGTGTAGGGAGTTGGAAATGAAAAGGTCATGAGTGGGGACCAGTTTGTTACAAACAGATCTGGCATTCCAAAGGGCACAGGATAGGGGGTATGAGTTTGTGGGAGAGATGTGAATTAGATTTTCAGGGTTGCTGTAGCGATTAGGTGGGATTAACTTTGAGGGCAGGGATGATGAGAGAGTAGTGATGGTACGGGTGCCTGAGCTAGGAGGGGAAACTGCAGGAGGTGGGCAGGGAGGGAGGTCAGTGTGATGTGGATGGGGGTGTGGGGAGGTGACAGGGAAGGGAGAGAGGGAGCAGGGCTGAGTTGTGGGGTAGCAGGACCATGGGGCAGAGGTGAATGAAAGTGGGGTAACAGGAAAGGTGGGGGAAGGAAACAGAGGGATGGAGGGGAGACAGAGGAGGGGAGAGAGGAGGAGGTGGAGGAGACTAGTGGGGGAAGGATAAAGATACATTATTAGGTAGACACTGAGTGATGTGGGGAGTATAAGAAAACCTTGACATAGTGTTAAGTAGGTAAATAGGTTGAAGTAGTGGAAGTAGGAGAGGAGACTGTAAGGCAATCCGAGCAGAAGAATTGCAGAAATGCAGGTGAGAAAAGCAGTGTAGGCTCAAGGGGTGTAGATTTAGTATGAAATGAGTCAAAAGCGTAGATAAAGTGGGTGCAGAAATGTATTTGGAGTGTAAGAAATGAAAGGATTGTGAGAGGTTTAAGAAGCAATGGTAATTATGTTAGATGTTTTAAGTGTTTGCAGGTAAAATTGCATTGGTGCAGCTGTGCTTAAAAAACAAAATTACAATAATACAGATACAGGCATTTGTAGGTGAAATGGATGGTTTATGAAATGTCCAAGTAAGGTAGTTCTGTGCTATGTAATCAGATGCAACAATCAGGAGGTGAGTGATCTGAGGAGTAAGTGACTCACATTTGTTATTAGTTCTTCAGTTTTCTTTGTTTTGTTAGATTGGTGTGCTTCTGTTTTCCTTCTTTTTCACTTCGATTGAACGCTGATTGAACACTGCTGTTATGTGTCAATTTTATCACGCTTTGATAAAAATGCACGCTTAGATCAATAAATGCACAGCCAAATGGCTTTGCACAGCCTACACCATTGGACTTAAGTAGAAGACTATTACAAGTGAAACCAATAATTGAAATCTGTAACCACACCCCACCCCCTCAAATGCCAGGCAATAAATTACCTTAAAAACAACAACCAGGCATTCCACAAAGATTAAACTGGGTCTATATCATTCAAAACTTTAAAAAAGTACTTAAAAATAAACATACTATGCAATAATGTTTCAATTTGCATTACCCAGCAGAATTAGCTTTGCATATATAGATATAGTGCAGCAGAATATATTGGTGGTTGTAGTCAATTGTAATTACTCAGCAGAATTAGCTTTGCATATATAGATATAGTGCAGCAGAATATATTGGTGGTTGTAGTCAATTGTAATTACCCAGCAGAATTAGCTTTGCAAATATAGATATAGTGCAGCAGATATATTGGTGGTTGTAGTCAATTGTAATTACCCAGCAGAATTAGCTTTGCATATATATAGTGCAGCAGAATATATTGGTGGTTGTAGTAAATTGTAATTACCCAGCAGCAGCTCTACTGCACTCGACATCACCAGTGCTCACAATATATATAATGCTATATACTATGCCATAGTGGTGCTTACTATATAACACCTCCTACTGCGTTCCCCCTGGCAATGAGCATGACACCCAGAGAGTGAAACCCCTGGCAATGAGCATGACACCCAGCACGTGAAACTCTTGGCGTTGAGCAGTTTTTGTAAAAGTAATTAGAAGCTTTACTGTAGGGCATAGTGTATCACAGATATTGTGGTGAGTGACATAATATGTTCCAAAGGGCATTAATGTGTGGGGCTTAACATGGTGGAAATTACTGTACTTTTTTCCCTGTGGTGGCCGAGGTCTGTTGGTGCAGGGTCAAGAACTAGGGTGTAAGGTAGTCTTTGCCTGCAAGGCTACGCTCATTTTATGGAGACCATACCCATACATTTAAGTGTGGCATATACCTGCGCTTGCTCGCGGGGTGAGAACATCTCCCTAATTGAATTCAGCGATATGAATAGAGGTTGTGCAGCAGCCACAGAAAGGGTTAATCTCTGCAGCTTGTCACTAAATTACATTGTTGCAATTTTAGCTGGGAGCTGCAATAATTACTCTAATACATAACACAGCCAACACTTCTATATTCACACAATATACTGCATGGTGAATATAGAAGTGGTGCTTGCTAAACAGCACCTCCTACTGCATTCCACATCACCGCTGGTCACACTCATATCAGGCCCATAATGCTGTATACTATGCCATAGTGGTGCTTACTATATAACACCAGGTGCTGTGCAGTGGTCAAAACACACTAACTGGTCCCATGCTGTTGTTGAACTAAAGGCCTATACACACGATGAGATTCGGTCTATGCTAATAGGTTTAAAAAGGTTACATAAAAGCTACTTTATGTATTTATTCATTAAAGTTTTTAAGTTGTATTTTACAACCATACAATGATATGATATATAATGTATCGTATAATCATTACATAATGTTGATGGCATTGAATTGTCTCTGCCTTGACTAGTGGCAGCAGCTTCAGCACTAGGTGGAAGTGGATCTTGATCTTTCCCTATTTTACCCTCCACCTTTTTGTTCTCCATTTTTTAATGTGTGGAATTATATGCCAGTAATATATCTGGAATTAGACGGTGGTAATGTCTGGAATTAGATACCACTAGATAGATACCAGATATCACTGTGACTGGAATGATGACATATGCACAGTGACAGGACACTACCACAGCACCCTACAGCAGCCATATGCGGCACAAGACACTGGAGTATTAGTAATGTACTGTAGTATACTGAGCACCACAAGACAATGAGCAGTGATACGGAGCACTGATGAGATTACTAGAACTGACACTGAGCAGCCAGATGCAGCACTGGACTATTAGTAATGTTCTGTAGTATACTGAGCACCACAATGCAGCACAAGACAATGAGCAGTGATACTGAGCACTGATGAGGATGAACTGACACTGAGCAGCAAGATGCAGCACTGGACTATTAGTAATGTACTCTAGTATACTGAGCACCACATTGCAGCACAAGACAATGAGCAGTGATACTGAGCACTGATGAGGATACTACTGAGAACTGACACTGAGCAGGAGAGACACACTACAATTTCATCTTGCGCCTCTTTTTTTATTTATCTTTGCATCATGTGCTGTTTGGGGCTATTTTTTTAAGTGCCATCCTGTCTGACACTGCAGTGCCACTCCTAGATGGGCCAGGTGTTTGTGCTGCCCACTTGGGTCGCTTAGCTTAGTCATCCAGGGACCTTGGGGCAAATTTTAGGACTAAAAATAATATTGGGAGGTGTGAGGTGTTCAGAATAGACTGGAAAGGAGTAGAAATTATGGTTATTGAGCTTAATACTATAGGATCAAAATTACCCCCAAATTCTATGATTTTAGCTGTTTGAGGTTTTAAAAAAAAATCACCCGAATACAAAACCCGAAAGGGTGGTTTTGCCAAAACGCGTCCGTATCCAAAACACAACTGCGGATCCGAAACCAAAACCAAAACATGAAACACGAAAAATGCCCGCTGCACATCTCTAGTTAGGGGAGAAGCATGTAGCCTTGTAGACTATGCACAGCTATATCTAGAAAAATATACGATCTAATCTTTAACCAACCAATGCAAGAAAGTATTTAATGTGAAAATACGAAACACTAGACTAATTGGAGGTGCGCCCTAAAGCAAATTACAATGTTAGGATTAGGGGGTTCGGAAAGACCTCTAGTGTAAACACTACTATATACATTTTAAGATAGGAAGGTACAAATTACATATTCACATTGCATCTATGGGCTGGATTCAAATGTCCCTTTCCTCCCTCAATCGTGCCCGTCAGCAGCTATTCTAATGTTGCTGCCAACGGGTGCGACATGTTTATTTCAGCTCGCTACCCCCAGGGGAAACAAGCTGAAATGTGTGCAAAGAGACCCATTTGGGCAACCAAACGGTGTCTTTTCATGATCGCGCCCATTACTTTATTCAGGTTTAGGTGCTTTGTGCACCTAAACCAGAGTGTAATGTGCGCAATAATTGAGGGCATTTGAATTTCCCTTATATATGTGTGTGTGTGTGATATACACACAGACACACATACTGTATTTCTTTATATAATGGACACCTCAGTTTCTATTCATTCATGTCCTGCCCCCTACTCTGTCAGATCCCTTCCCCTCTACTTTTCTGACCCCAAACGCCACTCATTCTTGTTGAGTGCTGGTGGGCCCATTCAGAATTTTGCTATGGGGCCCACAAAGGTCTAGTTACGCCACTGGGCAGGGTTATAGAGGAGGCGGTGCAAGGCATCCTGGGAACAGTCAAAGCTTTAGCCTGTTGGTGCCTTGGATCAAGATCCAACTCTACACCCCGATGTTAGTGTAGTGCCTTTTGGGGTTAAGGTTTTACAGAAAGTTACAGGTTTTTTTAATTTAGTAAAATATGCCCCATTTTAAAGATAGGGCATTTACATTTGTTGCACCTGTGCAGTACATAGCAGCCTGCAGGGCATGTACAGTGGCTTCATTTGGGTGCACATACATTGCCGGCTCCTGGTCGCAAACTGAAATTATTGTGTGTAAGTGGAATTAGCGGTGTTTATGTCATACAGGGGGGTGGGGGAGGTTTGTGGTTGGTGGGGGGCACGCTGTGTGATTATTATCCTGCATCTATTCATACATGCGCTAACACCTGGACATACACTGATGTACCCACACCTAATATCCATACATACACGCCCTGACACCTGGACATACACCAACATTCCCACACCTGCATCTATACATACACATGCTGACACCTGGACATACACCAACATACAAGCACCTGCATCTATATATACACGCGCTGACAAATGGACATACACCGACGTACCCACACTTGTATCTATACATACATGCACTGACATCTGGACATACAAGCACCTGCATCTATACATACACGCGCTGACACCTGAACCTACACTGACGTTCCCACACCTGCATCTATACATACACATTCTGACACCTGGACATACACAGACGTACCCACACCTGCATCTATACATACACGCGTTGACACCTGGACGTACACTGACGTACACACACCTACATCTATATATGCATGGATGCAAATGTGGGTACGTCTGTATACGTCCAGGTGTTAGCATGTGTATGTATAGATGTTAGGTGTGGGTACATCAGTGTATGTCCAGGTGTCAGCACATGTATGTATAGATTCACATGTGGGTAAGCCGGTGTACGTCCACGTGTCAGCATGTGTAGGTATAGATGCAGGTGTGGGTACGTTGGTGTACGTTTAGGGGTCAGCGTGTTAATGTATAGATGTTGGTGTGTGTATGTCAGTGTACGTACAGATATAGGTGTGTGTATGTATGTATGTATGTATGTATGTATGTTTGTATAGAGGAAGGTGTGATACATACATATAACACATACATGATAGATACATACATATATCACACACACGATAGATAGATAGATAGATAGATAGATAGATAGATAGAACACATACATACAAGATAGATACATACATACATACATGATAGATACATATATATACACACACATACGATAGATAGATAGATAGATAGATAGATAGATAGATAGATAGATATATCACAAACATATATGATTCATACATATATCACACACACATACATGATACATACATGAGAAAGACCTGGGATGGTGATGAGGCCAGGGCCCCCTGCTGATGTTGCGTTGAGGAAGGCAGTGTTCCAGGGCGGATGCCAGTCGGGGAGAGCGCCGCGCAGCCCGGGAAAAATACTGCTGAGGAGCTACATCTGGAAGAGCCCCTGGGAGGGAGAGTGCCACATGCCCCATCCTGCGTGGCAGACTCTGCAGGCCTGCACATGGGAAGGGAGGTCTCTGGCCACACATACTCACCCTTCTGCTGAAGCCCCGCTGCTGTCCCCATCAGCGCTCTCCAGCCAGGATGAACCTCAACCTGTGAGAACTATCTTCATGATCAAGAGATCTCATATGCAAGATAAGTATGTGTTGGGATAGGGCTGGGGAGGGCGGCTGCTCGGGCACACCCCCGTCAAGTTAAGGAGATTTAACTGAGGAAGCACAAGGGAACTCTCGTCTGGGGACAACAACAGCAGGGAGACCACATCTTTTCAGATGAACATGGGAGGGCGGAAGGCTGCCTAATACTGAAGCACCCTCAGACATTAAACCATATGCAACAACTATTGCAAGCATTCCTGGGGGAAGGTCTGCAGCAGACGGATTTGCATACGGTGATGTCATCCAAGCAGTGGGCCAAAGTTGGCTGGAACCCTCATCTGTATATGAAAAGAGAAAAGGGGCATGCAGGGCATGGCGGCCTTTTGCGGCGCTTGTATAACCCCAAGTTTGCATTAAACACCCCCACCCTCCTTCGGTGTGGGGCTCATGTTGGCCATGCCCAAGCCCCTGAAGCATTCAAGCTGATTTCTTGCAGCAGCTGGGCACTGTAACAGCTTCAGAGCTGCTCTACAAGACAAGTAAAAGGGTGTGGGCCCTGCAGCACCACCTGTAGTTTGCATACACACATATATAGGACAGCATCTCTTATATGCCCCAGGGTCAATAAAATAGTATCCTTGTCTAGGCTATCCATCCCCTCAGATAAGGTATTTGTCCATGCCGCTACAGCACTACACACCCAGGCCGACGCAATTGCCGGTCTGAGTAAGGTACCTGAATGTGTATAAATGGACTTCAGGGTAATCTCCTGTTTGCGGTCAGCACACTCTTTGAGGGTAGCCGTATCCTGGGACGGGAGGGCTACCTTCTTGGATAAGCGTGTTAATGCTTTGTCCACCCTAGGGGAGGATTCCCATCGTAACCTATCCGTTGATGGGAAAGGATACGCCATAAGAATCCTTTTGGAAATCTGCAGTCTTTTATCTGGAGATTCCCAAGCTTTTTCACATAACTCGTTCAGCTCGTGTGAGGGGGGAAAGGTTACCTCAGGCTTCTTTCCCTTGTACATATGTACCCTCTTGTCAGCGACAGGGGGTTCCTCTGTGATGTGCAAAACATCTTTTATTGCCATAATCATAAATCGAATGGATTTTGCCAATTTTGGCTATAACTTTGCATCATCGTAATCGACACTGGAGTCAGAATCCGTGTCGGTATCTGTGTCAACAATCTGGGATAGTGGGCGCTTATGAGACCCTGACAGTCCCTGCAACATAGGATCAGGCATGGGTTGAAACCCTGACTGTCCCAAAGCTTCTGCCTTGTCTAATCTTTTGTGCAATGAGTTTACACTAGCATTTAAAACATTCCACATATCCATCCAATCAGCTGTCGGCGGAGACACCACATTCATTTGCTCCCGCTCCTCTCTAATATAGCCTTCTTCCTCAGACATGTCGACACACGTGTACCGACACACTACACACACAGGGAATGCTTTTTCTGAAGACAGTTTCCCCACAAGGCCCTTTGGAGAGACAGAGAGAGAGTATGCCAGCACACCCCCCAGCGCTATATAACCCAGGAATAAAACAGTAGCTTAATGTTTGCCCAGTAGTGCTGCTGTATGTAATTTGCGAATTATGTGCCCCCCCCACCCCTCTTTTCAACCCTCTTGTCTAACGTGGTATAAGCAGGGTAGAGTCCGGGGAGCTTCCTCTCAGCGGTGCTGTGGAGAAAAAATGGCGCTGGTGAGTGCTGAGGGAGAAGCCCCGCCCCCTCGGAGGCGGGCGTCTGTCCCGCTTAAACTGTAAAATTGGTGGGGGCTTATACATATATAAAGTGCCCAGCTGTATATATGTTATATTTTTGCGAAAGAGGTTTATATTGCTGCCCAGGGCGCCCCCCTGCGCCCTGCACCCTTACAGTGACCGGAGTATGTGAGGTGTATGGGAGCAAAGGCGCACAGCTGCAGTGCTGTGCGTTACCTCAGTGAAGATCATGAAGTCTTCTGCCGCCTCTGAAGTCTTCTTTTCTTCTCATACTCACCCGGCTTCTATCTTCCGGCTCTGCGAGGGGGACGGCGGCGCGGCTCTGGGACGGACGGCGAGGGTGAGATCCTGCGTACCAATCCCACTGGAGCTAATGGTGTCCAGTAGCCTAAGAAGCAGGACCTTGCAACTCAGAGAGTAGGGCTGCTTCTCTCCCCTCAGTCCCTCGATGAGGGAGTCTGTTGCCAGCAGTGCTCCCTGAAAATTAAAAACCTAACAAAATACTTTCTGTCAGAAAGCTCAGGAGAGCTCCTGAAAAGCACCCAGTCTCCACTGGGTACAGTATCAAACTGAGTTCTGGAGGAGGGGCATAGAGGGAGGAGCCAGTGCACACCCAGAACTAAAGTCTTTCTTAAAGTGCCCATGTCTCCTGCGGAGCCCGTCTATCCCCATGGTCCTTACGGAGTCCACAGCATCCTCTAGGACATTAGAGAAAATAGGATTTTAATACCTACCGGTAAATCCTTTTCTCTTAGTCCGTAGAGGATGCTGGGCACCCGTCCCAGTGCGTACTGTGTCTGCAGTTATTAAATGGCCCTTAACTCCAGAACATTTATGTGGAGATGAAAACATCCAAGGAAGACTTGACCATCTTCCTTGGATGTTTTCCCCCTGTGTGACTGCTCTCCAGCCTCGGAGGGTTGCATCCGTGGTCCCTAGGATCCCGTCCTGGATCCCGAACCATCGCCCCTCTAGGTGGTGAGAACTGTGCAGCCACCAATGGAGTGAGATTCTGGTCTTGGAAGACAGGATTATCCTCCGGTGCATGTGTAGGTGGGATCCGGACCACTTGTCCAACAGGTCCCACTGGAACACTCTGGCATGGAACCTGCCAAACTGAATGGCCTCGTAGGCCGCAACCATCTTCCCCAGCAACTGAATGCATTGATGGATTAACACTCTTGCTGGTTTCAGAATTTGTTTGACCAGACTCTGGATCTCCAGTGCCTTTCCACTAGAAGAAAACCTCTTCTGTGTCCAGTATCACTCCCAAAAACAACAACCGCGTCATTGGGACCAACTGCGATTTTGGCAAGTTTAGGAGCCAACCATGTTGTTGAAGAACTGTCAGGGAGAGTAGATGTTTTGCACCAACTGGTCCCTGGATCTCGCCTTTATCAGGAGATCATCCAAGTACGGGATAATTGTGACTCCTTGCTTGCGAAGGAGAACCATCATTTCCGCCATCACCCTGGTGAAAATCCTCGGAGCCGTGGACAGACCAAACGGCAACGTCTGAAATTGGTAATGACAATCCTGAATTGCAAACCTCAGGTAGCTTGATGCAGTGGCTAAATGGGAACATATAAGTAGGCATCCTTTATGTCTACCAAAACCATGAAATCTCCTTTATCCCCCGGACTGGAGATCACTACCCTGAGAGATTCCATCTTGAAATTGAATTTCTTTAGGTAGAAATTAAGGGATTTCAGATTTAAGATTGGTCTGACTGAGCCGTCCGGCTTCGGGACCACGAAGAGGCTTGAATAAAAACCTTCTCCCTGCTGACTAAGGCTGATTTGAACAATCGGTGAGGGGGAACGTCTTGAAACCCCAGTTTGTACCCTTGGGACACTATTTGTAAAACCCACGAGTCCAGGTCCGAATGAATTCAGAACTGACTGAAGAGTTTTAGACGTGCCCCCCACTGGTGCGGGCTCCTGCAAGAGAGCCCCAGCGTCATGCAGTGGATTTGGCAGAAGCAGAGGACGATCTCTGCTCCTGCGATCTTGAAGAGGCTACAGACCTCTTCCCTCTTTTCCTTCCTCTACCTGCAAAGAAGGGGGAATCTTAACTTCTTGCATATCTATTGGGCCGAAATGACTGCGTCAGATAATGATGCGTCTTCATCCGTTGAGAGGGAACATAGGGCAAGAAGGATGACTTACCTGCGGGAGCTGCCGAGATCAAATTAACTAGGCCGTCGCCAAACAAGGCTTCACCTTCATAGGGAAGAGACTCCCTTTCTTCTTGGAGTCAGCATCAGCATTCCCTTGGTGAATCCACAATGCCCTCCTATCCGAGACTGCCATGAAATTGGCCCGTGAGCACTTTTGCCCGGTGTAGGATTTTTAAATATGTGTAGTTTACTGTATGCAAGGGTTTAAAACCTTTTAGGAACTGAGCTCTAAGGTGTATTACATGTAGTTTAAAAAAAACAAAAAAGGTTTATTTTATGGCAGTAGTTTCCAAACTGGGGTTCTTGCACTGGTAGCATAGTTTGGTGGTCCAGGACCAATTAAAATTATTTATACTTTATTAAATTGGCAAAACCATTCCCTCACAACATAACTGAACCTGAGGATGACATGCTATAAACACAATTTACTTAATTTTATATTTTTTTCTGAATTTCTCAATAAAAAAAACTTTGGCCTAGGGGTGCCGTGAAACAAATTTTGATACTCTAGGGCAGGGGTGTCAAACCCATGGGCCGCATGCCGCCCCCAATGCATCCTTTTGTGGCCCACAGGCCGGGGTCCGGCAGGGGTCCGACAGGGGTCCTTTTGTGGCCCGATCACCTTGCTTAGAGCGAGGGCAGGAGAGTGCAGCCAGAGTCTTTGCTTTCTATGTGCGGCACCATCTTCCCGAAGAGATCACCGGGAAGATAGTGCCCCTTCCACTGGCTACAGCACAGGTATACTGGGGTGGGGTAGCAAACTGGGGGCCCCAATGGGCCCCTCCAGCAGTCCCTCTACCAAAACACGTCTTTTGGTGGTTTTGCGGTGTTGTTATAACTACATGGTGACGATACTGTAGCACAGAGATTTTCAACCATTTACAACTCACGTCACACAGAACAAGATTTAAATATTGACAAGGCACACTGAAATATAATGGTGATGCATGGTGCAGTATCGTGTCCTAGGATGTCATGTCGCAGCTTCTCCATAGGTAACGCCTGAACAGGCCCGGTGACAGGGGGGACAAAGGGGACACTTGTTCAGGGCTCCAAGTATTAAGAACAGAAATAATGGGGCCACAGTGCCAATATTGCTTTTTAAAGTGTATCCACCAACTGCTCAATTTAAGCAGGAAAACAATTAACAGGCCAACTAAACCCTCCCCCCTCCTTTTACCCCATCACTTTGTCCAGTCCCTGTGGTCCATACTGTATTGCCATTATTATGCATGTTGCTGTGCTGGCCCTTTTCTGAATGTCCCTGCCACCGCCACCGAAGAGCTGGATAGCCCAGTATGAAAACCATCTGCCGGCCTCACTGACGGTCCGAGTCAAAGGCTCCATTTTTTTTTAAAGATCCCTCTGCCAAGTTAAGGGGGGGTTGAGGGGGCCCCAGAGATATCAGTGTACTGGGCCCCGAGATTTCTGTTTCTGGCCCTGACCCTCAGGGGCGTATCTACCCCTTGGCCAGGATGGCACTTGCCAGGGGCACCATCCAGCTGTGCCAACCGTGGCTAAGGGATAGAGTTCTGCAGTCTCGAAAGGGCGCTATGGCAATCAGCGTGGGACTGACCAATTAGACGGTGAGGGAAGGATACTGAAATTGTCCCAACCCTGTTACAGTTTGAAACGCCCCTCAACTGCTGTCCACTGCTTTACTCCTAGCTCTGCCCCTTTGAAATTATTAATCCCTACCCCCCGGTAGGCGGAGTTCTCCAGGCCCATACTCAGGAGTCACCACTGCTGTACATTATGTGCCGGTTGTAGAGGCAGAGCGGGGAACATCAGAGAACGCCACAAATTACACAGTGGGCAAGGAGATGGCTGGAGACAGCTGCACAGCCATGCCTTGCAAGTTCGAGAGAGCTGTTGAATTTCAGCACTTCAAGTCAGAGCCTGCCCCCTGCTGCCCAAGCAGTCCGTGACAGTTAGTGTCGAGGAGGGGGGGATTTGTGCATGTGTGCTATCAGTGTGTGTGGGGGGGTGGGGGGGTGGGGGGGTGGAGGATGTGTGTGACTGTGAGGGAGCTGTCAGTGTCAGTGGGGAGAGGAGCAGGAGGGAGTTGTCAGTGTGTGGAAGTGATGAGAGTTGTCAGTACTGGGGAAATGTGTGTGTGTGTGTGTGTACTAGATTTAGGAGTGTGTGTTTGTGAGAGGTTTCAGTTGGGGAATTAGAGTTCATACAGTAATTAAATGTTTTCATATTGAGAACTACATCTCCCAGCATATACAGTGTGCTGGGGATGCTAACAAGCTTTATTTAAAAGTTTAAAAAACATTGCTTTTATGACTGCAATGGTTAAAAAGGGAGAGCTATAAATCAATTTATCAGTGAATGATCGCAGTTTGAGCTGTTACATTTTACTGAACCACCTATCCCTCCACACTCACTACCTGTCCTCAGGATACATTTACCATCCCGGCAGACGGTATACCGGCGGTCATTTGACCGATGTTGGAATCCTGACACCACTTGGGAGACTGGTGCCGGCACACAGACAGCCAACATCCCGAAGGCGAGTATTGGAGCGAGGGTTAGGACCGGGGGAGGGGGTGTTAGGGAAGGCACTAGGAGGGGGGGGGGGTTAGTCCTAGCTGCCACCCCCTGAGGGTAAGCCCTATCCGCCACCCCCCCAGAGGGTTAGGATTAGGATTAGGTATCATGTGACTGCTGGAATCCCGAGCGCCGGATGCCATACCCAACCCCCTTTACTTTTTCAGGCATTTCTATCTCTCCTCTCTCTATGGTGTTCCGATTGCCCACTTTCCCTTGTGCTTTTCTCTCTCTCTCCTTTGTTTAGAGCATCAGTTTCTGTAGTCCACTTTATCCTTATTTTTTCCAGTGTTTCACTATCTCTCTGATGTAATGAGGATGTATGGTCTAGAGGGATCAGTAATGCATTGTACTGTATAGAGGCGTCAGGGATGTAGCGTAGGGTATAGAGGCGTCAGGGATGTAGCGTAGGTTATAGAGGCATCAGGAATGTAGCGTAGGGAATAGAGGCATCAGGGATGTGTCACGATCCGGGTATCTGGACGCCATTTCTTACCCATCAGATGCCTCCTAAGGCTGGCTCAGCGCTCCAGGACCGGATCCCATCTGTTATCCTGATGTGTACATTCCTGTATCCTATCCTGTCACTCTGGGACGCTGTCACAGTGGACGCCATATTACACCTGGCATGGCGTCTCCCGCGGCCTCCGCCGCCGTCCCTGAACTTCTGCATGCAGAGTGTCTGAGTGGCGATTACGTCGGCCGCGGCCTCCGCTGTGTCCGCGTGGTTGGATGTGCATCTGTCAGCCTGGCGCCTCCTGTCTCCGGTGGCCGGCGCCGCCATTACTGTTTTCATTGCCACATGGATTACAAACCAAACTTCCCTCCAAGTGTCTGCATGGGCGCAGCCATCTTGGATTCTGTCAGCTGATCATTTCCACCAATCTGTTCTCAGTATTGATAATCTGCATAATTGCCTAGCCAATCCCTTCCTTGCTGCAGGTATAAATACACTGTGCCTGAGCAAGGAAGGCGTCAGTGCTTTGGTTGTCAAACCTAGTTCCTGTTTGTCTCTCTCCTGTGATTGTCTTCCAGGTTCCAGCTCCTGTCTCAAGACTTCCACCATAGAGACCCGCACCAGCATTCCACCTGCGGTGTAGCCTGACTCTCCAATCCATTGTGGATTCATCTGTTTCCAGCTACAACATTACCTGCTTCCAGCTCAGCTTCCAGCAGAGTACAGCTTTCCTTAAAGGGCCGGTGTCCTTTCTACACTTTACCACTCTCCACCGGTATTATTATTTCTCCGCTCTCAAGTTCTACATTTCAGTTCATATTTCATCGCTCCCAAGTTCATTTATTATTTAACTGGTTCCAGCCAGTATCCACTCCGTGCTAACAACAGTCTGGTTCCAGCCAGTATCCACAGCAGCTGTTTTACCTTCAGCAACCCAGCTTTTCCTGGAACACCAGCTGGCACAATCCTGGGTTATCTCCATTGCTACAGTCGGGCCTGGTAAGGACTTTCCATCTAGAAGATCATAAGAACTATCTCACACTACCAGTGCCCTGTGGCTCCTGCCATCCTGTAGTACCCAGGAACTGTATTTATTATTTGCTGACTTTTACGTTTTCTTTTACTGCTGCTGTGTTGCGGATTTGTCATAATAAACATCATTGACTTTTATCCAAGTTGTCGTGGTCACGCCTTCGGGCAGTTATTATTCATGTTACTTACATGTCCAGGGGTCTGATACAACCTCCCAGGTTCCGGTACATCTCAGCCCCTACAACTGAGGCTGCCTCCCGTCAGCTCAGGCCCTCAGTTGTGACAGTAAGCACTGACCTAATGAATCCAGCCGGAGACCAGGATCAAGCGGCCAGGCCGATGCAAGAACTGGCAGCCCGACTAGAACATCAGGAGGCTGCACAGGGCCACATCATCCGCTGTCTCCAGGATCTCTCTACTCGGCTGGATGGGATTCAGACAACTCTCCGTGGATCAGGCGCATCTGGTGCGTCAACCACAGTGACTCCAGCTATAACCCCACCCACCTTACCCATTTCTGCTCCACGTCTTCATCTTCCAACGCCAGCAAAATTTGACGGATCTCCAAGATTCTGCAGGGGATTTCTCAACCAGTGTGAGATTCAGTTTGAGCTACAACCTGGCAATTTTCCCAGTGACCGTACAAAAATTGCCTACATCATCTCTCTTCTCAGTGGCTCCGCCCTTGACTGGGCATCACCGTTATGGGAGAGGTCCGACACCCTGCTATCTTCTTACACTGCATTCGTGTCAACATTCAGGCGCATCTTCGACGAGCCAGGCCGGGTAACCTCAGCTTCATCCGAGATTCTCCGTTTACGCCAGGGGTCACGTACTGTAGGACAATATCTGATACAGTTCCAGATCCTGGCATCCGAACTGGCATGGAACGACGAGGCCCTGTATGCTGCATTCTGGCATGGCTTATCTGAGCTTATTAAAGATGAGTTAGCTACCAGAGACTTACCTTCTAAGTTAGATGAGCTAATCTCACTCTGCACGAAAGTTGATTTACGTTTCAGAGAGAGAGCAACTGAGCGTGGAAGATCATCTGCTCCAAAATCTTCTGCTCCTCCTCCTCGTCAACTGTCACCATCTAAAGATGAGCCCATGCAAATTGGCCGTTCCCGTTTAACTCCTGCTGAGCGCCGAAGACGTCTCTCTGAGTCTCTTTGTCTTTACTGTGCAGCTCCGTCTCACACCATCAATGCCTGTCCCGAACGTCCGGGAAAACTCCAAACCCTAGCTCGCCCAGGAGAGGGCCGGCTAGGAGTAATGATCTCCTCTCCATCTCCTCATGATTGTAATCTCCCAGTCTCGCTTCAAGTCGCTCAACGTTATCGGAACGTCATTGCCCTCCTTGATTCCAGAGCAGCTGGGAACTTTATTACTGAAGCCTATGTTAAACGGTGGTCCCTACCCACCGAGAGACTTCCTTCCTCCTTTTCCTTAACTGCCGTGGATGGCAGTAAAATTTTTGATACTGTTATTGCTCTAAGGACTCTACCAGTTCGTCTGAGAGTGGGAGTTCTTCATTCCGAACTTATTTCACTTTTAGTGATTCCAAGAGCCACACATCCTGTGGTCCTGGGCCTTCCATGGCTCCGTCTTCACAATCCTACAATTGATTGGACGACTACGCAAATCCTGGCATGGGGTTCCTCCTGTGCAGAGACATGTTTGTTTAAAGTATTGCCTGTCTGTTCTTCCTCCCCCAGGTCGTCTGATGTTCCACCTCCTCCATATCAAGATTTCACGGATGTGTTCAGTAAAGCTTCTGCTGATATCCTTCCTCCTCATAGAGAATGGGACTGCCCGATTGATCTCGTTCCAGGGAAGGTTCCACCTCGAGGCCGAACTTATCCGTTGTCTCTGCCTGAGACGCATTCTATGGAGGAATACATTAAAGAGAACCTAGCAAAGGGGTTCATTCGACCTTCTTCTTCCCCAGCCGGCGCAGGCTTCTTTTTTGTAAAAAAGAAAGATGGTGGTCTGCGGCCGTGCATCGACTACAGAGGTTTGAACGACATTACCATCAAGAACCATTATCCTTTACCCCTGATTACTGAGCTCTTTGACAGAGTTAGCGGAGCTACCATCTTTACAAAGCTGGACTTGCGAGGTGCATACAATCTCATCCGGATCCGTGAGGGTGACGAGTGGAAGACCGCCTTTAACACCCGTGACGGACATTATGAGTACCTCGTCATGCCCTTCGGATTGAGCAATGCTCCAGCTGTCTTCCAGCATTTTGTCAATGAGATCTTCAGAGACATTCTATACCGTCATGTCGTGGTCTATCTAGACGATATCCTCATTTTTGCCAACGATTTAGAGGAACATCGTTTTTGGGTTAAAAAGGTTCTGTCCCGTCTCCGTGTCAATCATCTCTATTGCAAATTAGAAAAATGCGTCTTTGAAGTCAAGTCCATTCCGTTTCTAGGGTACATTGTGTCTGGTTCCGGACTAGAGATGGATCCTGAGAAACTACAAGCAATCCAAAATTGGCCGGTACCCTTAACCCTCAAAGGGGTCCAGAGGTTCTTAGGGTTCGCCAACTATTACCGAAAGTTTATACGAGACTTTTCCACCATTGTGGCACCTATTACTGCTTTCACTAAGAAGGGTGCTAACCCGTCCAAGTGGTCTGAAGAAGCCATGCAAGCATTTCATCTTTTAAAACAAAGGTTCATCTCTGCGCCTGTTCTGAAACAGCCTGACATCGACTCTCCTTTCATCTTAGAGGTGGATGCCTCCTCCGTTGGAGTAGGAGCGGTGTTATCTCAGAGGGCTAAAGATGGCCATTTACACCCTTGCAGTTTCTTCTCCCGGAAGTTCTCCCCAGCTGAGCGCAACTATGCCATTGGCGACCAGGAGTTGCTAGCCATCAAGCTCGCTCTAGAAGAGTGGAGGTATCTGTTGGAGGGAGCTTCTCATTCAATCACCATACTTACAGACCACAAGAACCTTTTATACCTGAAGGGCGCACAATGTCTCAACCCTCGTCAGGCCAGATGGGCACTTTTCTTTTCCAGGTTCGACTTTAAACTCCAGTTCTGTCCGGGCTCTCAGAATCGCAAGGCCGATGCCCTTTCCCGCTCATGGGAGCAAGAAAATGAGTCAGAGTCTTCAGACAAGCATCCTATTATAAATCCGTTGGCATTCTCCACGGTAGGGATGGACTCTATGCCCCCATCAGGGAAAAGTTTTGTGAAGCCGATGCTAAGGAAGAAGCTCATGCATTGGGCCCATGCTTCCCGTTTTGCCGGACATACAGGTATCCAAAAAACCCTGGAGTTTATCTCTAGGTCCTATTGGTGGCCAACTCTGAAAAAGGACGTCTTGGAGTTTATTGCATCTTGCCCAAAGTGTGCCCAACATAAAGTATCCCGCCAGTCGCCTGCGGGGCAACTGGTTCCACTATCCGTTCCCCGTCGACCATGGACCCACTTGTCGATGGATTTCATTACAGACTTACCCATGTGCAACAAGTTCAATACCATCTGGGTGGTAGTTGACCGGTTCACCAAGATGGCACACTTCATTCCTCTCACCGGTCTTCCGTCAGCTTCCAAGTTGGCTCAAGTATTCATACAAGAGATCTTCCGACTCCACGGTCTTCCTGAAGAAATTATCTCAGATCGAGGAGTTCAATTCACAGCCAAATTCTGGCGAAGTTTATGTCAAGTCCTCCAAGTCAAGCTAAAGTTTTCCACGGCTTACCATCCTCAGACCAATGGTCAAACCGAGAGGGTGAATCAGGACTTGGAGGCCTTCCTCCGCATCTATGTGTCCTCCTCTCAAGATGACTGGGTTCAATTACTTCCCTGGGCCGAGTTCTGTCATAACAACCAGTATCATTCTTCATCTGCTTCAACACCATTCTTCACTAACTTTGGATTCCACCCTAAAGTCCCTGAGTTCCAACCGCTTCCAGCAACTTCTGTTCCCGCAGTGGATATCACCTTGCATCAGTTTGCCAATATCTGGAAGAGCGTACGATCAGCTCTGCTCAAGGCATCGTTCAGGTACAAGAAGTTTGCGGATAAGAAGCGTCGAGCAGTTCCTGCTCTCAAGGTGGGTGATCGGGTATGGTTATCCACGAAGAATTTGAGGTTAAGAGTTCCCAGTATGAAGTTTGCACCTCGCTATATCGGTCCTTTCAAGATTGAACAAGTCATCAATCCTGTTGCTTACAGACTCCAGTTGCCTCCCTTCTTAAAAATACCCAGGACATTCCATGTTTCCCTGTTGAAACCGCTGATCTTGAATCGGTTTCATTCCTCACTTCCTCCAACTCCGAAAGTCCAAACTCAACGAGGCGTTGAGTATGAAGTGGCCAAGATCCTGGACTCACGTCACCGTTACGGTCAACTACAATATCTTATTGACTGGAAGGGTTATGGTCCTGAGGAACGTTCATGGACCAATGCTTCTGATGTCCATGCTCCTGCCTTGGTCCGGAGATTCCATTCCAAGTTTCCTCAAAAGCCAAAGAAGTGTCCTGGGGCCACTCCTAAAGGGGGGGGTGCTGTCACGATCCGGGTATCTGGACGCCATTTCTTACCCATCAGATGCCTCCTAAGGCTGGCTCAGCGCTCCAGGACCGGATCCCATCTGTTATCCTGATGTGTACATTCCTGTATCCTATCCTGTCACTCTGGGACGCTGTCACAGTGGACGCCATATTACACCTGGCATGGCGTCTCCCGCGGCCTCCGCCGCCGTCCCTGAACTTCTGCATGCAGAGTGTCTGAGTGGCGATTACGTCGGCCGCGGCCTCCGCTGTGTCCGCGTGGTTGGATGTGCATCTGTCAGCCTGGCGCCTCCTGTCTCCGGTGGCCGGCGCCGCCATTACTGTTTTCATTGCCACATGGATTACAAACCAAACTTCCCTCCAAGTGTCTGCATGGGCGCAGCCATCTTGGATTCTGTCAGCTGATCATTTCCACCAATCTGTTCTCAGTATTGATAATCTGCATAATTGCCTAGCCAATCCCTTCCTTGCTGCAGGTATAAATACACTGTGCCTGAGCAAGGAAGGCGTCAGTGCTTTGGTTGTC